>NW_027397068.1:22971784-23044649 GCF_003265705.2 Callorhinus ursinus
ACTTTTGGGGTGCCTGGGTGGCTCAGTCGTTAAGCGTCTGCCTTTGGCTCAGGTCATGATCCCAGGGTCCTGGGATCGAGCCCCGCATCGTGCTCCCTGCTTGATGGGAGGCCTGCTTCTCCCTATCCCACTCCCCCTGCTTGTGTTCCCTCTCTCGCTGTGTCTCTCTCTGTCAAATAAAGAAATAAAATCTTTAAAAAAATAAAAGTTTAATTTTACTGAATTCCTATTTAGAATATTTATAAATCGAAGTATTTCCAAAGAATAATGCATCATGTCCCTCATTCAGTTAGCTTTCCTCCACTTCTTTCACACCCACCAACCAAAGCAATAATCCTAATTTATATGATTTGTCCAGTCAATCCATGCTCTCACAAAAAGAGAGATTTTTTTTTAAGAGAGACATTTAATCATAGTTTGTGCTACTGAGAGAGTAACTGACAGTTTATATATGTATTTTCCATTGTGTTTTGCTAAACCAAAATTCTTAGTGAATTTGGCAAGTGCATGGTCATGGTTCTCTAAGAAAAGAAATCAGATCATAATGAGTTTAGGCAAGAATGAAAGTTGAAAAAAAAACTAGAGATAGGAGAGTTTTGAGAATGAGTGCTATTGTCAAGAATAACAAAGAATGTTTTTATGTAAATTGTTTATTCATTTATCACATAAAAACATAAAAATACACAGCTTAATATATTCTCACAGAGTGAGCGCTAGTGGGATGCCTGGGTGGCTCAGTCAGTTCAACTCTTATTCTGGCTCAGATCAGGAGAGATGGACCGTTAGTTGGGTACCACGTTCCTGTCCTGAGATGGACCACTATTTGGGTACCACATTCAGCGGGGAGTCTGCTTCTTTCCCTCTTCCTCTCCTTCTGCCCCTCTCCCCATTCCTGGGCACGCTTCTTCTTCTTCTCTCTCTCTCTCTCAAATAAATTTACTAAATACATAAATAAATAAATCTTTAAAATAAAGTGAGCACTAGTAAAATGTACACCCAGATAAGAAAGCTATCAGAAGCTAGAAACCTCCCACCTACACTTTCCAGTCATATCTTTTTCTAAAGTAACCACAATCCTGACTTCTAACATCACAGACTAGTTTTCTTGGTTCTGAATTTTATGTAAATGGAATCATAAGGCAGATACTCATCTGCATATGGATTCTTTTGCAAAATACTATGTTTGAGAGATCCATCCATTTTGCCGCGTACAGTTAACTGCATTTATTCTCATTGTTATTGCTATGTAGTATAGATAAGTGTATTTTGAAGAAAAAAAATTAGAAGTTCCTCATATTCTGAATCACAATAAATAATTCAGTATGACTTTACACAGTGAAAAATACCTGTGATACAGAATAGCAAACCTGGTAATAGTTTCACATATATATGAAAAGATGATGTATTATAGAGAAGGCATTGCAAACCAGTGGAAATAAGATTAAATGTTCAATAAGTGATGCTGGAAGAATTGGTTTCCCATATGGCAACAAAATAAAATACTCTTATATACACACACAAAAATATTTAGGTAGATCAAAAACCTAATAGGAAAGGTAACATTTTAAAATACAATATTTTATAATAAACAATAATTTCTTAAACATAAAGAGACAAGAATAAAATACTAATAAATTTAATTACATTAAATTTCAAAAATAGACACAATAATAAAACTTAGCAAGCATAACACAGACTCAAATAATACCTTTGCAATCCATATAACCAATAGAACTTAGTATCCTACAATTATATAGACAGCCCAAAAGAAATCAAGTGAGGAAGAAAAGACCAAAGGAAATGTAAACAACATGAAAATAATGATTTACAAAGGTTCCTCCAGTGGTCAGTAAACATTTGAAAACATGTCCATACTATCTGGAGTGGACTAAAAACTACCAAATTTAGGTTCTGATTGTCTGATGAAGGAAGGACAGGAAAGTCAGTAGGGAAAGGGGTCTATATGTCTTGACTACTAAATAAACCAAGTCATGTATTTAATTATAACTATTGTTAAGTATGAAAAATGATAGCATTTTATAGAGCTGAATAATAGGTACACTTATTCATCTAGTTTTTCATTTTTCTTTTTGGTATATTTCTATATGACTTAAAAATTTAATATGATAAGTTATTAAATTTTTTTTCTGGTTTGCTTGATTTTAAATGAAAGATAACTATATATGTATAAATACCAATTGGAATAAACCAGAAGAAAGAAGATACAATTGAGAAATATATTAATTAAAACACAATTTCCCTGAAAAATATAGGGAGTTTCAAAGATATTTTCCTTGAAAGTTGTGGGATATCTTCCTTTACTGTGGATCTGGGTTAAGAAAAATTCATTAATGACTAAGATTAAGATGTATTTTAAATTGGAACTAAGTTTGGAACCTGAGAATGTTATCATGTTTGGGAAATGTTCATTTTAAAAAGTCAGTTTTGTGTTTGGACTTATTTTTCTTTTTAATTTTATTATGGTTTAAGTTTCATTTTAAATATTATATAATTATATAAATATATAAATGCTATGTATATGTATAATATAATCTTATTAAATATATAATATCTATAATTATATATATTTATTCCATATATATTATATATACGGTCCATCAATACTTTCTTATAATTCTGTGAGTTGAGAAAAGCGAAAAAGTTGTAGGATGTCTGACAAATTTTTGTAGTAAACATTTTAAGTGTTAGACCTTCAAAATACTCGAAGTTTCTCTAAAGTGCCCTCTTAGAGGTTTCTCTTTTAACATTTTAGACACATTTGGCTTTTCTAAAGCTAGGTATCAAGACAAAGAGAGTCTGCAGAACTTGCAATATCCAGTCTGTCATGGGAGGCTTTGCTGCCATTTCTAAGAAATCTCCCTTTTTGGGAAATTTCAAAAATAAAAAATATTTCTAGAATAAAAAAGATTTCAACCAGAATACAACCTGCAATAAAATGTCATTGTACCATTCCAGATTATTTAAGAGTCTCATTAGAAGCCATCTCTATTTCTGCAGGAATAGTAAATATGATAAATTTTATGAAAGTACAAGTAATAAAATAAATTCATTGTAGTGAATATTTTAAAGGTAAAAACATGGAAAATATACTTTATTTCCTTAAGATGAACAAATTTGTAGTTTTAGAAGGAGATAATTATCTTCTTTTATATACTGGCTGCCATTGACTTGGGCTATCATTAACTTGGGTTGTCACTGTCTAGTTCATATATATATATATATGAACTAGATATAGATATATAGATATATATATGCACATAGAATATGTGTATATATGTGTGTATGCAGGTGAGTGTATATGAATTCATACAGCTAAAGAACCATATCCAACTTTAATAATATATGGATATTTATCTGTGCTGAAAACTTCAAAATAAAATGCTTAGAGTTTAACAGTTTAAAATATGTGGCCATCTCTTTCTAAAGGAAACAATATTTGTCTTCTCAATAAGGACAACTAAAATAAAACACTAACAAAACCTTGTATATTTCTTTTTTAAGATATTGCAAGTAATGCATATCTAAAGTATAATTATTTTTTAAAATGTCTTGGAAGTAAAACATCTAAATATTCATTACCAGTAGCTGAAGTATTTCCTTAGTTCTCAGTTTCAGTATTGATCAAATGTGTAAGAGTGGTAGGCAGGAAAATCTTCACAAACAAAAGCTTTTATGTCCAAATTGTGAAAGGGCATATAATAGAAATTATGATAATACTAAAGACACAGTTTACATTTAACAAAATCTAATCAGGAAAAAATAAAAATAGAAAACAAATATCAGACATAGGATATATTTGATGATTTGATTTTATTGAATCAAGAAATTTCTCATATTATCCACTGAATAACAGAATGATATTTTCAAAGGTATCATTTTAAAGCCATCTTAAGAGGAAACTTACATTATTAAATTATTTTATTCATAGCCAATATAAATAATTAGTAAAATATTTTTAGCTCTTTTGCTTCATCAGCTTTATATGATGCCTTAATAGCTTGGCCACAGAGCCTAGAGAATGAAGTATGAATATGTTTACAATTAGACTTACGAACAGGGAGTGAGTGGACCTCTTCATACTCCTTAGTAACATGGAACACCCAACCTGTACAGGAGAAACCAGCAGCCCTGATATGGAGCCCAACAAAAAAATAGTATGGGATGAAACTCATTATAAAGATGGAATTCCTCAAATAATTGCTGCATCCTGGTTAGCACACATTTGTTGTTATAAATGCTCGGGTTAAGAAACGGGGTGAGCAATCTGAACAATCCGTAAGGGTATTCTTCAATGAGAGAAATTAGAATGATCTTTCAGAGAGGAGGAATGCCTTAAGTGTGAAGACTGTAACAACAGTATTATATAATACGAGTGGTGACCAAAGTGATGGAAGAATTTTGGAACAGGCCTTTAAGAATAGACACATGTAAACATATGGCATATCATTACTGTTACTTCTCTGTAATTTTCAACTGACTTGTGAGAGTGAAAGAAAAGCACATAAACCAATTGAAATGAAAGTTGTGCCCAGCATGAAAGATGGCATGAATATAGTATAAAAGGAAGTTTCTCACACATGGTGAGAAGATGGTGAACATAAGAACAATAACAGAAGTTGATCCCATAATAATTGTATTATAGCCATTTCCACATAAAACCAGTCACACACCAGGTTGATAAGAACCCAAATTCTGTGGAAGGATAGATTAATGCTAATATTTTAGTTTAGAACCCACAGTAAAAATATGAATATCTATTGTATTTGTTTTTTCTGCTTTTTGAATCAGATTGAATTTGTTTCATAGGTCAGTAGGATGCAGCCACATACGAGGCTAGTTTTCCATAAATGAGAGATAGATTTAAAATAATTTCATATATATGTTTAATAATCCATAAATTAAAATCATCTAAATATCAATAAAACATTCAATTCAATAATGAAACTTGATAATTAGAAATAGAGGATGCAGTTGCATTCAATTGTGTATGGAATTCAATTAATGGGATCCAACTGATATTTTTCCTCATTTGTGCTACATTTTTCAGTACTTATAACCTTTGATGACATAAATGATAGCTCAGACTTTGAGCTTACTGAGAAAATTCTAAAGATTTGAAATTTTGATAGACTTAAAAATTGTCTTATTTAAATGGTCACTGATAGATTCAGAATCATTTTAATACTTTATGAACTATCCCTTTTTCCTTTATCATTATACTTGTCTATGAAACACCTTAGAAATGTTTTGAAAAAAAATCAACACCACTGCTGAATTTCATATACACAAAGGCAACATTAAATAATGTCCTATCATGTATCAGTTAGACTACAATGGGCAATGACTATGTAGTTTGCAGTTTTCAGAAGTTAGAATATATATTACATCATGAGCAGTGTTGGCACTGTAAACAGAACCAGGGTTTGACTTCATATATATAAAAGACTATCTGTAGGAACACTTGAATTATAGAGAAGGCTTTTCTGTGATTTCCTTTAAAAGCAATTTTCCCCATGCTTGTTTTCCTTGTCTTTTTAAATATCTCCAGACCATTTCAATACTAAGACCGCTAATTAACTGTCAATATAACAAACACTCTTTCCTCTCCTTTCAGGGAGATCACAGTGTGAGAGCTGAATCCTCAAAGATAATGACTTAATATGTGTTGAACTGCAATTGAAAAGGGAGTAACCAGGAAAGGCTTTAAAGTGTGATATTTTTATTTTTTAATAAACTGTTTAATATCAGGTAAAATATCAGAATACTGCCAGCCAAGAATATTTGAACCAAGACTGGAGTCGTAGTAAAGGTTATAGTTAATAAGAAAATAAGAATAATTGAAACAATATTATGGATCAGTAATTTTATTTTTTGAAATCTGAATTAATTCTGTTAAAAGTGTTAAAAATGACCAAATATGTACAGGATTATATGAATTAATTATTTCTAATCTTCACTGCAATATTTTAGGCCCTTATTTCTTCCTACATGAGGGACAATTTTCACGACTGATTTATAATAACTTTAAAAATTGACATGTGTACAAAAAGACACAAACAAATATATAAAAATTAAAATTCTCCATATCAGTATGTTAATAATCTTCTTTCATCCTGAATGATACTATTGCTAAATGTGAAAAAATAACATTGAAGGAATATTAGATTTGGAGGATAAGTAATGAACACCTTTTAGTGTTGAATTGGAAGTCCCTTTAAAAAATCTAAGCGCAAAGACCACTAGTTAGGTTAAATTGATTAGCACTCAATATGATATTTAGGATAGAAATACAAATTTGGAAGTATGAGCACACAGATGGTAGAAAAACAAGGGCATATGGAATTGCCTGCTGAAGGTATGTTGAGAAAGAAGAGAAATAGATCACAGACTCCTGAGAGACACCAATCCAGCCTTTAGGGATAGATTAAGGGAAGAAAGCCAACAACAGGAATTAAGAAAGAAACAAAGAGCTCTCTTTGCCCTGTTTCTTTAGCTGCACATATCACCAGCCGTCAGGTGTTGGGGTTTCTTTTGTTCAGTATCACTAGTGTATTGTCTCTTCTTTCAGGATCTACTAATACCTGTAGCTTTACGTACATCAGCAAACCACAAGTTCTCTCCACCAGCTGCAGTTAGCTTTCTTTCATCTCTTCAATCCCAAACTCTACCTCATGTTCATTTCCTACCTTCCCTGGAAAAATGCACGCTGTTGTCATATCCTACACACTCTCCTATTTATAATTTCCACTATATAATGCAGAATTTATGATGACTACCTAAAAGAGAAACTGGCAACAATTACAAACAGAATACTTGCTAGTCTTAGTAAACGTGATACTGAACTCACCTTGTTTTACTAAATGGGAATGGTTGAGACAGTCTTTCACAAGAAGAAAGTATACATCCTTGGGAATTAAGACAGGCAGGGGGAATGTAACAGAATAGCACACATGGATTTCAGGTGTCACACAAAAATCAATGAGGTCACCAGCTCACAGACATAAGGACATGGTCCCTTTCAGTTGTATAATTTCAGAGCAAAATGTTCAAATCAATACCTGATGTCACTGGAGTTAGTGCAATCTTTTCTGCTGTAGGATATAAACTGATTTCTTTAATAGGTGGGAGAACATTATTGATCAAATATTAGTTTGAATATTGCATACATCAGAATCCCCAAAATATTGTATATATATCATCTAATTAGGAAAAGCTATTGAAGGAATGCATTAATTTATCTGAGAAAAAGTATCAAACTCATTCCTGTCCACCAGTCACTAAAGACAAAAAAAATCAACTCATAACTCATTTCATCATAAAACTTTTAGTTTAGATGTGGAGACAAATAAATACAATACCATGTTATGATTTGTGTATGTACAGAATGCTGATAGCACATAGGAAAATGTGAATATGTCTTTCTTAATTAAAAAAGTAGATATTTTATTTGAAGTTTAAAACTAGAAGTACCTAATCATGGAATGGGGTCCATGTAGTCTTCATCAATGCACCTTGCTCACTTCCTGTTCCTTTCAATGTCTATTATATCAGACATATTGGAACTTACTCTCTCACATATAAATCTTGATTTTGAAAGTAGAGTGGATGGATTTCTAGTAGTAACATTATATTTAGTTTTTTTTAATTTTCTATCCATATTTGACAGAGACTTAATTTTTACAGGAAGTCATTGAATACATATTACATTTATTGGGCAAGTTCATCAGGATGTCAAAAAGGGAGGAGGCAGAATTATATTCATCTTGCCCATTTCACATTGGGGGGACTCCAGGGAAGAAACTGAGTTTCCATATAATGAGAATTGAACCTCAGATACAGAATGTGTTCAAAGACCATAGAAACTCAAGATTAAAATAAAATATAAAGTAAAATAAAATAAAATAAGACATAAAAAGGCACAGTGCAAGAGCATAAAATGTTAACCTGAGAAAATCTCTAATTTGACTTGGGTCATTTTCTCAGTTTCTTTCAGCCAAATATTTGTTCTCCTTTTTCTTTCTCTCACATAAGAAGAAAAAATTCAAGAGTGAGTTAATCAAAAATTCTCAAATTTGCTTTTTCTTTATTTAAACTTAGTTATTTCCTCCTTGTTTTCTTGATTCTTTTTGACATCTAGTGAACTTACATAATATGTTTTATATCAGCACAACCATTGCCTACAAATAATGTTATTACTGTTCATCATTCTCTCTGCTCTTCACAGATTAGCCTCAGAATAGGGGTAGAAACATGGAAATAAATCCTTTTAGAACTGTATTTATCCCAGGCAGAAGTTCATATTACCAGATTAATTCTATGAGGCCACCATACCATTATTTACAAATGTAAATGATGAGTTCTCACTAGAGTCAGAATGATTGGTATGTCAAAACCAATAGCAGAAATGAAAATTGGTGATATATATTTATTTTTAGTTATAGAACCACATCATATTAAAACTTAGTTGTTTCATAAATACACATATATACTTATTTCATTTAGGGAGTGTGGGATCTATGTTAGATTTTATGAAGTGTGCACATATTGGAATCACCTGGATAGCCTTAAGTAAGGATGATCCCTCAGTCCCACCTATACCCTGATGAAATTGATCTTCACTAATTAAATTAATTTTCAAAATCTCTTAAAGCTATTCAGCAAAGATTCAGAAACACTAACCAAAATCATGTAAAACACAGCTCTTAATATCATACTGGTTAAGCTATGTATATAAAGATACATAAATTAAGTATGGAAAAGTTCACTATGATAGTATTTTATGGTGATAATTTGCCAGATAAATTGTTGAATTCTCAACAATTCAACCTATTTTTTAAGGTACTAAAGAAACACACATGCACAGAAAAAGAGAACAAGAAAAATTTACCCTTTTATTATCTGGGGTTTTAGAAAACTAAGCCAAAGTAAGTGAGAAAAAGTAAATAATGATAAGAAGAAAATAATAAAATTTCAAATTGAAAAATGTAGAAAAACATAAGGGACACTAAAATCAAGTTCTTTGAAAAGATCAAAGGATTTGGGGGCACCTGGGTGGCTCAGTCATTAAGCCTCTGCCTTTAGCTCAGGTCATGATCCCTTGAATAAAAATGGTAAGTTGTGTAGTCTTGTCTTGTCCCTGAAATTTGAGGGAAAGTTTCCAGCTTTTCACCACTGAATATGGTATTAGCTGTGAACTTGTCATATATGGCCTTTATGGTATTGAGGTATGTTGCTTCTGTACCCATTTTATTGAGAGTTTTTATCATAAATAGATGTTGAATTTTGTCAAATGTTCTGTATGTATCTACTGAGATCATATGATTTTTATCCTCTATTTTGTTAATGTGATATATCATATTGATTGTTTTGTGGATGTTGAATGATCCTTGTATCACTGGAATAAATCCTGCTTGATCATGGTGTATGATCCCCCGTATATATTTTTGAATTTGGTGTGCTAATATTTTGTTGAATATTTCTGGTCTATATTCATTAGGGATATTTGTAATTTTCTTTTCTTGTGGTGTCTTTGTTTGGTTAAGTATCAAGATAATGCTGGCCTTGTAAAATGAATTTGGAAGTGTTACTTCCTCTTAAATTTTTTGGAAGAGTTTAGGAAGGAGTAGTATATT
Organism: Callorhinus ursinus; assembly: GCF_003265705.2. NCBI lineage: Eukaryota > Metazoa > Chordata > Mammalia > Carnivora > Otariidae > Callorhinus > Callorhinus ursinus. Next base: position 22,981,438 of record NW_027397068.1, read on the forward strand.
CTTCTTTGAATGTTTGATAGAATTCACCAGTGAAGCCACTGGTTGTGGACTTTTCTTTTTGGGAGGTTTTGATTACTTATTCAATCTCCTTACTAGTAATTGGTCTGTTCAGATTTTCTTTTTCCTCATGATTCAGTCTTGATAGAGTGTACGTTGCTGGGACTTTATCTATTTCTTCCAGATTGTCAAATTTATTGGTGTATAATTGTTCATGGAATCTCTTATGATTCTTTGCATTGCTGTGGTATCTGTTGTAATGTCTCCTCTTTCATTTCTGATTTTATTTATTTGGGTACTCTCTCTTTTTCTTTGTGAGTTTAGCTAAGGGTTGATCAATTTTGTTCATCTTTTCAGAGAATCAGCTCCTAGTTTCAGTATCTTTTTCTGTTGTCTTTTCAGTCTCTATCTCATTTACTTCTGCTCTGATATTTGCTATTTCCCTTCTTTGACTTTGGGTTTTGGTCATTTTCTAGTTCCTTGAGGTGTAAAGTTAGGTTGTTTATTTGAGATTTCTCTTATTTCTTGATGTAGGCATTTATCACTATAAAATTCCCTCTTACAACTGCTTTTGCTGCCTCCCATAAGTTTTGGCATGTTGCATTTCCATTTTTATTTTTCTCAAGGTATTTTTCTATTTCTCTTTTGATTTCCTCTCTGACCCATCAGTTGATCACTAGCATACTGTTTAATCTACACATATTTGTGGGTATTCTAGTTTTCTTCCTGTAATTGATTTTTAGTTTCATACCTTTGTGGTCAGAGAACATGCTTGATATGATTTCAGTCTTCTTAAACATATTCAGAGTTGTTTTGTAGCTTAACGTGTGACCTGGAGAATGTTCCATATACACTTGAAAAAAATGTGTATTCTGTTGCTTTTGGATACAATGTTCTGTAGATATCTTTTAAGTCCATCATTAATGTGTCATTTAAAGTCAATGTTTCTGTATTGATTTCTTGTCTGCTTGACCTATCTGTGATTGGAAGTGGAATATTAATGTACCTACTATTATTGTATTGCTAATTCTCTTTTTAGGCATCTTAATATTTGCTTTATATAATTGGTGCTCCTATTATGGATGCATAAGTATTTACAAATGTTATATCTTCTTGTTGGATTGACACTTTTATCATTATGTAATGCCCTTCTTTGACTCTTATTACAGTCTTTGTCTTAAAGTTTATTTTGTCTGCTATAAGTATAGCTATCCCAGCTTTCTTTTGATTTCCATTGCATGGGATATCTTTTTCTATCACTTCACTTTAAGTCTGTGTATGTCCTTATAACTAAAGTGAGTTTCTTGTAGGCAGCACATAGATGTGTCTTGATTTTTATCCATTTAGCCACTCCGTGTTTTGACTGAAGAATTTATTTCATTTACATTTAATGTAATTATTGATAGGTATATAGTTATTGCCTTTTGTTAATTGTTTTCTGGCTATTTTGTGGTTCCTATCTGTTCCTTTCTTCTTCTCTTACGCTCTACCTTTGAGGTTTGATGATTTTCTTGAGTGGTATGTTTGGATTCCTTCTCTTTATTTTTTTGTGCATCTACCACAGGTTTTTGTTTTGTGGTTACCATAAGGCCATACAACAACTTATAATTATAACAGTCTATTTTAAGTTGACAACATAAGTTTGAATGCATTCTTGCACTATATTTTTTCTGTCCCCCACGTTTTATGTTTTTGATGTCATAGTTTACATATTTTAAAAACACGATATCAAAAGCTACCAACCTTTTAAGAAAAAAATAGTGCCAATTCAACCACAGTATCATCTATAAAATAGAAAGGAAAGTAAAGCATTTTATTTGGCCAGCATTACTCCAATAGCAAAACGGTACAAGAAGAGTACTAAAATGAAACAAAAAAAGAACAACAAAACAAAAAATTCAAATAAAAGAGAAAGTGTAGTGAATGTAGATATAAAAATTCCCTACAAAATATTAGAAAAATTGAATCCAGCAATACATAAAATAATAATATATCATGATCAAGTGAGAATTATTTCAGGAAATATTTGAAAATCTATCAATAACATAACCATATATTCATAGTCTAAAAACAAAAAGGACATTATCATATCAATTAATACAGAAAAAGTTTGACAAAATTCAACACTCAACACTCACCAATCTAAGAATAGAAGAGAACTTCTTCAACCTAATAACAAATACCTACAAAAACTCTTAGTGATAACATAAATAATAGTAAGTGACTGTGTGCTGTTCTCTTGGGGTCAGAAACAATGCAGGATGTCCTTGCTCACCATTCCTATTCAATGTTGTACCAGAAGTGTAGTTCAGAGCCATAAGGCAAGGGGGAAAAAAAAGCAAAAATGATACAATTTGGTAAGTAAGACACAAACTGGCCCTGTTTGGAAAAACATAATTTTCTACTAGAAAATTAGAAAATCTAGAAAAGAAAAAAATTTAAAAAAGAAGAGAAAGAAATAAAGAAAAGTAATCCTCCTAAAATTAATGAGTTTAGCAAACTTATAAAATAGACTAGAACACACACACAAATCATATTTCTAAATGCTAACAAGTAGAAACCAAAATAATAATTTTAAAAGAACAATCTAGTACAGCCTCTCATAAAACAATCTATAGGCACCACATGCTTAAATGGAAAATGTAATGAAATAAATGAAAGAAGACCTTAATAATATATATGCATTACTTATTCTTGGCTTGAAAAACTACACCTAGTACTAATGTCAGTTCTCTCCAACTTAATCTATAAAATCAGTAAGGATTATGTATATATTTACAAGCTGACTATAAAATTTATATAAAAAGCCAAAACAGGGAGAATAGAATAAAATAGCTCTTTTTTTTAAAAAAAATTTATTTATTTATTTTTGAAAGAGAGAGAGAACATGAGTGGAGGGAGGGGCAGAGGGAGAAACAGACTCCCCAGTGAGTGGGGAGCCTGATGTGGGACTCGATCATGACCCCAGCTGAAGGCAGATGCTAAACCGACTGAGCCACTCAGGCATCTCTAAAAATAGCTATCTGGTTAATGATTTCCTCTATAGGAATAAAGGCAGGTTATATTGGTAAAGGAGATAAACACATAAATGAATGTAATAAATTAGAGAAAACAGAAATATACCCACAAAAATACAGCCAAATAATTTTTGACAATGGAAAAGTATTCTAGTAGAGAAAGAATAATCTTTTCAATAAATGGTGTAAATAACTGGACGTAAATATTCAAAAATAAACTTTGATTTAATCTTCACAATGTATATGAAAATTAATCCATGTAAACTTATAAAGTAAAACAATAACTTTTTAGAATAAAATATAGGAAAAAAATACTCATGATTTTGCACAAATTAATATGAAAGCCACAAACTATGAAGGAAAATCATCTTAATAACTCTGAAAAACAAACTGAGAGTTCTAGAGGGGAAGGGGGGTGGGTGGATGGGTTAGCCTGGTGATGGGTATTAAAGAGGGCACATTCTGCGTGGAGCACTGGGTGTTATGCACAAACAATGAATCATGGAACACTACATCAAAAACTAATGATGTAATGTATGGTGATTAACATAACAATAAAAAATTATTAAAAAAATAAAATAAAATAAGTTAAATTGCATTGACATTATAAAACTGTTATTCTCCTAAAGACAATGTTAAAAAATGAAAAGTCAAGAAACAATTTTTTTTCCAAAAAATATATCTGACAAAAATTGTATACAGAATATAAAAGATCCTCAAAGTTAATAGAAAGAAAAAATTTTAATGGTGAGTAACATCAGTGAACCTGACAGAGTGAGGCCCTCCATAAATTCTCTCCTCTGGTAAAAATTATCAGAATGAGCTTTATCAAAACTCTGAAAATTAACCAAAGATTTGCAGCAATCTGAAGAATATTTATGAAAAAAGTCTGTATTCTGTGACCATAAAGCAATAAAAATAGAAACAAATAATCTTCCAGTCTCTAAAACTACATAGAAAAAGTAAAGTTCAAATAGCTTTTATCCTAACAAAAATTAAAAATAATAGACAATGTTAAAGTAATAAAAGTGGATAATTTATGCAACAAAACTCATGAGATCTATCTAGAATTATATTGTTATTAGGTACTGAAGAATAAAGAAAATAAGCTAAATATATAACAATTTTGCAGAAATAATAAAACAAGAACAAATGAAAAACAAGGTAGAAAAATAAAGATTAATGTAGAAATAAATGTATTAGTAGGAAGAGTAAATATGAATTGAAATATTTAAACACTATCCCTTCTCCACAAATAAAATTGAGTAGGAAATTATAAAAATTCATTATAATAAAATTATAAGGATGATTTAGTAAAAATTATAAATCAAAATTTTAATTCACAATTATATTCTAGTTTGAAAAAGCATTATGAAATTAACTACATGATTATAAATTTAAAATGGGAACAAAAATAAATATCTTAATATAAATATAACTAAATCTAGAATGAATTGTTCCTAAAGCCTCTTGCTCCATTTGTTTCCTTAGACACATTGTTTCTATATATTTAAGGATGAGTTACAAATCATACAAAGAGTCTTAAAGCCAGGGAATTAGTCATATGAAATTATTAAAACATTGATATAAAAATGACATTTATCGTACAAAAATGTTCTACAAAAGCTGTCTTCTTTCAAACTATTAACAACAATCAGAGCTACCATTTTGGAGCATTCACTGCATTAAATCTTCATATTTGGCCTCTGATAAAGATATTTTTCTTATCCACATTTTACAGATGAGGCATTTGAATTACAGGAAAGTGAAGTTACTCATAGCCATAAAGTGAATAACTGGGTTACAAACCCAGAAAAATATGGTTTCGGAATTCTTACTTTTACCACCTATGATTGCTAATTTTATTTGTTAACTTGGCTAGGTTACAGTACCTAGATATTTGGTTAAACATTATTCTAGATATTTCTGTGAAGGTAATTTTTAGACAAGATTAACATTTAAATCAATAGACTTTGAGTAAAGCAGATTATCCTCTATAATATGGGTGAACCTTGTCCAATCCAAGCTTTAACAGAAAAAAAAAATGACCTCCCTGGAAGAGTAGGAAATTTTGCCAGAAGACTGTCTTTGGACTTGAACTGAAACTTCTTCCCTGGATCTCTAATCCACTGGCCTACCTGAAGATTCTGAACTTGCCTAGCCTCCACAATTGTGTGAGAAAATTCCTTAAAATCTCAACCAATCAATCATCTTCCCACTCCCCCCAGCTTTCCTTTGCGTTACTGTAGGCCAGGACTGATGTCTGGTATGCTGCTATGAAGTTTGGCTCCCCATTACCAGTGGGAATAAGGGGATCTCAGTAGCTCAGACTAAGTGGTAACACTTAATTGTAAAAGGGTGATAGACATGATGGATAGCCAGGCCAGAGTATATACCAGGGGAACCTGACCTACAGGGATTTGAAACAATTTGACATAAACCATGGTTCTTCAGGAGATAAGAAAAATGTGGACCCCATACAAGTATTTCTTGACATGGATAACCAGAAAAGACCAAGACCTCTAGCTGTGTCAGTTAACAATAACAAAGCACTATCCCACGCCCAGCTTCTAGATTTAAACCACTTCGGAGACCTAGAGCTCATTGATTTAATGGAAGGCTGAGTCTCCTTGAAGAAGGGCCCTATAAAACCACAGGAAGTATGTATCACAGTGGTCAGGAATTTTTCTCCACAGGAACCTACCACCATCCTTCATAGTAACTAAATACTAGAAAGGTCAGATCTTCACAGGGCCATTGTATGCAGAGTCTGGGCTGACACTGAACTGATACCAGGGAATTCAGAAGTCATCGGTCCTCCTTGTCCCTTTGCTGCCTGTTTACAGAGATAATTCAAATACCAGTCCAAGTTCATTTCACAGCTTTTTCAATAGGTCTATGAATCTAGGGTATTTCTATGGTTTCTGAATGCATGATCAAGATGGATACACTTAGGCACTCTCAGAACCCTCATTTTGGTTCCTTAACTTGTGGATCTCAGAGTCATTATGGTAGCAAAGCCTCAAGAGAAGCCCATGATACCTCTGATTCGCACTCAAAATACTCACTGTCCCAACAGCAACACTAATTAGAATGGCATAGTGTAGTGCAAACTTCCTAGACTTAAAGGATGCCCGGATGATAGTCCCTGTCATATCCTCACTTAATTCAATACTTTGGTCCCCTCAAAAGCAAGTAGATGATAGCAGAAGAGAGTAGTCTATTTTCAACCTTAACTATGTGATAGTCCCAGCTCTAATGAATTTAGTATCTTTATTAAAACATATCCCACAAACTTGAGCACTTGCCAGATAGCTACTGATGTGTTCCTAACAACCTCAATCCAGAAAGGGAATCAGAAGCCATTTAGACTCCCTTAGGACAGAGAGCAGTACACATACACTAGGCCTCAGAGCTATATTAATTTTTCTTTTCTCTGTCACAGTAACATTTGAAGGCCAGATCGTGTGGACAATGTACAGAACATTCATTCCTGTCCTCCATATTGGTAACATCTGAATCAATTTTTGAGCTTTGAGCGGGCAAGAGCAAGAGAGACACCTGTATCTATTTCAAACTATGGTACTAAGTAGTACTGTCACTTGAGTCATACGGTTCTGTAGATGCCATGATGCTAGATACATCTAGGAAAAAAGGTATCATGGAGAATTTCTGGCCAACCTAGTAGGAACTTGCAGCATAGATTTCTGGGATTCTTAAGCAATGCCATGTTGTGTGCAACAGAGAATTATTATTCGATTGAAAAACAGTTTGTGGATCTATCATAGACTCTAAGTCCCTGGCATTAGCCTCGAGACATTAGGTAATGAGAGGGCTTGGGGATGCTTATCATAAATGCATATTTTCTAAAACACCAGATAATAAGTTTGAGTGACTCAAGACCAATTTATTATATAACAGAAATGGTGTCCTTGGGTAAAGCTCAGGCAATTAAAAAGAGCAAAACTGTATTACATAAACAGGTGTCCTAGACCCACTTGTTACCTGTCACTATTTCTTTTAAAGATTTTTTTAATTTATTTATTCATGAGAGAGAGAGAGAGAGAGAGAGAGAGGCAGAGGGAGAAGCAGGCTCCCAAGGAGCAGGGAGCCCGATGCGGGACTTGATCCCAGGACCCCAGGATCATGACCTGAGCCAAAGGCAGACGCTTAACCATCTGAGCCACCCAGGTGCCCACCTGTCACTATTGTATTGGTGTTTATCCCTTTTAGGTGTCCTAGACCCACTTGTTACCTGTGACTATTGTATTGGTGTTTATCTCTTTCACTTTACAGATAGTTGCCTAAGACCAGATATCAAAGAAAGAAAAAAAAATACTAGTTCCATTTAATGGCTAGACTAGCTCAGTATAGTGCTGTGAGCTAAATATAGACTGTTTCAACAGTTCTAGTCAACTGGCCTAGAACTAAGAAATGGAAGTTATAATAGCCCCTCTCAGTGACACCCTGGGGAATTTATCCCCCACATTTTCAACTCTGTTGAAAAATTCTTTTTCTAATTTGATTTCTTGGTTTTGACTTCCTGGGGAGAGTTTTTCTACCTGGAAATACAGTAAGGATTCAACTAAACCTATGTCTGTTGTCTGGTCACTTTGGGCTATTTGTGCCAGGCAAAAAAAAGTTGTTCTTACATTAGTAGGGACAGTTGACTTTATCATGATGAAATACAGCTACTGTCATAAAATCAAGACAAGGAAGAATTATTCTAGGATTGGGGATTATTGTGTATACACATAAGGAAAATTTGAAGCAAGATCAATGGTCCATTTGAACTTGTATAAATAGTTTAAACAAATTTAAAATGATTGGCAAATTGGACAGATTCAATTTTCCAGTCAACAAACTAAAGCAGCAGCACTCTCCACACTGTATAGTTTTCTTACGTATAAATGTGATTAATATATATAATACCAAGGGGCGCCTGGGTGGCTCAGTCGTTAAGCATCTGCCTTCGGCTCAGGTCATGTTCCCAGGGTCCTGGGATCGGCCCCGCATCGGCTCTCTGCTCGGCGGGAAGCCTGCTTCTCCCTCTCCCACTCCCCATGCTTGTGTTCCCTCTCTCCCTGTGTCTCTCTCTGTCAAAATAAATAAATAAAATCTTAAAAAAAAAAAAAAATATATATATATATATATATATATAAAATACCAAGTCAGTTAGGGTTCATTTAATTATTAACTTTTGTAGATACAGTGAAAACAATTTTCCTTAAAATAACATTTAAAAAATTTAAGTCTCCTAGACAATTATGTTTCTAAAAGATACAAGTGTAAATTTCTGCTCTGACACGTAAATAGTGTGGAAGTAGCACTCTCAGCCTCACAGTAAGATAAAACGGAACAAGCTGCAAAACAACTCCTTAAAGGTTCACCAGAGAATGGAGGCCACAAGGTAAGCCGCTGCCCCCAAAACTGAAGAGAGAGGCGGCCAGAGAGAATCACCGAGAATAACTTACTGGGAGCAACAGCCACTCTTGGTGCCAGGACACAGAAGGTAAACTTACAGTGTGCTTGAAGAACTGCTGGCAGCTCAGTGTGGAGTATCTGGAAAGTTAAAATCTCGGGGAAGCCCAGTGTTAGGAGAGCCCCCACACTTTCACGAGTTTCACCTCCAGGATTCCCACTAGCTTCTCACTGTGAAGAATGAAGGAAAATCCCTTAGTGCTTCCTAACTATTGTCTTGATTACTGTAACTTTATGATAATATTTGAAATTGGGTAGTCTGAGACTCAAATTTATTCTTCTTTTTGAAAAATGGTTTGACTATGGAAAAATAGTTATGGAAATTCAAGATCCTTTGACCTTCCATATACATATTAGAATCAGCTTGTAAATATATCCAAAGTATATGGTAAGGTTTTGATTGGAATTCCATTGGGTCTACAGATCAAAATGGGGAGATTACCACATTAGCAATATTGAATCAAAGCTTTTTCCTCTATTTAACTAGATGTTCTATTTCTTTCATAATATTTGGAATTTTATTTTTTTCCAATTTTATTGAGCTATAACTGCCTGATAACATTGCATAAAGTTTAAAGTGTACAGCAAAATGATTTCATATATGTCTATATTGCAAAATGATTACCAAAATAAGTTAACATTCATTACTTCAGCATTTTATAATGTTTTTCTACTAAGGTATACTCTTAGCGATTTTTAAATATACAGCACAGTATTGTTATCTATAGTCTTCATATTGTACATTATATTCCCAAAACTTACTAATCTTACTGAAAGTTGAATCTTTTGACCACTTTCACCTAGTTCCCCTACCATCCATCCCCCACTTCTGGCAACCACCATCCTGATCTCTGTTTCTATGAGTTTTTTTAGATTCCACATATAAGTGAGATCATGTAATATTTGGTTTTCTCTGTCTGGCTTATTTCATTTAGCATGATGTTTTCGAGGTTCATCCATGTTGTCAAAAATGGCAAAATTTCCATTTTTAAATGGCTGAATAGTATACATGTATAAATATATATAAATATATGACATAGAATATTTTGTAACACTTTCTCTCTCCATTTGTCTGCTCACGGATTTAATGTTTGTTCTATTCTTTTTTTATGGAAAGAGTGCTAGCAACACTTCTAGCAGACCTCTAAAATCATGGTGGAAGAGGTGCCTGGATGGGTCAGTCGTTAAGCGTCTGCCTTCGGCTCAGGTCATGGTCCCAGGGTCCTGGGATCTAGCCCCACATCGGGCTCCCTGCTCAGTGGGAAGCCTGCTTCTCCCTCTCCCACCCCCCCCGCTTGTGTTCCCTCTCTCGCTGTGTCTCTCTCTGTCAAATAAATAAATAAAATCTTTAAAATAAAATAAAATCATGGTGGTAGATGAAAGTCTCATCAGCCATGTATAACTGGATTCAATGAACTTTGCCTATTAAGACAATTGTTCCCTTTTTTTTACTTTTGTAAGTAATTTCTTTCACGGGCTTCACTTAGATTGTTGTACAATCTTACGGTTTGTAAAACGGGAAACCTAATCTTAAAATATTCCTATATGGTAGGAATAGTCTCATTTTTAGATGAAGAAATGGATGCTGAAGGAGGAAAAATTTTTGACAGTTTAGCAAGAAAATGTGCATTGAACTTTGTAAATAAACTGCTGCTTGCAAAATCCATGTTTTTGTTCCAAACTTAATCTATGCCTTATGTAATAGTGCACTGTAAACATTATAATAAAAATGAAAACTGAAGTTAACAGCATATTTATAAAATTGATTAATATACAATTAATTAACAATGAAACTTTATCTGTTATTGTGAGTCATTTTTGGATATACAGTTCTTCATGGATGAGAAATGGTTTAATCTATATATTAGAATACTATTCTTTATGTCATGAATATTGGTCTCCAATATAATATATTTATATGAATTTCTATCATTGTGAATTACTTTATCATTGACAAAGAATGGTCTAAGAAATCAGTACTTAGAAGATAAAGATATAACTATTTTAACCTACTGCCTTCTTACTAGGGAAAGTGAAGATTAAACTGTAATATTAAATTCCTTAGTGTTGAATAGATTAATTACTAAAAAAAGGAAATATTTTCTTAGAATTTTATCCTAAATATTTTTCCATATTAGAAATATGTTACTGTAATAGATATCAAGCCAAGCCCCCAAGAAAAGCATTTAACAGATTTACATGTCACTGACTAGTGTTTTATATGGTTACTTTAAAATCATAGCAGGATATTTGGCATTAAGTGATTTTATCTTGGCTTGAGAATTAACCAACAGCTGAGAACTTTACCTGTAATCTCATTCAATGTGATTTTAATGGACTAGCTCATGGTGGGAAAACGCCATCACAATTAAAATGAATCTTTTAGGTTTATGAATGCTTGTGGAAACTAATTCAAGAAGGATATCAGCTGAGGTTACCAAGAATATTTCAAACTTGAAATTGTCCAAAATACTCTGAATATGTGACATCTTTTATGAATTCTTCGAATTTATCATATTGCTATTTTAATGCATAATAATCATCAACTAAATATGTGTTTTTTTTTAAGATTTTATTTATTTGAGAGAGAGAGAGAAAGCCAGAGAGAAAGCCTGAGCAGGGGGAGGGTCAGAAGGGGAAGCCGACTTCCCACTGCGCAGGAAGCCTGATGTGGGCCTAAATGTGAGGCTCAATGTGGAGCTCAATGTGGGGTTTAATGCAGGGCTCAATGCGGGGCTCAATGCCGGGCTTGATGTGGGGCTCTGGGCTCGATTCCAGGACCTGGGATCATGACCAGAGACCCAAAGGCAGATACTTAACTGACTGAGCCATGCAGGTGCCCCTAAATATAATGTGTTTTAGCAAGTGCTGTGGGCCAAGGGCTAATGCTCTTCTCTTGAAGAGTTATTTGTACTTCAAGGCTCTACTCTCCAATGTATGGAATGCCACACATAACAGTTTTGCCAAAGTGCTCCTAATCCTTTCCCTTTGCAAGATATTGCTACAATAGTATCAAACTTCTGGATGAGAAACAACAAACACAACGTCCTACTTCTGAAGGGTTTCTAGAATTAAAATAATTGAGGCAGATTCTAAACCATTTTTTCTCACGAAAATTTTGGCATAATTTATTTCAAAAGAATATTTAAAATTATTTTAATGGCAATAGTTAATCCATCCTTTTATTTTCTCACTAAAATTTTAGCATAGCTTACTTCAGAAGAGTATTTAAAATTGTTTTAATGACAATAGCTATTGAGAGCATTAATATATAGATTTTATGAATTTATGATTGAAAATTCATAAAGAATACCTTGTCTGGGGTAACACAGACAGGAAAGACAATAAAGGCAAGTTGGTGATAGAGGTCTAAGTCTGAGTTGTCCTATGTATTTAATCAGAAAGAAATCTGAGACTAGGGATAGAGATAGCATGTCTTGGACTAGAATGAGGCAAATGAGGAACCCACAGCACAGAATTAAAGGAGGAACCCTCACATTCTTGCAAGTGAGTGCCTCCTAAAATTTGGGGCCCTAGACTCATGGCTTGCCTTATCCTCGCCCTAGCCCTGAAAAAGTGAATTAAATACTACAAAGATTTCCCAAGTTTGGATAGTTCAAAGGACTTACCATACTTCCCACAGAATAGTCACATAACACTTTTTATTAAAGTAAAAATAAGATATGGCAATAGGAGGAGAATACAGGCAAGTGTGGGGGGTCTGAAACATACTCAAGTACAATCTCCCCAGGATCTTTAATGGCATATGAGCTAGGTTTCCATATCAATTGAACCATCAAGATCTGTGCAAGGAATCTTGGCCTCATAAGAACTCAAGACAGAAGTTAGAAAGGGGGATTACACACTCTGGCCATATAGGTTAACATGGATGTCTAATAGGCTACACCAGGTGAAAAACATCAGTTAACCCAAACCTGGAATGTGTCTGGAAGAATTTTAGACTTTAAACTGCACATTATTAATTCCATAGCTCATACTGGCCAAGAGTCAAAGCCAACACCCAGTATGCCCAGAGAAAATGGTAGAACTTTCCCAAACCAGCATGAATCAACTTGGCCCTACATAAATATCAATATGACTTCCTCCACCTTAGTAGGGCTTCTATGTAGAACCATTTTAACAGATGCCAACTGGATTGCAAGTTAGTGTTAAACCAATATTAGGCATGCAAGAGAGATCTTGATAGATTTAGACCTGGCCCAAACCTTGTATTAGGGAAAATTAAAGCAACAAAAGCTGACTGTAGGAATTTGAATTCTCTGGATGTTTACCAAATTTTGTCTTTTGATCACTTTTGGTCACCCTCCTCCATACACATATCTTTTACAAGTACTGAAGAATTCAGAATATGAAAAACTGCATTGTTTAGCCATTTGCATTATGTTTAGGCAACGCTGAACATTTAGTGGTCTGATTCTTAGTGTAGGTTTCTTTGGGTATGTTTCCCAAATCATATATTATCTTTGAACTCTCGTATTTATTTGCTTTTCATAGGTAAAAAGGAAAAGAAATATAGTAATTAACCATGACTAGTTTTAAATGGTTAGCAATCAAATAGGGTGAAGTATTTAGATGAAACGTCAATATTTGTGAGGTAATAACATATCTGGGGAGTTTAAATGCAAAAATGGAATGCCATGAAAATTTCTCTATCGTTTATCTCTGATTTCCAATAGTATATGTAAAAATACTCTGACAAATATCTTTATGTTATTTTCTATATCACTAAATTAGTGATGCTTTGCTGAATAATATACCATATTCTAATTTTGAAAGTAAAGCATTATCATTGAAAATATTCTGAATTTATATTTTATTCAAAGACATGACTGCATTATGAATTATTTATGCTTATCTGTTCAGATACATTTTTACTTTTTACTAACATACTCATAAAGTAGAAAAAAATTCTGTCATGAAAGAAGTGTTATCACATAAATTTGTAATGTCAAAGTGTACATTTAATATTACAATTATAGTGAGGTTACTAAAGTAAAAATATAGCCATGGAAAAATATTTTGAAATTACATATTTCTGTAAAATTATTTAAGTCGTTGAAGTAGTTCTTCAATATTTAAATGATAATTAGTTTTGTTTATTAAAGGAAATACTGCATACACATAAATAAGTGTACACAATGTGATGAAAAACATTCATTGATATTATAAAATCAGAGTATAATGAAAAAACTAAAGAAATACTCATAAATAGTACATTATGTTATAATTTCTTGGTAAATGATGTCAATAAAACCATAAAAATGTTTTGGAAAGAGCAGGATTTGAAATGACTCACAAATATGTGTAGTAATGTGCTACTCTTGGACATATTATTAAGTGCTATCTTATGTTGCATAAATATGTACCACTTAACATTATTTATTATAAATTTAATTTTATATGTTTACAATTGTATTTAAGCATTGTCAATATTGGATAATATTTTATTTTTTAGAGATGAATACAACTTTAGCTTATAATTATTAAAAATTTGAGTCTAAGTTATATAGCAGAGGAGGAAAATGTCCATTACATATTTAATTTTTTCATGAGAGAAAAGATCTATTAAAAAATGTAAATTAAATAGAAACTAAAATATGTTGACATGGTTTTGAATTATCTGAGTTTATTTTATTTAAATAGCACCTCATCCTTTCTGTTTTCTAGACTTGGTTATTGGGGGACCTCAGTGGAAGAAGAAACCATGCATATTATCCTGTTAAATAAAATTAAAAATGTATAAGATAATACCATTTCTGTAAATGAATTTAAGGCATTTGGTAGTTCAGTTTTAATGACAAACATTAATTTATCAATTGTTTTCTATAAGAAAGTGTTTTCTTAACTGTACTATATATTATTTCTTACCTAGAAACAAAAAGAAATTTAAATTTTCTACCATGATAAACATTGATATCTCAGAATATCTTTTTAAATTGTTACCCAAAATCCTTTTGTGTTCATAAGTGTGTTAGTTTTATTATGCCCAGAAATAAATTAAATCTGTATATCTAAAATAAGATTAAAAAAATAAAGACAAAACGGTACAGAATTATTAAAATGTGGTGTTTTTAACATTATAAACTACCAAACATACAAATTGCTATTAACTGTCTTTTGTATGTAAGAGCGGTAAAAATAGCTCTCCTTATAATTAAAGCCAAAAGTCCTCCCCCTTAAGACTAAGATAAAACACTCAATTAAGACATGATTAACACATTAAAATTTGATGAATAAAGTTTACGCTTAACTCTCACTCAATTTTCAACGTGGAGGGGCACGGGGCGAGCCAGGCAAGAAGGGCAAGAAGCCTGGAATTGTGTCACCGCTTACATGAGTATTCCCAAAGGTGAAAAATATAAAGAAGCTTAGAAGAAGGTGACAAAGAGGTGCCCTCTGCTCCCTGTGGTGCTGCCCTTGCCTGAACGTGTGGGCCGGACAGAGTGCTGAGCAACTACACGGACGAGGTAAAGTCCTTAGGTCTGTGTTAACAGACATACCAAGGGCCTTGAGTGCTTCCAGTAGGAATGAGGTTCGGCACTTCACAGATGGCGCAGAGCCCACTGGCTCCCCAGAACTTGCACAGGAGCACCATGCTGTGATCAGCCTGTCTTCCTGCAATGTGAAGCTGGCCTGGAGGAACCAGAAGGACACCATCGCAGGGTCCCCACGCAAAACATTGCGGCCGTCTCCCACTTCCGGGAGGAAGCCTTGCATCTGACGGTCCCGTAGACAGCCCAGGACCATTTCCCCAGCCAGAGTCCATGGTCGCCAAATTCTAGGGGCCTCACTCACCTCAGGCTCCCAGTCAGGAAGCAGGGTGAGGCCTGTAAAGGCCAGCCGCCTGGCGATCCTGGCTGCGGAGACCAGGGTCGCTGCAGAGAAGCTGTGCTCCCCGCTCAGCCAAGCCTTCCGGAGTATTTACACAGAGTCCACCATCGAGTTTCTCGGTAGAGCAGTGTTTTATTGGGTCTCCACACCCGCCCACCACCTGTCCCTTCACAAAAAGTGACATTGTCTCACAAAAGTGGACGTGACGGGTCCCTGTGAGGTCGAAGCCAGCTCTTTCGCTTTCACCGAGTGTACGCACACAGGTTGCCTCTCGCTTTGGCCCTTCGGCAAGCGAGGTCTCCTCACGCTGGGACCAGCCCCGTGAACACTTCAAGCGCCATTGCAGCTGAGGCGCTGCGGGGCTGCGGAGCTGCGGGCTGACGGGGCGCCATCGGTCTCTCGCCACAGAATTCCAGCGAGGCGCTTCGCGGCTGCACGGGGAGCACAACAGGGGCCTCAGTCCCCGAACTCGGCATCAACATGACATTGGCAGCTCTGCAGGAACAAGTGCAAGTTCCGAGGGACTGCTGCCTCTGCAGCCCTTCATCCTCGAGGAGGACAGCCAGCAGTCTAACTTCCTGGAGGCCGTCGGAGCTAAGGCCTGCAGCGGCGTCTTCACCGTAAGAGTAGGGCTGCGCGGCTCGCCGTCCCCACCCACTCGCTCCCTGGTTGTCTGGCCTTCTTGGTGAGAGGTCCCCTGGACTTCTGTGCGTCTGCCCTTTTCCTCTCTGGGCTCGGGGCTGGGCAGGCGGAACAACCGGCGTAGGTAGACCTCTATTGTAAAAGAGTTTGTCAAGCAACATAAAATGATAATTCATTTGGTCATCATATTAGGCCACACTATACAGATATTTTCATTTTCTGCTGCATTGACTGCAATGTTCTTTGCCCTGACACCTCCTTATAGAAATTTCTTATTATAGCCTACATAAAATATTTTGCAAACATAGAAGGCTACATTTTTTTAATCCATTCATTTGTTCAACAAGAATTCATTGCCTGTTAATTATGTGTAAGAGTAGGTTCATTTAAAATAATTTTCTGATAGTCCCATAGATAATGTCAAAATATGCATATATAGTTGTTGACTTTTTCATTGCCTAACAATTTAGGTAAGGCTATCACAACTCTTTATTTCCAAGCTAACTGACAAGAAGTCAATAAGAGTCCTAAAATGTAGAATTTATTTTTTTTATTATTTTTATTTTTTACTTTTTTGATGGGACTAGGCAAGTGATGTTATAGGGAAAGCGTCTTGGGTACATAAAAAAGTGATTGTACTAGTTCAGTGATTGCATAAATTAATACATGAACAAGAGAAAGGTCCAAATTAGTCTTTTAAATCATGAAAGAGTTCACTGAACTATGTAACTAAACATTTTATAATTGGCTTCAGTCTATGATTGAGGTCAGAAGAGATTCACAGAATGGAAAAGATAAAAAGTTCATCTACTTTTCTTTACTGAGATTCCTTTCGAAATCAGAAAACTTGTGATAATCTATCATCAACTAGGAGGAAAGGCTTTTTATTGATACTTCTATTAATATCTACCAAGGACTTCTTTCCTCTCCCAAATGAAGCCAAATGATTTTTTTCAAGAAACAAAGCTGTTATTCCTTGTAGGTCCTTGTCCACTAAGGGCCTTCCGCAGAATGTTCTAAATCTTCCTGGAGGTGAGACAGGTCATGGCTTAGGAGGAATGACAGATAAATGAAATTCATACCAAAGCTCCATACTCCTATACTTTGACTCAAGTCCCCTAGAAAATTATGTAAGTCACCATCCCCTCTGGCACAGCATGTTCTTATTCTTATTTGTACTATTCACTTGGACCGGCAGTTCCCCAGATTGGCAAATTCTAAAGAGATCGAAAGCTGAGAAAAACTCTTACTTCTTTCCATGTATCTATAAGAGTTATTTCTTCTGATATTATTTTCTGTAGATAGTTATCTTCTGGCCTGGATACATTTCTATACTTATAATAGAAATTTCTACTTCTATATGGTTTCAAATTAAGGGACTTGTTTCTCTAATACTGAAGTGTTTCCTCTTTAACTTTTGCTTTTGATGTTGACATTTCAGGTTATATAAAGTATTGATTTTCAAAAATTCTTCTATTATTAAGACATTCTATAATCCTTTCATTGACCGGTATGAATCATGCAGAAAATAGATTTGAACAAAAGTAAAAGAGCTACCTGTACTCCAGTGCCATGACAAATCAAGCCTTGGCCATAGACTACACAACTCCAGCTAATCTTAAAATAAGAGCTATGCTTCGTAAGAGAGCTTGGATAGAGCCATGTATTTGATCAATACAAATTAATTGTAACTATTAGGAAAAAATTTCGAAGGTCATAGTGAAGGAATGATGACAGAATAACATCATGGGTCATTTACAGAGGACAGCACACACCATAACTCTATGTTAGAATGTCAAATTGAGTTTTTATTTAAAATTTTACTGTTACAAACTAACTTCTCAGTTTTTTTAAATTTTTTTATTGTTATGTTAATCACCATACATTACATCATTAGTTCTTAACTTCTCAGTTTTCTTAGTTGGAGATTTTTTTTAAATAATTTCTTGTTCAGTAACACTATTTTGGAATAACTGCAAAGGTTAATTTAGGCCATTTTACTTTTAGCATGAAGAATTAATCCATCAAAGGATTTTGAAAGTGCAATAAAAACAATTAATAAATAAATAAGAAAATAAATAATAAATAAATACAAATAATAATAAATAATAATAAAACTCAGATGCAATGCATAAACTGAGGGAGAAAAATAGTTAATTAAAAGTTGATGGTTTGAACAAACATATGAAAATAAAAATTAGGGGCGCCTGGATGGCTCAGTGAGCTAAGTGTCTGCTTTTGGCTCAGTTCATGATCCCAGGGTCCTGGGACTGATCCCTGCATTCGGCTCCCTGATTGGCGAGGGGTCTGCTTCTCCCTCTCCCTCTGTCTCTCCCCCTGTTTGTGCTCACACACTATCTTTCTCTCTCAAATACATAAATACAATCTTTAAAAAAAAAGAAAAGAAAAATTAAAAAAAGAAATAATAAAAAAGCATGGTAAATAACAAATAAATAACATGCACAACTAAGTACCAACCTGTTCTTAATGACTATGTGCCTACTGTTCTAAATACTTTTTTTCAATAATTCTTATTTTTATTTTGTTCCATGCTTACATTTCAGCACTAATACAAAATCAAATGTTAGAATAATGAGAATAAGATTTTTGACTACGAAGATTCACTGTTTCACCATGATGTTTTCTTTAATTTTTTTAAGGATTTCATTTATTTATTTGAGAGAGAGAGCAGGAGCAGGGGGATGGGCAGAGGTAGAGAGAGAAGCAGACTCCCCGCTGAGCGGGGGGCCCTATGTTGGGGAGGGTGTGTTTGATGACAGGACCCTGAGGTCATGACCTGAGCTGAAGGCAGATGCTTCACCAACTGAGCCACCCAGGCTCACCCCACCATGATGTTTTCTAATCAGAAGTCTTTGAAAATACTCAGACTATTCTAGGTGATAGCAGAAAATGACAAAAGTAGAGAACCACAAATGGTAGACTGTCTTGCAAGTGGTTTTAGATGCTGCTCTACTTTTTGCCAGAAATAAATTACCTTTTCAGAGATCACATGGAGTTACTCAAAACTCAAATGCTGGGATGCCTCCTAATTTAACTAACTTACATGGCATTATAATATTCATAGAGCCAATGATGTACATAAAGATAAAAAGTGATCTGTTTCTCTGTGTTTAACACAAATTCAAAAAATATATTAAATGATCCTAAGAAACCAGGTTAGAGCTGAAATACAGTTGAGGATATAAAAAGTAAATACTTTTCCTTGCCTTTTGACTGTGCAAGAGAAGTAGCACATCCTGAATAAATATAGCAGATGAAGAGGTATGTTCATGTTAAGAACACTGCCATCAACAGAGAAGAAAGATTTTTCCTTTCTTTTTCTTCAAGTTTTTATTTAAATTCTAATTAGTTAACATACAATGTAATAGTACTTCCAGGAGTAGAATTTAGTGATTCATCTCTTACATATAACACCCAGTGCTCATCACAAGTGCCCTCCTTAATTCCCATCACCCATTTAGCTCATCCTCCTGCCCACTTCCCCTAGTTAAAAGTCTCTTATTGTTTGCTTTTCTCTCTTTTTTTCTTCCTTCCCCTATGTTCATCTGTTTTGTTTCTTAAATTTCATGATATGAATGAAATCATATGGTATTTGTCTTTCTCTGACTTATTTTGCTTAGCATAATACACTCTAGCTCCAACCACATCATTGCAAATGGCAAGATTTCAAGATTTCATTCTTTTTTTATTCATACACACACACACACACACACACACACACACACCCCACATCTTCTTTCTCTATTCATCAGTGGACATTTGGCCTCTTTTCATAATGGCTACTATTGATAATGCTGCTATAAACATCAGGCTGAATGTACCTCTTTGAATCAGTATTTTTGTATCCTTTGGGTAAATACCTAGTAGTGCAATTTCTGGGTCATAAGGTAGTTCTATTTTTAACTTTTTGCATACTGTTTTGCACAGTGGCTGAACCAGTTTGCATTCCCACCAACTGTTAAGAGGGTTCCCCAGAAGAAGGATTTTTTTAATTGCATTTAATATAAAAAAATAGGTATGATGTACCTTAGGTAATTATTAGTTTTAATAAAATAAATTTTTATAGTGGTTTACAACTCAGGTATATACTGTTTAAGAAAGCAATGAACAAAACTGAACAGAAAGGATAAAAATTAACTTATGAAGGAAAATTTATCTAATAAAAATAAATTCAAAACAAAAATACCAATGGGAACTAAAATAGAACATCTATCATAATAGATGTCACATAAGAGCATTAATTTACTAAGCAATAGAGCTTTGATGGGCTTTAAATTAGTGAAATAAGGATGAATCTGAAAACTGCATAATTGTAGAAGGAGATAACTTTAAATATTATCCTCAGAAAAAGGTCAAGCAAACTTAAAATAAATGAAGTCACAGAGGACAAATGCAAAGTTTCGACTGGCACCTACATAAGAAATCCCAACAAAAACCATATATGCAATCCTGAAGACAAACCATTAAGTTCCAAACAGGAAACATTTTCCAACACATATTCACCAACCAGACTGGTGTTAGAATTAACAACAAAGTGATGGCCAAAAAACAAAACAAAAAAATCTTCCCATTCAGATATTTAATGCAAGAACAGGCAAAAGCCAAATATGTATTTAATGCAGAACTGAAATCAAAACATGTTGAAATGTTTAGAAATAAATCAAACTATATTTTAAAGCCTGTGTGAAAATGTACACATATGTTTATTGAAAAATATGGAAACAAAATAATTTAGCAAAGACATCAACTCAGGAAGTTAGAAAAAATAACAAAATAAGCCTTAAAATTGAAGAAATGTGTGAATCAATATATGAACATATATTAACATAAAGGAAAATTTCAGGATATAACTCATCAACAAAACCAAAATATTTTTATCAGAAAATGTATATAATGAAACAGCTACATAGAAATTTAGATAAACTAAGAAAGAGGGGAGAAAAAATAAATTTTACAAAAAAGAAAGCAGATAAACTTACCAATGACATTTTAAAATAAAACAGTTATAAAAATTTCACATTAACCATCATAAATTAGAGGTAAAATGACTCAATTCGTGCAAAATATAAATTAAAAAATACCTCAAGAATAAACAGCACACATGCATATATTAATAATTTTACAAGAAAATTGAAAATAAAGAACTATTCAACACATAGATTTGTGGCTTAGATTGAAGGAAGAAACCAAGACCAGTGAGGCCTCCAGAGACTAAAAACCAAGGAACTCCTTCACTACCCATAGAGGCAAGGGAAAACGAATGGTGTTACTAGAACCTGCGAAAAATTCAAGTCTGGAAAATAGACCCTTTGCCAGGAGTTGCAACCATTAAAAAAGGAATGGAGCTGCAAATTTAAAAAAATTTGCAGTGCTAGATAAAAGAATGGGAAATAAGTACACTTGGTTCTCCTGTCAGCTTACTCCATTAGCCAAGTGAACAGAAGCCAGATGCAATCAATAGAGGTGAGTGTTTCTAGCCCTAGGAATAAAAAGGTAGAAAAGTTTCTGAAGTGGCAAATGAAAAATAAGTTGTCCACTTATACCAAAAGTGGTCTTATTAACCTTGAAACATTGATAGGATAAACTTTGGATGTGACATTATTTCAAAGCACTGTTTGAATTCATTGACTCATATGTTGTTTATTATATTTGCAGTTGTACTTATGAGCAAGATTGTCCAATAGTTGAGTCAATTTATGTTAGTTCCTTCTTTTCATAGCTTTTGATACTCATTTTTTTCTTATATACTGGTTTACTACTTTTGACTTATTGCCTGGTAGCTCAGTCTTAAACCATAATAATGCTAATTGCTAGCCTTATTTATAACTATGAATGTGTTTAGTTTTTCAACACAATATATGCTGTAAGTTTCAAGTAGATAGCTTTCAATAGGGTAAGCCATTTTTTTTTCTACTGATCATTTGATGAAATCACTGTTCTATGTTTGTATTAAATAGTGCTATTAAATGTTAGAATCATATATAAAATGGTATCTATCAAGATAGGTACTTTGGGGTATTATTATGATAACAGGATCCTGACCAGCAACTGTACACTCAGTAGATTGAGTGAAAAATGTTAGTAAATGTCAGCTATTAAATGTAAGTGATGTCAGCAAGATGACATAATAGAAGATTCCCCGTTAGTTCCCCTCATAGCAATAATAATTTGGCAGGCCTCCATCCAATTGTGTAGGAGTGTAGGAGTTTGTGAAACCCTAGTGAAGCCTAAGACTGAGATGAACCATTTTGACAAGGCAGGCCCAAGCCCAGGTGGCAGATTCACCAACCATGATTCTGGCTGTAGACCCAGAAATAGCCCCACCTGTTGTGGATTCAGCTACATTCTTGTTTGGCTTTGGTTCTGTCGCTAGCACCAGCCACAAAGGGACCTGGGAGGAGTCAGGCATGCCTGTGCCACAGGAATCAGACCCAAACTCATTTTACAAGGCCAGCATTACCCTGATACCAGAGCCTGACAAGGACTCCAGAAGAAAAGAAAACTACAAGCCAGTATCCCTGATGAACCTGATGCAAAAATCTCGACAAAATACAAACAAACCCAATTCAACAGTACATTTAAAAGACCTACAGAACAATCTAGTGGGATTTTCCTGAGATGCAAGAATGGTTCAATATATGCAAATCAATAAATGTGATAAACTGCATCAACGGAATGAAAGATAGAAATCATATGATCATCTCAATAGATATAGAAAACTATTTTGACAAAATTCAACATCCTTTCATGATAAAAACTCTCAAAAAATTAAATACAGAAGGAATGTACTTCCTCATAATATGGGGCATATATGACAAGTCCATAGCTAAACTCTAAGATGAAAAGCTGTAAGCTTTTCCTCAAAGATCAGGAACAACACAAGGTCACCCAATCTCACCACTAATATTCAACTACTTAGAGTAGTTAGGAATGAAAAAGAAATAAAAGACATCCAAATTGGAAAAGAAGAAGTTATATTGTCTCTGTTTGCAGATGACATGATCATATATATAGAAAACCCTAAAGGTATTAAAACTAATAAATTCAGTAAAGTTGCAGGATACAAAATTAACATAAAAATCAGTTGCATCTCAATACATTAACAACTATCCAAAAAGATATTGAGGAAACAGTCCCATTTACAATAGTATCAAACAAACAAACACTTAGGAATAAATTTAACGAAGAAAGTGAAAGATATGTGCACTGAAAACTATTATAAGACGTTGATGAAAATAATTAAAAAGAAATAAATGGAAAAATATCCTGAGTTCATAGAGAGGAAGAATTAATATTATAAAAATATCCATACTACTAAAATGATGTATAGAGTCAATGTAATCCTTTCAAAATACTGATGGTGTTGTTTTTTTTTTTTTTTAAGAATTAGAAAAACAATTGTAAAATTTGTGTGGAACCACAAATGACTCCAAATCGTCAAAGTATCTTGAGCAAGAAGAACAAAACTGGAGGCATCACATTTCCTGATTCCAAACTATATTACAAGGGTATAGTAATCAAAACAATATGGTACATAAAAACAAATACATGGACCAATAGAACAGAATAGAGAACCCAGAAATAAGCCATATGTACAGGGTCAATTTTTGACAAGGGCACCAAGAGTACACAATGGGGAAAAGATAGTCTAGTCTCTTCAGTAATAGTGTTAAGAAAACTGGGCATCAGCATGCAAAAGAATGAAATTGTATACACAAGACACATAAACTCAAAATTAATTTAAAAAGGCAATAACTGAAACTATAAAACTTCTAGAAGAAATGTTAGGGAAAAAACTCCTTGACATTGTCTTGGCAATAATTTTTTTTTTGATATGACACCGAAAACACAGGCAACAAAGTAAAAATAATAAGGAGGACTATATCAAACTAAAAAGCTTCTGCACAGCAGAGGAAATAATTATCATAGTGAAAAGGCAGTTTACAAAATGAGAGAAAATGTTTGCAAACCTTCTATCTGGTAAAGGGTTAATATCCAAAATATGTAAGGTATTGCTAAACTAAATAACAAAAAAACAAATAACTTGATTTTAAGAAGATCAAAGTACCTGAATAAAATGATAATTTTCCAAAGAAGTCATACATATGGCCAACAGGTATATGAAAAGGTGCTCAATAACACAAATCATCAGGGAAATGCAAGTCGAAACCTAATGAGATGTCATCTTACACCTGTTACTATGGCTTTTATCAAAAAGATAAAAAATAACAAGTATTTTCAAGGATGTTAAAAAAATGGAACCCTTGTGCACTCTCAGTGGGGCTGTAATGTGGTACAGCCACTTTGGAAAATAGTTTCTTAAAAATTAAAAATAGAACTACCATATGATCCAGAAATTCCATTTTGGGGTATTTTCCCCAAAGGAAACAAAAACAGTAACTTGAAAAGATATCTGTACTCCCATATTCATTGCAACATTATTCACAATAACCGGGATACATGCATAATTTTAAATAAATTGTAAGAGAATTTAAAAGAAGAAAATGTTAGAAGGAAAAAATTTTATGAAAATTTAAAAAATAATCATTCCGGGTTAAAATTACATCATCCTCAGAAAAATACTAGTCTTAGTATTAAAGAGAACCTAAACAACTGATTAAGTATGTGAATATTTACTAGAATGGTTATCTGGTTTTGCTATATAGTAATTTTCTGATGATCAATAGATAAGAAATTTTAAAGATAATCAATATTGTTGAGGAGCTTTAAAGTACACCCAATTATATTATATTTATTTTAGAAATAACGTTTTTCTCAAAGGTAGCATGGCTCTTCAAAATGTCTCCTCCCAGCACCCCCTTCCTGTCTGCTACAATTTTATTATTTACCAGGAACAGCAAACACCATGTAAGGACAGGGAGTCTCTTTCTTTTTCTCCCATGATATTGTATGATTCTTTATTGTATTGGCCAGAACCAGGTCATACACTTTCTGAAACAACCACTGTGAACAGGATAATGGAATATAATGGTCAGTTTAAGATATTCATGGCCTACCCTTGAATGTCAAGGGGAAGTAAACCCTTCCAAACTTTATGGATGAGATTGGGGAGGGATGAATTTGCAATTGGGAAATCAAGATATTTTTGGAAAAAATGCAGAAATAAAAGCTATGAAGGGCACCAAGTCACTTTCATCATACTCTTTCTGAAGTCTTCATATACAAATCTCCCCAACTCCATAGCTGAAGCTCCCCAGTTTCTTTATAATACCAATGCTCATTCTCCAATTCTAAGCATGATGGGCCTTCCTTATCTTTTAGTTGTCACAGTCTCAGAGAGACCTTCCATATTCATCCTGCATTCATCATGTAGACTTCCTTCTTACACTACCACCATGAATTTTTAACAAAGGCTTGTATTGTTTCCTAAAAACAATGTATCATAGTTTGCACAATTATAAATTAGTTCCACATCAGGCTTAAGTAAAAAGGTATACACTAATTTATTTGTTTTTTGTCTGTTTCTTGTACTAGAAAATATGCTCTGTGAGAATAGGAACTTTGTCAATTTTTTCAGTACTAGAGCTCCACAACCTGATACAGTGTCAAGCATGTAGAAGAGAACCAGTTGGCACTTTTGAATTAATCAGCAATAGGATATTGGTATCTATAATTGATTATGGGGGAGAAAAGTGTGGAATTCATGTACATCTATATTCTGGGCAAAGAAAAGTGACCAGAAGATATAGTTCATGAATACTAAAAACCTAAAAGTTGGGCAAGAAGGCAAGATTCACAAATACAAAACAACTGGGAAATAGTGCAAGGTGCTACATAATTGGGTAGATTTATATACATGGATGTATTGATACTGGAATGAACCTTACTGAATGTTATCTAGTACAACCCCCAATAAAATAATTAAGAAAATGCACAAAGTTAGTAAATGACTGAGCTTTGCATTTAGGATTGCCTGTTGCAGAAAAATCTTATTAATATAGTACAGAATCATTACAGGAATAGATTGTGCACATACTAATCTATTTGAACCATAGATATAGATATAGATGCATGTTGATAGATACATAATGAGTCAATTCAGTTCATATTTGGCTATACCAATTATATATACTTAGAGAAAATCATATAAAGCTATTTTCATTACACAATTTGTAGATAGGTTAGTTATTTTAGTAAAACATCTCATATATATAAGTCCTTTGGGGTGTACATGTATGCTTCTGTATGTTTCTGGGCAGATTAAATCAATTTGATATCTTTATTTTAGTACAACCTCTATTACTCTATTTTAGCCACAGACTATTTTCCTGCCCTGTCAATTAAAATTCTGCTACAATATGATTCATCTAACTCAAATCAAATTCACCTAAAAGTATCTCTGAAGATATTAAACTAAGAAATCTGACACTCTGGATCCATTTATTTTAATATGACACTGATCCTAAGAATTGCTACCTTAAATATATTATTCATTCTCCTGAGAGTGAGAGGGGCCTGAGGAGTTGCCGCTAATCTCACGGCCCTGGTTCTAATATACTCCATGCGAGGCATTCCAAGTTTATTTCCCACCTCTCCCCAAAATTATCCTTTCCCCAAACCCAGGTTAGTTTGTTCATTTTTCTGCAAACTCACTATGGTCATTTCCATCCTAGTTTCTCTTCTCTAAGTGTCACTTCCTCCCTGATTTTTTTCTGTTTTTCATTTCTTACTGGCTGCTGGTCTCACTAGGAGTTTTCAGTGTTCTTGTCTCTACGTGCGACCTATGCGGTTGTATTCAGTTTTCAAATGTGGAACAAATGTCTTCATTAAAACTGGAATGTTACAGCCACAGTGATCAGTTGTGTATTTCAGAGTCATTCAAATTTACAGAAAATAATTTAATACCAGAAAATCTTGCCTTTTTTAAAGAATGGCTAACCAATGTTTTTTTGTAGCCTAAGGGTACGCTTTTTACTAAACACAAACTTCCAATACCTACAGCATCAAGTTCTCTAGATAACCGATCACTCCTCTAAAGCAGGGCGACATTTCAAATTGCTGTTTTAAGAGATAATTAAGATAAATGGAGAATGGGAATAAAAGTTTCATGTGCAGCAATTCCTTTTTCAACTACTTTACTTGCTAAACTTACCTTCCTAAGACTGTAGGCCTCCAGAGCAAGGGTTTGTCTTCTTTATGTATTTTGAGTGACTATAACAAATGATAAATAAAGCCAGTCTCTCACATTATAGCAGCATAGTACATTTCTACAGTATAGGTTAACTTTTTTTTCAATGTATACACTTGATTTTATCCAGAATATACTCCCTATTAATTTTTTTTTTTTTAGTTGGCTATCTTGTAACAAGCTATATGGCAAAGTCAGGTAAACTTTTTTTTCACAAGGACCTGATATGAAGACTTATGAATTTGCAACAACAAATTGCAAATGTGAAAAAAGCAACGGCCTCTTTATAAATCAATTAGAAGAATTCATTATAGAGAAAAAATGTATTAATAGTTAATTAAAAACATGTTTTTATCTTTTGATTCTTCATTTAATTGCAGTTAGACATGATTCTACAATATATTGTTATCCTTTCATTTTCTTTTTTTTAAAAGATTTTATTTATTTATTTGAGAGAGAGAGAATTCAAGCAGGGGGAGGGGCAGAGGGAGAGGGAGAGCAGACTCCCTGCTGAGCACAGAGCCCCATGTAGGGCTTGATCCCAGGACCCTGAGATCATGACCTGAGCCAAAGGCAGTTGCTTTACTGACTGAGCCATCCAGATGCCCCTCATTTTCTTGCTTTAAAAAGATCCATGTTTTCTTCAACATATAAGTTTATAATTTACATGAAATACATGTAGAGACTTTCAGCATTTTACGATACATTAATTTAGAAAGTGGTGGTTAGGAATTTCACCAGCACTATTTAGGGAATTGGTCATGTTAGAATTTTATATTAATAGATATTCTTAACTTTCTTTATGCTTCATCTAAACATAAATGTTATTAATTGATTGGCTGAGGAAAAAGAGAAACTTCCTAAGCAAAATCATGTGGCTATCAGGTGCTCAAGGAAAAACTGTTTACAATGTATATTAAATATCTTACAAAGATAAGGGGAGGGAATAAATAGTAGTCCATGCAAATTCCGTGCTCCTCCTACAATCCCTCAGCTACAGTGGATATAAATTAATAAATAGATATATATCTCAATATGAAAAATAGATGAAGATCATTTTAATACTATCACCATTGCATTATTATTTGGTTTCCTTTTATGATTTGTCTTTTACAAACACTTTCTATTTACCTGTCTGTTTATCTTCTAATTATCTATGAGGCCAAACATTAAACTGGAGAGAGCAGTCTGCACTTGAATGAAATAGGCAGAACAAGAATGCTGTTCATCATATATTTTGTCATCATATATATTTATGTGATCATAAAATTTTTAGTTTTGCTAACATAGATTGACTCACAGTGAGCTCACATGGAATATTTTTGAGAAATGCCTCTCAAGATTTTGTGATATATCACTCACGAAGTTTAACATCTGAGACTTGTAATTACAGAATAATAATTTAAAAAAAACTAATTTCATACATGTGGCATTGCAATTAGATATCTCCTATCACACAGTTTTATCTGCATTTACACACTCATATTTTCTTATCCATTAGTGAGACAAAATAAATGATAAAGTTTACTGAAATTCATTAATTGTATTCTCATTTTTTGAGTAATTATCCTATTGCTCAATACATTTATAATCTATTCTATTTAATATTGTTTCTCCCAGTATTTTGGTTCATTATACCTGTTTTTAAAATGCTTTGTGTTAAAAACAAAGCAATATTGGTATACTGAAAAACAGTAAACTGCTGAGGGTGTTGTGTATTTATTTTTGATTCTCAGAAGGCCATCGAAAGGTCTCCAAGTAGGAAGAGGACAGCTGCAGATTGTACTGTACAGTTGTGGATCAAAGAGCACTAGAAACCACATTGCAAACAAACCAATCAACAGTCATATTCTACTGTGCTGTTCTGATTTGACTACATTATGCAATATGTGTTGTTTATTCCTTTGTGGCTTCTCTTTTTTTATTTATTTAATGTTTTAGTGAAGCATTTTTACTCACAATGACAGACAAATTTTATGCACAAAGAAAACAAAATGAAAATCTGATGCTGGATACTACAATGCAAGTTTCCAAGGCTTAAGCTGCCTTCAGGGAAACACTTGGAGAAATGGACAATACATATTAGCACACAATTAGGAACGATGGAATCAGTGGTATCATTAAGGGCAATATAAATCATATTGCAGCTGGAGAGACATGTCCTTCATTTGTAGGAATGGTTGCTTGAATAAACTATAGGCAGGGATATGTTGTAACTTTAAGGAATTTGAAGAAAACAGAAGAATGACTTCCATGATAAAAACCTGGGATGAAAATACTGAATAAAACAGAGTCTGTTAGCAGTCCAATTTCCAGGAATGGATGCTGATACTACAACAGATTTTTTTTTTCTGATGCTCATAACAAACAGACTAATAACTGTAGGTTTCACAAAGGTTAATTTTACATTCATTATTGAAAGAGTCAGTGAAAGCTAAAGATATATGTAGAAGCCATATAGATGTGCTGTATTAAATACACATATATATATGTATGTGTGTATGTATGTATGTATGTGTGGTCATTCTAAGTCAAAATTTCAATAGTTTAAATCAATAAATTTCAATAGTTTAAATCAAAGAATGTAAATGATAATTAGATGCTTTTCTGATTAAATTCTAATTCTATAAATTAGTATAAAATTATGTTCTACCGAACACAAACTGAGATTTTTAAAAATTAAGATGACTTTGGCTTGTCTTTATGGTAGGGTTCGTTGACCCAAACACTATTTGATTCCTACTTCATAGTTTTTTTAATTGATAACCAAGTTATCAGGCAAAGTTATGAGGCAAAGCCTGGCTGAAAGCTTATTTTTGTTTTATGAGATTCTATTTTGATGCAAAGGCAAAATTTTTTTTCAGGAGGGAGAGGGAGACAGATTAAAATATTTCAGGTGAAGTTACTGATTTCTCAAGAGCAGAACCAGATTGCTCAAAAAGGCATTTTTAAGGTAATGGTTAAAACTATTCTCTTGATTAACAGTTAAAAGATGGGAGGAAAATTAGTGAAAATTTTTCAGTAGATCAACTTGATTATTCTCATGTAGGAAAACCTCTTTATGGAAATTACTATCATATCTTGTTTGCAGCTATAATTGCTAGGTAAGTCAGGCTCTTCCAAATTTCTACTCTGAAGTGTGGCCTTTCAAATTTTACCAAATCCAATTAATCACTAAAATCCTATAAAATCTGCCTTCAAAATAGATATTGAATGCTATGCACCTCACTACCTTCATGCCAAACCACCAGAAAAAGTATGTGCTTATTCTTGGCATGACTATAAAAATAGCCTCCTTACTGGCCATAAATCCTCTCTTCCTTCCTTCCTATCTGTTCATCACTTTACAGGCTATTCATGTTCAAAGAGTCTAAGTTTTAGTGACAATTCTCACACTATAAGTTTTAGCATTATACCATTGCTTGTATAGTAAATTCCAAGGTACTTTCTATTATCCCAGAATTTTTTCTATATTTTTCCCCCTCTCAATGTATCCTCACACTGCTGGCTTTCAATGACTTGAATGCGATCTTTACATATCAAAATTTTTGCACACACCATTCCCCTTACTGGAATAATTGCTTCTTTCCCAACCACCCACCCCTTCCTTAGTTAACTCTGGCTCATACTTAATGTCTAAGTTGAAATGGAATTTCTCAATGACCTTGTTCCTTAAAACTCAAAACACCATACATTCCATTTTAGCACTCATCACAATATCAAAGAATGAATTACAGTTGAACCTTGAACAAGGCAGGGGTTAGGGGTGCTGACCCACTGCACAGTTGAAAATTTACACATAACTTTGACTTCCCCAAAACCTAACTAATAGGCCTTACTGGTGACTGGATGCCTTACCCATAACATAATCTGTTGATTAACACATATTTTGTGTGTTATATGTATTACATACTGTGTTCTTACAACAAAAGAAGCTGGAGAAAAGAAAATGTTATTAAGAGAATCATAAGGAAGGGAAAATACATTTATATTACTGGAAAAATTTGCATATAAGTGGACCAGCGCAGTTCGAACCCATGTTGTTCGAGCATCAACTGTATTTGTATGATTATTTTTAATTAAAATATATTTTCCTGGTGTGCCTGGGTGGCTCAGTCTGTTAAGCAGCCGACTCTTGGTTTCAGATCAGGGTCTTGGGATCAAGCCCTGTGTTGAGCTCTGCACTCAGTGGGGAGTCTGCAGGAGAGTCTCTCTCTCTCTCTCCCTCTGCCCATCCCTCTGCATGCTCACTCTCTCTCTCTCTCTCCAATAAATAAATCTTTTAAAAAATGAAATATATTTTTCTTTTGCACTATATTCTCTCTTTCTCTTCCTCCCACCCCTGTGTGTATATGTGTGTGTGTGTATTTTGTTATGTGCTGAGAAGATGAGGAAATTTTTTATATATATATATATATATAACCATGTACATATATATGTATATGTATACATGTATATATATATATATATATATAACCATGTGCCTCACAGATAGGTATACATATATACATATATGTTTATGTGTATATAAGAAATATTTATATATTTATATATATATAAATATAGGCACATGGTCACATTATTGGCACTTAAATATTTGTTGAATGGATAAATTAGAAATAAAGAGCACTCACTGTAGACAGAAAGTGCGAGAATGTTAATACTTTAAGTTTTATATTGGTAGAGAATAACACAGATATAAATTTTGGAGTTTTGAGAAAGTACATTGTAGTAGAAGTTTCTGAGAGTATAATTTCACAATAGAGAGGCATAACAGGGAAAGCTGTGTTAATTTTCTGTTTTTTTTTATTGAAAAGTAACTATAATATTAATGATAATAGTACAGTGTATTCAGTACTAAACTGAACCACACAATGTACTTATTCATGTATATATGATCTTTGATTTAGTTTTTTCAGAAATTCCTGAAAAAGAAAGTTCATACACGTCTAGAAAAAGATTGATTGCCTTATGATACAGGTAGCAATCCAAACCAGTTTTAAGCCTGTTTATTCAATAAGCAAAAACTTTCCTTACTGAGTATACTTTTACATACTGACCAATCAATTACAGTGCCACATTTATCAAAGTTAGGCAATCACAGACTTATTCCAATAGAAACACCTCCGAGTGCCAACCAAACAGCAGTTAGCAACCAGTCTTACCTGAGTGATCATGCTTCCACAGATTATGTCATCCTACCGATGCCTTTGAAACTCCACCAATCCCCAAACCTTACTCTTCCTAAAAAAAAAAATTACATAAGATGAGCAATATGTTCTACTAAGATTCAGAGAGACTATACTTACATATAGTATGTCTAATAACTCTCACTTAATATAATAAGCAATAAATTTAGCTTCATCTTCTTATTTCAGATACCAAGTTGTAGTCTCATTATCCTTTGACATTCCTAAACCCTCTTTTTTTTTTTTTTTTTTAGATTTTGTTTATTTATTTGAGAGAGACAGTGAGAGAGCATGGGCGGGGGTGGGGGGTGGGGGGAGAGGGTGAAGCACGGGACCATGACCCAATGGAAGGCAGATACTTAACAACTGAGCCACCCAGGCACCCCTATAATATTCATTTTACAGAAAAGAAAAATGAGCATCAGAAAAGATAAGCAACTTATAAAAAACAAACTTGATAAGTTAAATAGGTGATGGGGATTAAGGAGTGCACTTGAGATGAGCCAGGTGTAGTACGGAAGTATTGAATTACTATATTGTACACCTGAAACTAATATTACACTGTATGTTAACTAACTGGAATTTAAATTAAAAAAATAAAATAAAATGGCAAAATAGGCATAGTTGGCGCATAGAATGAAATAATAAAATTCAAGGGAATATTAGTTTGAGATCATTAGACAATTCGTGTTGATATAAGATAAAAATCTCAATAAAGATATTATGGTTATGAATATTCAAGTTCCAGACATCACACTAAGGAAATATTTTTAAATCTTAGGAGGAAACTGAAGATACATATTTTAGATGAGTTTTCATACACTAATAGGTGTGAAAATGGTACATGGTTAATTAACTGATAATTTGATATGATGTGTTTTCTGTAAATTATAAAGGAAAAGAGGTGTCTGGAGGATTTTTTATAAAATATAATTGGGGTTTTTTAATAAACTTTGATTGGATACATAGGTTTTCTCTATTCCATACACAATTACAATAAAAAAGTGAATGTATATTAAAAAAGAATAAATCTGCAAGGATAGATGTATGAAGCAAGCAGGGATGACCACAGATGAGAAATGTCAACCAAGTTTTCAAGAAGAAAAGTAGATGTACAAATAATAAATGATATAGGGTTTATGTATATCTCCTTGCCTGACAAGTGCCTAAATGAGTGGCTAGTGGGTAGAGAATAGTCCAAGAATCTTGTAGATTCCTTCCACAGAATTCCCTAAAAATGTTCAGTGATTTAGGGCCAATGCACCACTCTGAAAATATATGTGTGAGGGAGAGTTGCTGGAAGAGGACTGTTTGAAAGTGTATGAAGAGAATTGATAAACTTTGTCACTACCTAACCAAGGGAATGCCTTCCTCCACTCCTGTTGAACAGAAATTTACTTTTAGGAAGGGGGAATCAGCAAAACTGTCCTGGGCCTACTAAATCCTCATGAAGGTGGGAAGAGGTGCCTTATTTCATGAAACTCCTTTTTCACACCTCAAACTCACTAACCACATTAAGCCAAACTGAGAGTCCTCTTCAGGAAATTGGCTACAGATACAGATGTTGGTGTAGGTGGAGATGAGAATAGCTGCTCCATATAAAGCAGCCTGGTCTCATTATGTACAGTGGATTTAAAGACCTATCAGTTGACAAACTCTGTTCACACATCTGAGCTTTCTGTCAGCTTTTTTATGGGAATGCTAGTTTATACGAATGAAAAAATAATCACAAAGAATCATCAGATGTTGAAGGAACACCTCAAAAAAATAAGACTGATTGAAACAACAATAAAAAAGATTCATAACTCATTTGAATAATATATGATAACTATATTCCTGCATGTATCCTGATAATAAGAATAATTATATTATTAGAGACTTTACAGCCCTGACTTAAAGCATGCCTTTTATGCCACACTACTAAAGAAAGATCATCAATGTATTTTATATTTTCACACTGTTATGAAAATTCATTGCATAAATTACACTCATTAAGGCCTATTGGACTGAGTCTCAAGAAAACATTTTCCCATTTTGACAAGTTCATGTTATTCATTATTGGATGTTGTATCAGGATGTCTCTGTCAGGTTTGCTAATAATATGTATTATTCTCCTTTGCAATCAATAACTTGACTGGTGGGCAACTCCCAGAGAGAGAGAGAGAGAGAGAGAGAAGGATATTTAACTGCTTGTTTTGCCAAGCTACATCGTTTAACTTCATCTTTCAAGCTTTTTAAATATGTCACAGAACAGAAAATGCCACAGAACAGTGCTTCATAATTAGCTTCCTATTTCCTTTTGGATTTTTGCTTTTATAAGAGGTAGTATTTCTTGTTACAATATGTCATCCTAATACCTTGTAACCTGTTTAAAATTTTAAAATGTGTTTTCTACTTTAAGATAGAAGGGGTGTAAGGTGTATTTTCAACATAATTAATAATCTCCAGACCCCCCAAAATATCTGCCTGTAATTACCAAATATCAGGTCATAATATTTATTTCCAACATTCATTCAAGTCATGGTATTGTTAGGAAACACCTTTTTGCAGATTTTACATATCATTATAATGCAATGGGTGAATTATAGTACCATTTTGCTCCTCGAACCTTGAACTCAACACTGAAAAGTTCATATTTTGAAAACCAGATTAAATTATTTTCCTTCAGGAATTTGATATCAGAAGAAAAAAATACAGGTGTGCAAAATCTATGGCTTATAAATCTGGGTTGATCACAGTTAATGGAGGTTTGGATTTCCATTAGAGGAACGTGTAAACTAAACTCTTCTGAATCATTTATATCTTAGTTAAATGGTGAAACTATGAGAAAATCTCATTACCAAAGTTTGAAGAAGCTCAGATGCGGATAGAAGACATACCTCAAACGAGAAAATATAAAGGTATAAATGAAGATGTATTCTGAATTAGTCATATCTTAATATTTCCATCACTTCTATCTTTTTTTTTAGTTTTGTAAAATATTTCTCTTTATTTTTTTATTAACGTATAATGTATTATTTGTTTCATGGGTACAGGTCTGTGATTCATCAGTCTTACACAATTCACAGCACTCACCATAGCACATACCCTTCTCAATGTCCATCACCCAGCCACCCTATGCCTCCCACACCCCTCCACTCCAATAATCCTCAGTTTGTTTCCCGAGATCAAGAGTCTCTTATGGTTTGTCTCCCTCTCTGGTTTCATCTTGTTTCATTTTTCTCTCCCTTCCTCTATGATCCTCTGTCTTGTTTCTCAAATTCTAAGCAAAATCAGTCAATTTGAGAAAGACAATTATTATATCTCCATCACTACTATCTTAATGTGAATCATCATCCTTGTCTACATGACTGATGTCTCCCCTGTGTCCTATCTTGGCCCCCTATACACCACCTTTCATCAGCAGCCAGTTTCTAATATGTTATCAGATCATATTCTTGTTTGAACTTACCAATGGATTTCCATTACAAATTAAGTAATAACTTTCCTTAATAATTTTCTGTGGACTACAAGGCTGTACATGAAATGGATCTGGTTTCCATCTTTCATCCTCTCCCTTATGCATGATGAACATCTAGTTTAGCCTTCATTCTGCCCTTACTTCACAACATTTGTATTTGCTCTTCTTTCTGCATGGCTTTTTTCCTAGATCTTAGTATGTTTGCTACAGTTTCATATTTCAAGTCACAATGTACATGCTTCTGCCATGAAGATATACAATGGCCAATGAACCCTGTCAAAGAAAATCACAACCTAGGGGCTCCTGGGTGGCTCAGACTTTAAGCGTCTGCCTTCGGCTCAGGTGATGATCCCAGGGTCCTGGGATCAAGCCCTGCGTCAGGCTCCCTGCTCCACAGGAAGCCTGCTTCTCCCTTTCCCACTTTCCCTGCTTCTGTTCCCTCTCTCACTATGTCTCTTTCCATCAAATAAATAAAACCTTAAAAAAAAAAGAAAATTACAACCTTGCTTATTGCCATTATCAACCAGTAGTTCATGGAGAATCACTGTTGCTTTTCTACTCATGAAATACCATGTGAGTAAAATTAATGGAGAGAACCTAAATGATATCCAGAATCTTAACACCAAAGGTGTCTGTAAGTATAGTGTTTTAGCTTTACAACTTCTGCTAGAAAGAGAGGAATGGAAGTTGAGAGAGTCAATCCGAATTATATAAATTTGGATAGGTATTGTTGATAGATAAATAGATTGATTGGCAAATATTTATTATGAAATACTGTAATAAAAAATAATGATGCTTGGCTACACACAAGGCACTTAAATAAAGACCAGACCTGTGGGAATCCTAGAAACATGTTCAGGACAATTCCTCCTTATTAGCTCCAGAAAGAAGGCAAGTGATTGCTTTTCTGCATGACAAACTGCATTTTTGTTTGCATTTTCAGAGACACCCAACGGGGATAAAACTCATCATCTTAATGCTAAACAAACATTCAGTTTATTGGGATACCTTTGCCACTGTTTCACTATCTACAAGTTCCTAGACATACTTTGAGATATTCTTCAGCTTCTCTTCTTTTGTGAGGCATGCAACCTCCTAAGAAAACCTCTACAAAAATCTCTCTATATATCTCAGAAATGCTCCCAAGGATTTAGGACATTTTAGTCATTCATTAATCTTTTTCCTTTAACAGATTTTTACTGAGTGTTCAATCTGACCCAGACACTGTGCTGGGCACCAGACATAGTCCATCAGTAGAACAGAAAAGTGAACTAACAATTACATACTGTAAGGTTAATGCCATTCTCTGTATTTGTAGAAACAAATACACAAGCTATCTACATTGTATGGGGGTCAGGGAGATATGGGTAGGGAAAGAAATGGTCAACTTAGCTCCAAGCCTTGAAGTTTACCTAGGAAGAACTAATATGAAATGGAGTCTTTATGTCTTCAACTGTTACTCTGGTTCTTAATGCATAGATTTGGTTATATGATTGGGTGAATGCACTTGTGTATGGGTGTGGGGGATGATAGTGTTAATATGGGTTCAGGGAAGGAAAAAACTGTTAGATTTCCCTAAGTTAATGTTAGAAAGTGACCTTGGGAAGAATATGATCCATAGTAGTTCTTCTCAACTTTAAAGTGGCCTATGTAAACTTATACCTTTGTATCTTCTCTCCACATACCTATTCCTGATCAGTTTCCTAGTCTCTCTCTTCATCTGTGTAACCATTGCATTAAAGTCCTTCTGTTCTAAACACTCAGAGTGGCTTAAGTTTTAGTAGTTCAGTCCTGACTGATCTAGGCCCCAAAGTATTTCTACAAACATTCCATTTAGGTATGCTCTCAGGGTTGAGGAATTTGTCTCTGAGGAAATATAGCTGAATACAGTGTGTAATAACCTAGCTGTACATACTATCAGATGCAAACCGTGAAAGCTTTGATGTAGAACCCCACTCTATACTTCAAAACATCTGGGTGTTTATTGATTCCGGCTGTGAAGAATACATTGCGACTCTGGCTCTCCATGTGACCAGATGTGAAGAATCATTGAGCAAACTGGGTATTGATCAATATATCAAATCTACAAGTGTTTCAGCATGACAGATAATAACGTGCCTTGTCATCACTTCTCAGCCTTTTGGCTAAGATCAAGTGAAGAACATGCCATGTCAGGTTATCAAGACCTTGAATTACAGCTTAGTAAATACGAAAACTATTTGGATAGCTTGTGGGGACTCCATTGTATGCCTGGCAGAACTGGAACACATAATAATGAAGGTCTTGGTCCAGCTATAGTTTTACCAGGTTGGTGAGCAATAATGATGAGCTTGATGCTAATTATGTGTGGGTACTTCCTAAATATTGTGCTAAACCCTAATGAAACTATGGCAGCTATTCATAAATACAGATATGTTTTGTGGAGATACTGTGTCTACTTTTCTGCTGTCCTGTCATCAAGGATTGGGTTCCATATTCAACAATATACAAGTTTTCAAATTTGACCTTTGGCCAAGCTGGGTGCCTTATCTTTGAACCCTGGACTACTGAAAGCTGAATTTCAACATATTTTATAAAACAGTTTAGGTTATGGTGATTTAGCAGAACACAGGAAAACAGGAAAACATGTCATACTTATACCAAATACCTGGAAACTAAGAAGATATTGAGTTGTATTCAAACTTACTGTACTCTTTCAGTTGTGCTTTTCTCAAACCAAGTAATTGCTAATGCATCTTCCTTATGAACCTGTTTTACAACAGATTTTATCTCTCTGCATTTTGGACCCTAACTCTGAACACTTTTTCACTTGCCACTACTGTCCTTAGTGTCCAGCCCACTATAGACATGGTTGTGGAATAATCAACCCTGCCATATAATGTTAAAACAAATGAACACATCACCTGATGAAGTCCCAATAGTTCATTTTTCTTTTGTTTCCCTTGCCTCTGGAGACAAGTTGCTGCCTGTGTTCTCCTCTAACATTTTGATGGATTCTTATCTCACATTTAGGTCTTCCATCTATTTTGAATTTATTTTTGTGTATGGTGTAAGAAAGTGGTCCAGTTTCATTGTTCTGCATGTGACTGTCCAATTTTCTCAACACCATTTGTTGAAGAGACTATCTTTTCTTCCACGGGATATTCTTTCCTGCTTTGCTGGAGATTAGTTGACCATAGAGTTGAGAGTCCATTTCTGCGTTCTCTGTTCTGTTCCATTGATCTATGTGTCTGTTTTTGTGCCAGTACCATACTGTGTTGATGATTACATCTTTGTAATACATCTTGAAGTTCAGACTTGTGATGCCTCCAGCTTTGGCTTTCTTTTTCAACATTCTTCTGGCTATTTGGTGTCTATTCTGGTTCCATGCAAATTTTAGAATTGTTTGTTCCAGCTCTATGAAAAATGCTGATGATATTTAGATAGGAATTGCACTGAATGTGTAGATTGCTTTGTCAGGATAAAAAGCTTTTGCACAGCAAAAGAAACAGTCAACAAAACTAAAAGGCAACCTGCAGAATGGGAAAAGATATTTGCAAATGACATATCAGAGAAGGGGCTAGTATCCAAAATCTATAAAGAACTTATCAAACTCAACACCCAAAATTTAAAAAATCCAGTCAAGAAATGAGCAGAAGACATGAACAGACATTTTTCCAAAGAAGACATACAAATGGTTAACAGACACATGAAAAAATGCTCAACATCACTCGGCATCAGGGAAATATAAATCAAAACCACAATGAAATACTACCTCACACTGGTCAGAATGGCTAAAATTAACAAGTCAGGAAACAACAGATGTTGGCAAGGATATAGAGAAAGGGGAACCCTCTTACACTGTTGTTGGTGGGAATGCAAACGGGTGCAGCCACTCTGGAAAACAGTATGGAGTGTCCTCAAAAAGGTAAAAATAGAAGTATCCTACAACCCAGCAATTGCACTAACAGGTATTCATTCAAAGGATATAAAAATGGTGATTCAATGGGGCACATGCACCCCAACGTTTATAGCAGCAACATCCACAATAGCCAAACTATGGAAAGAGCCCAGGTGTCCATTGACAGATGAATGGATAAAGAAGATGTGGTAATAGGGGTATGTGGGTGGCTCAGTTAGTTAAGTCTGTTAAGTCTGACTCTTGATTTCAGCTCAGGACATAATCTTAGGGTTTTGAGATCAAGCCCCTCGTTAGGCTCTGAGCTCAGTGCAGAGTCTGCTTGAGATTCTCTCTCTGCCTCCCTCTTTGCTTCCCCCCACCCCTGCACTCTCTCTTTTAATCACTTTGTCTCAAATAAATAAATAAATCTTTTTTTTAAGAAGATGTGGTATTTATATACAATGGAATATTATGCAACCATCAAAAAGAATGGAATCTTGTCATTTACAACGACATGTATGGAACTAGAAGGTATTATGCTAAGCAAAATAAGTCAGTCAGAGAAAGACAAATACCATATGATTTCACTCATATGTGGAATTTAAGAAACAAAACAGATGGACATAGGAAAAGGGAAGGAAAAATAAGACAAAGGCAGAGAGGGCGGCAAACCATAAGAGACTCTTAACTATAGGAAACAAACTGAGTATTGCTGGAGGAGAGGTAAGAAGGGGGATGGGGTAACTGGGTGATGGCCATTATGGAGGGCACTTGATGTAATGAGCACTGGGTGTTATATGTAACTGATAAATCACTAAATTCTACCCCTGAAACTAATAATACATTATATACTAACTAAATTGGATTTAAATAAAAATTTTAAAAAAATGAACACATCTCTTTACTTTGAATAAGACGAAACTGCGCAAAAAGTTTATTTGTCATAAAGAATAGACTTTATTTACATTACCTCTAATGTGAAACCTCCTGATCAGAGTTAACTTTAACCTTGTTTAACTAGATTTTAAATACAATATCCTTTCAACATGCACAATGGCAGCTTTCAGTATATCTTTTAAATAAATGAAGTGTTTGATTCTCAAGTGTTTTGTTTCATGAAATTTTTATTAGCAATGGTCTTCTTAAGGGAGACTTGGCATTTTTTATCTTGTGTTTTTTTCTTCTCGAAGTGAGGTTTTATTATTTCCTTGGCACATTTATTCTGCTCCACTTCAGTTGTACAACCTAGCCAGCACAGCTCTCTCTGACTATGGCAGTGTCCTGTATTGCATTAAGATCTGTCTTCCTCTTGTTGTGGAAATCATGCAGTGCCCCATCCCTCATCCAGCCTAGCTTCTTATTGTTGGTCATGAACCATTTCATAAATAAGGGCTGCATTCTGTGGAGGAAAAGAAGTTTTGGTTCAGAACAAATCAATGTTTCAGGTATTATATAGCCACTGAGGCTTCCTGTATTCTATCTTCCTTCAGCCAGTTTCCTGAAGCATTCCTGTATTTACTTGCTTTTGCGAATGTATTAGGATTTGACAAATAAATCAATAGAAATATATCTTCTAGGCACAATAAGGATTACATAAGAAAAATAATAATGTATAGAAAATGAAGAAAAACATGGTAATACATATCACCTGTCAAATTAACAAATAAAAAATAATCATAATGGCCTCATAGTGATGATAGAGGAGTAAACTGATCATTGATAGGCTTATAAATTTAAAAAATCCTTTCTGAAAACCTTCTAAAAATCTGCATAAAATATTTTAAAATGTCCAGATCCTTGTTTTCACTAAAATCATACAAAAACATTTTAAGAAACATGCAGTGGCATATAGTCAAATATGTTGGCAGTAACAAACCTATGACTTTTATAAATGTTCAAATTAAAGGAATGTCCAGGTAAGCTAAAGTTGAACTACTCAGAGTGATCCTCAGACAGGCAGCAGGAGTGTTACCTGGGATCATTTTATAAATGCAAATTCTTGGTCGCTATTCCAGACCCACTGTATCAGAATCTAGAGACAGGACCCAGACTTCTGTGTTTAATAAGCTTTCTTGGAAAATTTTACACAGGCAAAGTTTGAGAAACATTAAACCACAGTACATCCTTAAAAAAAAAAAAAACACCTACCAAAATTTAAGTACTAAATTAATATATTTTTTAAAAAGTCTATGTTGTACCTGCTACCAAATAGTATGATCTTGGGGCGCCTGGGTGGCTCAGTCGTTAAGCATCTGCCTTTGGCTCAGGTCATGATCCCAGGGTCCTGGGATCAAGCCCCGCATCAGGCTCCCGGCTCAGCGGGAAGCCTGCTTCTCCCTCTCCCTCTGCCTACTGCTCCCCCTGCTTGTGTTCTCTATCTCTCTGTGTGTCAAAGAAATAAATAAAATCTTTAAAAAAAAAGTATGATCTTATTTTTGTAAAGAGACAAAGGTACACACAGAAAATACTGGAAAAGATAGCATTCCAGATGTATGTGGAAAGATACTTCAATAAAAGAGAAAAAAATTCTTATTTTATAACAAAACAACACTTTACAAAGTATTCTGATAAGTAGACTTAATGTAAAATTTACAAAAAGTAATAAAACCTAGGAGGAAATTCGCTTGTCATAAATTTGCCTTTACACACACAAACATACACACATGAACAGAAAGGAAGAAGGCAAAAAGTAGACCCTGATAAGATGTAATTGATCCAAAATACAAATTTATATCATTGCATTCTGAAAACTGACCTTAAAAACATATCCCTATAAATAAAAAGGAAAAGGAAAGAAGATGACTGTGAAGGAGAGAGATAAAAGAATGCAGTAGCCATAAAGCTGATTAAGCTCCTGCTAAACATAGCTTAATGCAGATAATAACTATAAAATCTGGACCCCTTCAAAAAATGGGTCCATATGAAGGTTACAACACAGGTGAATTTCTCATTTTTATGGGTTTTTATTCTTAAGGCTTGTCTTTCTTCTGTGCAGAATGGCTAAGACTACAATAAAAAAGGCAGTTTTTCTGTTTTGAAGAGCCAGACATCACAATTTGGAGAAAGCACAAACACTGAAGTGTGAAGAGGTAAACCCAGAAAGGAAGGAGTTACAGAAGGTGGACCCTAAACCTTGTGCAAAATTATCTGTAGTCACTGGCTGACCACTGAATTGTGTCTAAAACAAACGTATCTTTCTAAAATGAAGACAAAATAAAGATCCCTACAGATTAAAAAAAATAAAAACTAAGAATTTGTCATTAGCAGATATACAGTACAAGAAATGCTAAAGGAAGTTCCTCAGTGAAGGTAGGTGATATCATATAGAAAATCTAATCTTCCTAAAATAATAAAGATGGTTGGTAATGGTAAATACTATTAATACATTTTATCAATAATTTAAGGAATAAACAACATCAGTTTTACATTTAAGAAAATGTAGGAAGAAGGAATACTTCTCAGTTCATTTTGTATGACCAAATCTGACAGAATACTAAAAAATAAAAATTAAAAATGTACCAATGAATATTCCTTATGACCATACACATAATATATTTAATAAATTATTAACAAATCAAATCCCT
Source organism: Callorhinus ursinus (assembly GCF_003265705.2). Lineage (NCBI taxonomy): Eukaryota > Metazoa > Chordata > Mammalia > Carnivora > Otariidae > Callorhinus > Callorhinus ursinus. Next base: position 23,024,710 of record NW_027397068.1, read on the forward strand.
ATGTGGTAGGAATATAACATTTTTCTTAGAAATACAAGGTTGATTTAACATCCAAAGAATAAAAATTATAATTTACTAAATTAACACAATAAAGGAGAAAAACTATATAATCATTTCCATACATGGAAGAAAAGCATTTGATGGAACTTCATATCCATTCATAATAAAACACTCTCAATTTGATAAAGGGTATATACCAAAACTCTACAGCTGACATCAAGCTTAGTGACAAAATACCAAATTCCCCGAAGATTAGTAATAGCAAGGCAAGGGTGCCACTTCTACTCAACTTTTAATTAGAGCTTCAAGAAAACTGCAGTAATGCGATAAAAAAAAAAAAGGAAGGCATAGAGATTAAAAAGGAAGAATTAAAATTATCTTAATTCAGAGATGACATCATTGTATATATAAAATTACAAGCACACCCCAGAAATATTATGGGTTTGGTTTCAGACCACTGAAACAAAGTGAATAAGGCAATAAGGCCAGTGAAATGAAATTTTCGGTTTGCTAGTGCATGTAAAAGTTGTGTTTACTCTTCATTGTAATCTATTAAGTGTGCAACAGTATTATGTCTAAAAACACAATGTACTTTAATTTAAAATTATTGCTGGGGCACCTGGGTGGCTCAGTCACTAAGCCTCTGCCGTCAGCTCAGGTCATGATCCCAGGGTGTTGGGATCAAGGCCCGTGTTGGGCTTCCTGCTGAGTGGGGAGCCTGCTTCTCCCTCTCCCACTCCCCCTGCTTGTGTTCCTCCTCTCGCTATCTCTCTCTCTCTGTCAAATAAATAAACAAAATCTTAAAAAATGATTTAAAAAATTACTTTATTGCTAAAAATGCTAACCAACATCTGAGCCTTCAGCAAGTCATAATCTTTTTGCTGGTGAAGAGTTTTGCCTTAATGTTGATGGCTGCTGACTTATCAGGGTGGTAGTTGCTAAAAGTTGGGGTGACTATGGCAATTTCTTAAAAGAAGACACAATGGGGCCCCTGGTTGGCACAGTCAGTTAAACGTCTGAATCTTGATTTCAACTCAGGTCATGATCTCAGAGTCTTGAAATCAAGCCCCACATCAAGCCCCAAGCTTAGTAAGGAGTCAACTAAGGTTTCTCTCTCCCTCTCCCTCCACCCCTTCCCATGCCCTCTCTCTCTTCCTCTCTCTCTCTCTCAAATAAATAAATAAATCTTTAAAAAGAATACATAAGGATGTTTGCCACATCGATTGACTCTTCCTTTCATGAACAATTTTCTGTAGCATGTGATGCTGTTTGATGGCATTTTACCCACAGTAGAACTTCTTTCAAAATTGGAGTCCATCCTCTGAAAACTTTGCCACTGTTTTATCAACTCTGCTTATGTCACATCCTAAATCTTATTTCAACAGACCTCACACCATCTTATCAGGAGTAGTTTCCATCTCAAAAACCAGTTTCTTACTCATCCACAAAAGCAACTCCTCATCCATTAAAGTTTAATCATGAGATTGCAATGATTCAGTCACATCTTCAGGCTTCACTTCTTAATTCTAGTTCTCTTTCTGTTTCTATCACATCTGTAGTTACATCTTGCACTGAAATCTTGAATCCCTCAAAGTCATCCATGAGGGTTGGAATCAACTTTTTCCAAACCCTCGTTGATGTTGATATTGTGACGTCTTCCCATGGATTATGCATGTTTATAATGGCATCTAGAATGGTGAATTCTTACCAAAATGTTTTCAATTTACTTTGCTCAGATTCTTTTAGAAGAATCACTATCTATGGCAGCTATAGTCTTATGAGAGGTATATTTCTTAAATAATAAGACTTTAAAGTTAAAATTACTCCTTGATCCATGGGCTACAGAATGGATGTTGTGTTAGTGGTCATGAAAACAACATTAATCTCATTGTACATCTCCATCAGAGCTCTTGGATGATGAGGTGCATTGTCAGTAAGCAGGAATATTTTGAAAGAAATCTCTTTTTTTCTGAGTGGTAGGTCTCAACAGCAGGCTTAAAATATTCAGTAAACCATGTTGTAACAGTTATGCTGTCATTCAGGCTTTGTTGTTCCATTTATAAAGCACAGACAGAATACATTTAGGATCATTCTTTTTTTTTTTTTTTAACCCTAGGATTTTCACAATGGTAAGTAAGCACTGGCTTCAACTTAAAGTCACCAGTTGCATTAGCCCCAAACAAGAAAATTGGCCTGTCCCTTGAAGCTTTGGAGCCAGGCATTGACTTCTCTCTCGCTATCAAAGTCTGAGATGGCATCTTCTTCCCATAGAAGGCCGTTTTGCCTACATTGAATATCTGTTGTTTAGTGTAGCCACCTTTATTATCTTAGATCTTCTGGATAATTTGCTGTAGCTTCTACATCAGCACTTGCTGCTTCACCATGAACTCTTATGTTATGGAGATGGTGCCTTTCCTTAAACCTCATGAACCAACCTCTGCTAGCTTCAAACTTCTGCAACTTCTTCTCCTTTCTCAGCCTTTGTAGATTGAAGAGACTTAGGGCTTTGCTCTGGATTAGATTTTGGATTAAAGAAATGTTGTGGATGAGTTGATCTTCTAACCAGACCATTGAAACTTTCTCCATATAACAATAATTCTGTTTTGCTTTGTTATTATTTGTGTGTTCACTGAGGTACACTTTTAATTTCCTTCCAGAACTTTACGTCTGCATTCACAACTTGGTTGTTTGAGTCAAGAGGCCTAGATTTTGGCCTATCTTGGCTTTCCACATGCCTTCCTCACTAAGTTTAATCATTTCTATCTTTTGACTTAACGTGAGAGATGTGTGCGTCTTCACTTGAACACCTAGGGGCCATTGCAGAGTTATGAATTAGCCTAATTTGAATCTTGTTGTGTCTCAGGGAGTAGGGAAGCCCAAGGAGAAGGAAAGAGACGGGGAAACAGTCAGTTGGTGAGGCAGTCAGAGGATTAAGTTTGTCGTCTTATATGGGTAAGGTTCGTGGCACCCCAAAACAATTACAACTGTAACATCAAAGATGACTGATTATAGATCACCATAACAAATATAATAATAATGAAAAAGTTCAAAACGTTGTGAGAATTATTCAAATGTGACACAGAAACATGAAGTGAGCAAATGCCGTTGGAAAAATGGCACCAATAGACTTGCTTGATGCAAGCTTGCCACAAGCCTTCAATTTGTTAAAAACACAATTATCTGAGAAACACAATAAATCAAAGTATGCCTACATTAGAACTAATATGTGAGTTTAGCAAGATTGCAAGATGGAGGTCTACATTTAAAAATATAAACATATACACTGTCAGTAAATGATTAAAAAGTAGAATTATTACATTATAATACCATCAAGCCCCAAAATAGGAGTAAATTTAACAAGAGATATTCACAACTTCTACACTGAAAGCTATAAAACACTGCTGAGAAAAACTGGGTAAATCCTAAGTAAATAAATATAAAGATATATCATGATCACAGATCAGAAGGCTCAATATTGTTAAGATGTCAGTTCTCCTGAAATTGATTTACAGATTCAGTGTACTCCCAATCAAAATTCCAGGAGGCTTTTTTAAGAAACTGACATGCTGAGCCAAAATTTTATGTGAAATGCAAAGGAAGTGGAAAAGACAAACAATATTAAGAAAGAAACAAAGTTGGATGAATCTACTGCCTGATTCAAGACTTAATTCTTCAGTCAACAGGACAACATGATACTGGCATAAGGAATGACAGATATATGAATGGAACAAAATAGAGAGGCCATAAATAGACCAGCATTTACACAGTTATTTGATTTTCATCAGAGACATCAAAGCAATCTACACATAAATTGATTGGGATCATGTTTCTATATGCATTTTTCATCTTTGGAAAAATATTTAAATTTTGAAAACATCACGTGTTGCACACATAAGGTAAAATAGTTGCTATATCAGTCTAATGGCAGAGTGAATTAGTATAGTCAATTTAGAAAACAATTGGTATTATTTAGAAAAAAGAATAGAACCATCTGGCATGATATACTGTAAGCATACGATAATGACTTCCTCTGAAGATGAAGAAAGTGAAAAGACACTTATCAGCAGTAGAGGAAATGTTCCAAGGGGACTTACTTTATCTGTTCTATGCAACTGTTTGTAAAGGAGAGTGTATGCATATATTAGAATATTTAAAATGTATGTGTGGTAAAGATAGACTGGAAATAAATATTGAGTTGTTTATTCTGCTAAAAGAAATATGTGTGTTTGTTGACTGTTGGTACTTTTCTGTATTTCTGTATTTTAAATATTACACCACTCAAGACCTGCAATTGCTGTAGTCAGTTCTTACAAAGAATACATTCTGTCTTGTTCCTAACTTCCTCAGTCTTACTCCATTTCTCAGATGCGGGAGCTTTGCCCAAGCTTCAACTGTCAATACTTGATTCTCGGGTCTCTCTCTCCATGTAAACATTCTAATCCTATTACAAAAATGGATTTGCTCTAATCCTTTTATTATTGGGCATTCAATAACCTAGAATATCCCTCCATAGGAGTTTGCCTTGCAAAGGGCTAGCTCTAGAGCCAGCAGTTACTCAAGCTCATGTATCTTCTCCTTTTCTTTTATTCTGCACAGCACCTCAAGAGTGGGGTCCTTTTATCCCTCCAGGATGGCTAATGATTTATCATTCTCTGTATCAGTCCCGTCCTGTGATAACTAAGCTCCAGTGTGTTTTATCCAAACTGCATAGGATCCACAGATAGGATCAATCTCACTTTGGAAACTGCAGTATTTGGTCATCCCCTGACTGAATCCTGAGCTTTAGGTATTTTGGTTGTATCCTGGAGGCACTGCTGCCCCTGACGGCTTGTTGTGAGCACGCAGGATAGAGTTTTCGTTTGGATGCAACCTAGTCTTGGGTCTTACCGTTACTAAAGTCTCCCTCCAGCTTTATCATCTCACACAGGGACCTTTTTCCTTTTTTCAGGATCAATGATATTTACTGCACCAAGAGTTCGTTGAGACTTTCTTAACCTAACAATGGAATAAACTGCAATTTATTACTTCATTTAAAAAAATCTAATTTCAATATTATATTGTCCTCAATTAGACACATTATAGACATGTTCAAGAAAAATGGCCCTGTCCCCTCAGTCACGGTGCTGCATTACCACTGATCTTTGAGTCTAATGCTGTCTATAAGGCGCCCTGCTCTTTAGCAGAATTGTTACTTTATATGTATCAGAGATTCTATAATGACTGCAGATTTCTTGGCTCCTATGGGTGCAAATTCTCACTATTCACACTTCACTATCTTTTCTTTTAATGCACTTTTATATGTAAAAATACAATTTTTGCTAACAGAAACTGAAACCATATGTAGTATGTAAAAAGAGTCACTATCTTTCTAATGATTTTTCAGAACTGCCTGCCCCCTATTATTCCAGAAATGATTTCTTTCTCTGTTCTCTCTGTTTCACTGCTCTGTTGACTTTCTTTTTCCTCCAAGTTCTGCTGTAGATTGGAAAGGTTATCCAAGAACTGCTTATATTTTAGCCAGAAAAGTAAAACTTCCTCATTTAGAAATGTCAGAGTCACCGCTGTTGAATGAAATGTGATTGATTATATGATAACAGTAATTGTTACAGAATTAAGCATACTTGGCCTGGCTTAAGCAGCCTATGGTTTTATAGTTTAACCTGATTTGTTAAGTTTAACATGTACTGTTAAACAAATCCTACCAATGTCCTTCTACTTATTAAAATTCTAACCAACCTTTCGTTTACAAGTTTAAATTACATTCCACGGACATTTTCTTGATCCCTCTTTGGAATTAACTGATCTTTCGCCTGTATTTCCATAAAATGTTATTTCTTATTTCAATAAAAATACTTCTGTAATATGGAATTAATAGTTGTTTTAAAAAATATCTAACTTCTGGGGTGCCTGGGTGGCTCAGTTGGTTAAGCGACTGCCTTCGGCTCAGGTCATGATCCTGGAGTCCCGGGATCGAGTTCCGCATAGGGCTCTCTGCTCAGCAGGGAGTCTGCCTCTCCCTCTGACCCTCCCCCCCTCATGTTCTCTCTATCTCTCTCTCAAATATATAAATAAAATCTTTAAAAATAATCTAATTTCTCTAATATGGAATTAATAGTTTGTTGTTTTAAAAAAATATTTAACATCCCAACCAAAATATGAGCTCTGTTTAGGACAGGAACATTCATGTCATCTCTCTGAGAATGTGACACATTTAAAATAGTTAATATTCAAAATACATTTGGAAACTCCTCTTTTACATATTTAAAATATAAGTATAAAATAAGACCAGACATTTTAAGTGAGAACTAGGTTAACTTTCAAAACTAAAATTGAGATAAGAAATAATAAATACCAACACTACAGAAACCTCCCTCTGACTCTTCCTAATCAATAACATCATTATAAATTAGTTTTGTCAGTTTTTTAAACTCATGTCATTAAACCACAAGGTACGTATTCCTTTGTGTCTGGCTTCTTTGGTTCAACATATTTCTGTGTAATTAATAATTCTTGTTGTTTATAGTAGGAGTTCATTTTATTTTATTGAAGTATAGTATTTCACTGTGTGAATATTCCACATTATATTTATTCATTTTACTCCTGATGAACCTTTGATTTGTTTCAAGGGCTTGACTATTTGGTGTATATATATATACTCAAGTTAGTTGAATGCATGTGTATGCCTTACTGGTATAAAATACACATGTGTTTATGTTAAGCTTTGGAGGCTTACTGGTCTGGACTTTGTCCAACTCAATTCTCCAGGCCTTGTATACACTGATCTGATCTGTACATGGTCAAGATATTTCTGAACTTCTTGCTTACTTTTGTCCCAGGACAATTTGTGGAAATAAAATATATATGGCTAAACTTTTTAACATAAATATTAAAAAATGCTATTGGGCACTTTATGGTACTGACTAAATTTGATATATTTCACATTAAATTGGGTCTATTTTGTCTCATTTATGTGTTTTACCGAAACTAATATAACATCTAGTATCACCATAAGAAATATCAATATAATGCTCTCCTATGATTTCCCTCCACAAAAGCCAGGCACTTAGCACATTAATATTCAAGTCTGGTATAAGTCTTAGTGAATCTCTCAATCCATAGCATTATTTTGTTCATACCCACACTCTTGAAATGGACTTGACAGATAAGACTAAGAAAGACAAAAGAATAGATTTGTTTATGTAGAGATTATTTTAAGCTTGCTGGAAGCCGCAGAAAAATCTCAGGGGAGGAAATAAGAAGCGGTCAGGCAATCTGTGTGCCTCTCATCTTCCAGCAGTTCCTAGAGGTTGCATATAAGAAGATTAGGAAGCGAAACAGAATAACCATTGAAAAGCTTTCTAATGAAAACAAGTTTACCATGTTTGATTGCTTATGGTCGTCATCACTTTTTGACAACAGCATAATATGGAGAGATGATTGAATACAATAGAATTATTTACTATATAAACAATTTGGGACAGTTTGGTTATTGAGACACAGATAATATTTCCATCACAATTTTAAATTACTATTTTAGTGCCCAAATCTAATTTAAAAAAGAAAGGAAAATAAATAAGACATTGCTCCTAATACACAAAGAATGTTGTTACTTAATTTTGCATAAATATTTGACATACAGAATATGCAGTGCCTAACCTTATACATGCTTTCGCATCAGTGATGTTTTTTCTGCCTACTTATATTACAGGCTGCACAATGTTTTCCAAAATATCCCTTATTTTCATTGACAGCACAAATAAATATGTGAGCAATAAATGACTGTATAATGAGTGAATGCAAAAAAAAGTTAGCAATGTCTGTCATTCTTAGGTATAGTGGGAACTCAGAAGTATAGCTATTTAATCTGTTGTGCTAAATTCTGTTGTCAACTTAGTAAATCTGGGAATCCCCTTCCCTGTATGATACTGAAGTAAAGATTTTATTTATTTATTTGACAGAGAGAGATTGAGAGAGAGAGAGAGCATGCACAAGCAGGGGGAGAGGTTGAAGTGCTGATGCAGGGCTAGATCCCAGGACCTGAGGACCATGACCTGAGCTGAAGGCAGACGTTTAACCAACTGAGCCACCCAGGGACCCCATGATACTGAAGTAAAGATAGCCAGAAAATAATTTGCATGAGATTTGGGAGGTGAAGGAAAACATTCTGTTGTGATCAGATTGTGATGAGAGAGCGAGAGATAGGTTCCATTCTGTTTTCTTGTTCTTCTGGTTTTTGTCAAGCTCTTCCCTGACTGTGGGCCATCTCTGCTGTACAACAGCATCCCCCACATCCACCAGCAGATACTAGGCCCGTGGTAATTATACAGAGAGAACAGATTCCCATAAACCATTGCACAAGCTCCCTCTTTGCAATCTGACTTTAACAACCACATGTAGTTAGTTGACTTCCAGCATGTTCCTACCTTTTCAGCCTTGCTAATGCTTCAGGATGATTGATGACTTGTCTGATTCTTCAACTCCATCCTTCCTTTCTGGGTCTTCTCTTCCTGAGATCTTCACACATTTACAGAAGGCCACTTCCTATAATAATACTTTCCCCCATGCTACTCAGAGAGTTTATGTTTCCCTGACTAAGAACATAATTAATGGATCAGTATTCAGTGGTTTACATTCTGTTGCCAGTGTCAAGACTTGCCAATTAGTAACTTAAGACATGTAATTGATGGAGTGTCTGGGTGGCTCAGTCGGTTAAGCGTCTGCCTTCGGCTTAGGTCCTGATCCCAGGGTCCTGGGATCGGGCCCCACATGGGGTTCCCTGCTCAGCGGGAAGCCTGCTTCCCCCTCTCCTACTCCCCCTTCTTGTGTTGCCTCTCTCGCTGTCTCTCTGTCAAATAAATAAATAAAATCTTAAAACAAAACAAAACAAAACAAAAACTTAAGACATAATTGAGAGCAAAATTCAATCATCTTTTATTAAAAAAAATAAAAATAAAAATAAACACTAGGAGAAGTCAGTGAGGTTTCAAATGGTCATGGAAAGCTGAAAGGAGAAAGTGATACTTTATTTGGGTAATGTTAGAGAGTGGAGGAATAAAGAGTCCAAAAAGGACAATACAGGAGTAGAAAAAAAATGAGGGGGGATGGGCAACATGGGTGAAAAGGAGGGGGCCGTACAGGCTTCCAGTTAGGGAACAAACAAGTCATGGGAGTCAAAGGTACATCATAAGGAATATAGTCAATGATACTGTAAAGTGCTCTGTAGTGACAGATGGTAGCTATCCTTGTGGGGGAGCATAGCATAATGTATAGAGATGTTGAATCATTATATGTATACCTGAAACTAATGTAACACTGTGTATCAACTATACTTAAATAAAAAAAAAATCAGAAGGCAAAAAGAGAGATATAATTAAACTTCATGTTGTGTTTGGGACAAACACAAGCTTAAGGAGAAATCAGAAAATTGCTGAAGAATTTTTTGATAGATTCCTATATGTAGAGAGAGGCCATATGCTGCATTGTTTCAGTATAGATGGGTTTTTTCAGTTCAAATAGTTTATTTCCAACTGCCACGGAAATAGACTGCTTCCTGCAAATCTAGGTTATCTCACTGAGCCCCTTCTCTGTCTCTGTTGGATAAATCTACTACATCAGCAACTTCTTTACTCAGGCTCCTTTTGTGGCAAATAAGGGACATCATATTTGTACCTCAGGGTCTACCTCTCTTTTAAAAAATGTTTTCTTTTTGGTTTTTCTATGAGTTTTGCTCTCCCTGATTCCTTCTTGCTCTCAGATGTCCCTTCATCCTTCTCTCCACCTCAATACGCATTGACTTCTGCCTGATCTCAGTCACTTACGGTATTCTATACAAATTTGGGGATCTACAGATTGTACTTAGGTCCTAGTTTGACTAAATGTAAAGTGTGCAAGGAGATAGATAGATAATATATAATTGGTTATTTTAAAACTCTTAATTTCTTTAGAGCAGACAATAACTGGTATATTTAGCCACATTCAACTGGAAGTGACAACATAATTTTTTAATCCTAGTTATTTCTCATTTCTCAGATACTAGTTTCCTGAAACCTGCATAATGTGTTATTCAAATATCAGTGTCCATTGTGTAGCTGTTACTAAGTATCAACCTCATCTGGATGCATTAAAGAAGCCTTCGGTGTACCTTTTGCAGTCAAATGCTCTACCACTGAGCTATACCCCCTCGGTATACCTTTTGAATTACCTTCTATAATAAGCAGTGAAAGTTAGAAGTTTTGTTACTGTTGTTGTTTTTAGAATTAGACAGATGGAACCTATACCTTCAGCATTTTTCTTAGGACATTTAGCTGGTCCCTTATCTTGCAATACATTATTAGAGTAGCTTTGTACATGATCTATGTATGGTGTAACCACTATTAATTCTATTCCTAATAGTTTAAGAACTATTGGAGATATTTACAGTTTCCAATTCTCACCCCCCATTCCCTACTAACAGCAGAATATACTATAAATACATGTTGCATAATCCAATATATACTTAAGAGAATATTCATACAATACACATATATGTTGATATTGTCTCATCAAAATTTAATTTAAAAATCAACTACCTGTAAAATCCACCCCTTTTTTGTATTACTGGTATCTTTTTGTACCTATTTCTATAATTTACCAGTAATATTTCTATTTACAAATATGATTAAAGACCCATGATATTATCACACTTAATTTATGACAATTAGCTATGAATATTATTCTTATTACAGTGCTCACAATTTCCCTGTTTGACAAATATCTTTAAAATGGTTCAACTTTCACTTAAGCACTCCTGGACATTTTGAAAACACTTTGCTTTCTGGCAGTAATTAGCATTACCAGGTTCATCTAGATTTCATACCATTGGGTTATCCTAGAGTATAATCATACCCCTAGATTTATAATTCACTTAATTTTCAGAAGACAAGGTCATTTAATATGTATTTTGAGGAAGTTGCTATTGCAGCTGCTAGCACCAATTACACTAGAGTTGTAATAAAATATAAAATTTATTATAGAAGCACTTATAAATGAGTTTATTTTTACCCAAATACAAAAAAGCTTCATTGTTTAAAAGTATTTTTATAATTTAACCATGATTTAACCCCCATGTATCATTTAGAGATTCTAGTCAACACATAATATTTTTGTAAGACTTTGCATAAAAAAAAACATATTGGCTTTTTTCAGATTCAGAATTCTGACAATGATTTACTCATTTGTGCTGAATTCCACTTCTGTGTCATAATCTATGACAATTTCTAGAGACAAAATTTTCACCAAATCATGGAGTTCTCATAGAATATATAGGATTTGAGGAAGACAACATCAAACAAAATATCACCCAACTTAGCATATAATTATAGGGGATTGATTTCTATGAAAGTAAATTATATAGTTCTATGAAAGATATAATCTTGATAGTTACGAAAAAAAGAAGTAAGGATTAGGAAACTTCCCAAAGACTTAAGTAAAATAGATTACATGACCATTTATATTTGAGAAAGCCAATAACAAGTCAATCAATATGAGCTTGCTCTAAGATCAGGAAAAGATGTAAGTACTTTGTCATAATTTCTAGCAATGCAACAAAAATATTATCTGCTGATCATCAATAATAGTAGATAAATCAAGATCATTCATTCATTCATTCACCAAACCATTATTGAGAACGCACAATGTGTAGGTAGAATACATGTACTGGGGACACCAGATGAAAAAGTCTTATGTCTGTGCATCCATAATCTTACCATCTATGAGCAGACTGATACATAATTAAATGAATGTAAAGCAGTGTGACATGCAATAGGAGAGTAATGGGGGTGGGGGGAATTACCATCTTACTCAGGAGAGATCATTTAGTTTAGTTAATTTTGTTTTGTTTTCTGAAAACACAGGAGAATATATCACCTGTGGAGCCTCTAGGATGAAAGAGGGTGAGCCTTAAGATAGTAAGTGCAAGTGTATGTCAGGAAAGAGAAAGCATGAATCACAGTACGTATATGTGAGAGTAATGACAGAGTCAGTGAATTAGGAAGACTTGGTGTGTTGAGTACAGGGAAACGGGTTGGGAAGGAACAGGGAATTAGTTAAATAGGTGTCTAAATCAAAGTAATATAGGCTGGTTAAAAGTGTTCTTGTTGGAGTTGAAGCTAAAGCAAGTCTCAACACCTTTTCTTTGTAATCTCAGCAGTTACACCGTCAAAAAGTGGTTTATCCTCTATAAAATGAGAGGTTCATAATATTTTCTTCATATGAGTTCTGGAAGATTAAATGAGGTAATGATTTCAATGAGTTTAGCACAGTGTCCGCACTGTGACTAGCGGTTGTTATTAATATTGTTATTGTGTCATTGCCATACACTATGTGCATTCTGTTCATCTTAGGACTCAACGTGGGATAATAAGGGATCCTGGATTTTTGTATTTGATATTTTGGACTTTCTTCACACATTCAAAATAATTTTAAAGTTCTAAATTTAACGAACAAGTCATTAAACACTAAATTCCATCCCAAATAATAAAATGTTTGCCTTAATTGAATTTCCTTTTAACAGAATATATGAACACGACACCTTAACAAAATCACTGGTTGAAAGTGAAGCAAGGTTTGCAAACTTTTTAATCCATATATGGTTTATTTTTTTAAAGATTTGACAAGCATGTGTGATGCATAGAAATAGAGCTACATAGATATTTATTTAGCAAATTTCCTTTATTTTTTAGTCTTTTTTCCCACTTTTGAACATCAGCTTCACAGCAATATAGTTGCAGTAACTATGGGGCCTGTATAAACTCAGTACAATGCAACAATCTTAATAAACAGATTCATATGCATAGGCAGAAATTTGAAGGTAACTACTCTGTCACAGCATGTGAAGCATTTTTTACAACAGAGTGATACACATCAATCTCTTTTTAAATAGCCAACAATAACCACTAAAACCAGCATACAGTCATTCTTTGAAATCCTCTTTGGACTCAAAGTACTTTGGTTTCCACTAACGTATACCTCCTCATTACATTTTAGTACTGTAGGTTATGCATCAACACACTTAATTTCTTTTTTGATTTTTAATCAGGTAACCAAGGTCTAATTTACTAATGATTCCAGAATGCCTTCTTTATTTATGGTTTGGGGCTATTTGCACGGCAGTCATTTAGCAAATTAATGTAGATGAAAAGCAAAAATTTTACAGATGTTTGTTGCAATCATGCTGTCATCCCATACTTAATATGCTAATCTATTGACATACACTCATTAGAGATGAGCTCCACTTACTTTGCAAATTAGTATTATATAACCTGGGGTGTTCTGAAGTAGGCTAAAAGTCAAGTTTTTAACCATCCCACCAAGAATGCATTTTTAAAGGGTAAATAAATGCATTTTATTCTTTATTACTTTAGAATTATTGATTCCCAAGCTAACATTACATACTCTTCGATTAACTGTTCGCACACTGCCCAGTACTGATTAGGTGTTTACATTAATTTTGTTTCAAGTGGCAGAAATCTGACTAGCATCAGAAGAATGGGCCCTACCTTGACAGACAAAATTCTCTGTGGGCTCGACAGGTAAACAGGTAAACAGGGTGAAAGGCAGGTATGTAGCAGATTCAGAAAGGATTAGGACTAAGACTGAATGTCACCAGGATCTCTCTGTCCCTGTTTGGAATTTTTCTGTGTAAGTAAGGTTTATTCTCCCTGAGGTTTTGATATTATTGTTGTTGTTGTTGTCGAGGAACTCACCATTCTTAGGAGATGATTCATTACCCCAGACTGAATCAAATGCAGATCCCTGGACAATCAACTGGGACAAGAGGGGAAGATGACAAAAAATACTATAGCTCACCTTGGAACACTGAGAATGAAGTGGTAGTGTGTGTGAGCACACTTGCCAGAAAATCCACCGAACTCAGTAAATGTGAGAGACTGAGATTTTCATTTTTACACACGATGTTTGCTACTGGGAGACTGGGTACATCAACAAGGGGGAAGATGTGAAAATGATTAATTTAGCAGTCAGGTAAATTGATGTGAATAAAATTTTAGTTTTAAAGTTAGGCAAAAAATAATCCTACATTGATCCTTTGGCCATTTGAATAGCCTCTTATGCTTAACATTTGTTTGTTTATTTCTTTTTGGACAGTGTTATGGACAAATTCCTGCAGTAATGCAGAAGTATCATATTGGTCTCTCTACTCTCTTTTATTTCTGACTAAATTTCCTGAAGCTCTTGTTTGCATATGTTACCCTATCTCAACCCTGAAGACTTTAGCAATTCTAAGTAGTGTTGAAGTTAAGAACTCATTAGCTTGACTTTATATAACTTATACAAACTTGTTTCTCTTCTGTACTCTCAACTCTATCATCCATTACTCCTTACAGTAATCACTATTTCAGGCCAAAAAAACTGTTTTTCTCTAAACGCACAATGCACATTGTTACTTTTATAGAATGCAATGACGCCTACTAGTTAAACTGACTCTTGCATTAGACAGTTCAGGGTTCAAGTCAGACGTGGGCACTTATTCACTGTAAAAGCTTTGTCAATTTATTTGATGTCCCTCTACCCCTTTCTCCCTTATATGTTATGAAAATGGAGATAAGAAATGCACCTACTTGATAAAGGTGGAAGGATTCAACGGATCGGGCAAAATGCTAAGCCTGGTGTTGGCTCCTTCTCCTCTTTCCACCTCTTTTTATGTTGTTCATCATTACCTGTCCGCTGACCTCTGTTGGGGAAAACCATAAAGTAAAATAAATTAGTATCTCTCCAAATTCAGCATAAGAAAGCTTAGTGTAGTGCTCAACACATCCACTACACCTTTCCTGTAACAGCAATTATATACTCTGTCCTCTATTCTTAAAAATAATCTGTATCCCTTCTGACTCTTCCACTTTTAGTGACTGACTCCATTTACACAACATTGAAGAAACAGAGTTCTCTAAATGTTGTCTCAAATCTAGACAAACAAGCCCACAAACAAAAGCCATATCTACATATGTACTCATTACCTGTTAAATGGAGAAAATATTTCCCTTCCTGTCAATCCCTCACCTGTTGTCTGGATCCCACCCCACTATCTCAACACTCAAAGGAAATATAAGATGAACGTCCCTCTTTCTTTTCTGTATCTACCTATTCTCCTAATGTACTGTCAGCTCAACAGCCCAAGAGGTTGCTCTGGTCTTTTCTCTTTTAACAAAAATGAAAAACAGAGGTGCCTGGGTGGGTCAGTTGGTTGGGCATCTGCCTTTGGTCCAGGTCATGACCCTGGGGTCCTGAGATCCAGCCTCATCCGGCTCTCTTCTCAGCGTGGAGCCTGCTTCTCCTCCCTCGGCCTGCCGCTCCACCTACTTGTGCTCTCTCTCTCTGTCAAATAAATAAATAAAACCTTTAAAAAAATAAAAGTGAAAAAACATAAATTCCCTAAACAAATCTTACAGTGTTCTAAGTTTTCTAGGAATATTACCGTATCTTAAATTTTTTCTTTCAGAAAAGCATACTATATATATTTTCTACACTTTGCAGGCACAGATGCTTTATCAGTTTTTTCCTCAAACCATTCTAATCTGGATTCTGCCTATACTACTCTACTGAAATGGTTCTCACAGGTTGGCCAGTAGTGACTGTTTCTATATTGTGTTGACAGTTTTTGTCCATATCCTAATGACAGAAGCAATCAATAGATGAACACTTTCTCCTTGAAATAGCTGATTTCTGTGACATCACACCTTCCTAGGTTTCTCTTCCTTCTCTGTCATCTCAACACTGTCTTCATTTTGGGCTTTTCTAAAATATCTTAAGGTTTTGTCCTTTTGAGATATGGTCAATTCATTTATTGGTTGCCTATAGCTTTAAGTGTTACAGTATACTAATAACTTCATGCCAGACCTATTTCTATAGTCCCATACCTTTACACACAACTGATAATTAACATCTTCTTATGGAGGTGTTGAGGAGCAAGAATTCCTGTCCCCTCAAAGATACTTCTAGTTGTATAAGAATCCAATTAACATAAGACAGATTAACAGGAGAAAATCAAATTTAATAGCGTTAAGTATAGGGAATCCACACAGACATGGAAATTCCAAAGACAGTGAAGCAAAATGAGGTATATATGTCATTCTGAACTAAGGAGAAAGGAGTAGGTGTCTGGAACTTCAAATGGAAAGAATGAAATTCACAGAAAGTTGAAAAAGACGTTTGGTAAACAAATGTTTGCCCTGCCATATAGATGGATTACTCAGGTAAAATTTATATTTGATAATAACCCTTATTCTGAAAAGACCTTCCAATATAGATTCTTCTGTGTAGTTAAGGGAAGGGCAAAAGTTTCTCTTGAGACTGCAGGGTCTTTATTGCCTTCAGCTCAAAATAATCCCCATGCCAAAAAGGCCAATCTTGGGACAGCCTGTCCTTGGCCTCTACAGTTGCCACAGAGAAGTCTCAGTTATGAATCATGTGAAAAATAGAGTCCTCTGTGACAAGCCCCCAGTGAAGAAAAAATAAGATGGGAGGGAAGAAGGAAAGAAGGAAGGACGGAAGGAAGGAGGGAAGGAAGGAAGGAAGGAAGGAAGAAAAGAAGGAACCATATGTCTTTCTCTACTCTTTTTGTTTTTGGAGATAACACTCAGCTCCTCATGCCGGGAAACCATTAATTAAATTGATATATCCCTCTCTGTTACATTCACATCCTCATAGTCACTGAGAATTCTTACCCGAAGATTCCTTCGTTTCTTTCCAGAACAGCTAGAAGTCTACTACCCACGTTACTTTCATTTACTTTTGCCTCACCCTCTAATTCTGTCTCACATAGTATCAAAAAAAAAAAATAAAATAAACTCAAATGCATCACTTAAAGTGATTTAGACACCACCATCACAACCACTACCCAGTAGCTCTTAGGATCAAGTACAAAATCTTTATAATACTTTGTACTGCCCAAGGTAATCTTGCCCTTATGTCTCCCTAATAACACTAACTACACCCATCTGTTTTTTTCTTGAGTCTAAATTTTTTTCTATCTCTGGATATTTTTACATGTTGTGTTTGCTTCCTTTAATATTCACATAGCTCTGCAAGTACATGTGTACACACACACACACACACACATACATGGTTCCTTCCCCCAGTCAGTCATCATCATATATCAGTTATCCTTGGATACTAAGGGGTTTTATATTTATTGGTGGAGAATTAATAAAGGAAATAAAAAGGGAAGCATGAGTTAGAGATTCTTCCACCTAGAAGAAAACAAATACCCAAATAGTGTTTTAAAATGCAGGAAAGTGTATTACTTATTTAATAAGCCATCTGGAAGTAGGTAGTTCCAGGGCTGCTTTGGTGATTCAACTGAGGAAATTTCAACTTTCCTCTCTGCCATTCTTCATGTATATGGGATGTCTTTTTTTGTAGTTAAAAGGGAGAATTATCTGAGGCAGAATCGCTCACAAATGTTTATACATAACCTTCCCTTTCTCCTTAATTAATAACAAAAATTGTTAATTAATTCTTGTGTATTACCTTACAGTTTTAAGTTTTGTTATATGCATTGTTGACAAAATTGGATAGTAGGGAGATGAAAGCAGAGTAGAAGTCAAATTTTGTGCTATCCAACCTGCATAAGTGACAAAATCTCATATACTTACTAATACAAATTAGAAAATGTGTTTACATATAATTGCATTTTAAATTGATACAGTTTTTGTCACCATAGCTAAAGGCATTTATGAATAATAAAGAACTCATCATTATAATTCTCTTTCAATCTTTAGTGAATAGGAATGAGTTAATTTACTTTTAACTGTGCCTTTCTTTTAAATCAATCATTAAAATACATAGGAAGTAATGTCCCTTCATTATGTCTGAATTATTTTTTTCTTTTTCTGATTTTAAAATAATCAGAATATAACAATGAGTACAATAAACAAGTAAACCTGAGCTATCAATTTAACTAACAGACATACAATTAGGAAATCAAAGATAATTTTTATTTAAAAAATAAAATACTATTCCACTAAACTTTAATTTTTTTAAAAGATTTTATTTATTTATTTGAGAGAGGGAGAATGAGAGATAGAGAGCACGAATGGGAAGAGGGCCAGAGGGAAAAGCAGAATCCCTGCTGAGCAGGGAGCCCAACGTGGGACTCGATCCCAGGACTCCAGGATCATGACCTGAGTCGAAGGCAGTTGCTTAACCAACTGAGCCACCCAGGCACCCTCCACTAAACTTTTAAAAAGCATTAATTATTATTATAATTCTCTAGGAGTTGAGTCAACCAGAATTGATAACCCAAACAAAACAAAATAGAAAAACTTGGTATCATATAATAAATGGGTTCAAACACATATATATACTAATTACTAGCTTAAAAAACACCTTCCCTAGCTATCACTTCACTTAATTCTTATAGTGGTTCTGAAGAGAAAAGTTATAATTATATAGTTCATCTTACATTGAGGGAAACAGACCTAGTTTAAATAATTAAATGTGTACCTAAGTCTAGGTATTCTAGAATCTTTTTTGCATTTTATTTTCAGTAATTCAAGAAAGTCAGTGCTTAAAAGTGTGTACTTTGTAGTCAGAATGCTTATTTAAATCTTAGTTCCAACCTTCTTTATTTTGATATTTAAGGCAAGTTTCTTCACCTACCAAATGAGGATTAAGTCGAGTTCTGAGGTTAGGGAGTTTTGTGGGAAGGGAATTAAATATGTGAAGCAAATAGATTCCTACCTAGCAAATAATAAGAAGTTAATACATGTTAATTATTACTATGTCTTCTCTCCTCCCCATCATAAAAATTTTTTCACTCTGATATGTAATAATAGAGGATAAATGTTCAAAGAAGAAAGTGCTAAAGGTTAAAGTATTAAAAACATACAATAAATTCAATATATCTTAAGAACACATAATAGAAAGGTTGAAAGGCTATCATATTTTTGGATAAGTTAGATGTTTATTTATTTGAATAAAAAGTCATTATTTCCTGGGATGCCTGGATGTCTCTACCGGTTAAGCATCTGCCTTCAACTCAGGTCATGATCTCCAGGTCCTGGGATGGAGCCCCACATCAGGCTTCCTGCTCAGCAGGAAATCTGCCTCTCTCTCTCTCTCCGTCTGCCCCTCCCCACCATTCATTCTCTCTCTTTCTCAAATAAAAAAAAATAAAATCTCTTTTAAAAAAGTAGTTATTTCTTTACATTGTATTGGAACTTTTGAAGTGGGATTATATGTTCCATTCTTTTGGAGTTGTTACAAGTTTCTATCATCATTTTCTTCAGTATTGTGTTTTAATAGTCAAGTAAAAGAAATATCCTGTGCCATCAAATTATATATAGAAAATACATGCATAAAGTCAATCATTTTTGGTAATTTTAAAATTTCCAGTTACTTACTTTTTATTAAAATTATGTTATACCTAATCATTTAGAGAAGCATATTTTAATACACACCCAATTATTTAAATTTTATATATACTAAATAAGAAGAATGTAGTGTGATTTTCATGGTGACCATTAGGTCTCAGTATTTAATATCATTTTATGTGTGTCTGTTAACAAAAATCATCTATTTATAGTACGACTTTTTACTAGCTTCAAATTCTTGAAGTAATTTAAAAAAAGCCGGAGGATTTTTCTCAAATCCTACTTCACTCTTCAATAAAGATCTTCCCTTGTGCAGCCCTTGTAACTCTCTATTGCAGTGTTTCACTTTTACTTACTGCTTTCCGCTTGTTAGCCTAATTGAGAATGAGGCTGCAAAATTCTACGTTGTTCTTAGTAAGCCTAGGTCTTAGGTGAGTACTGTGTCCTTGGGTCTTGGAGGTATGTCCTCTGTTTTCTGTTCTTACCATAGCTGTAGTTCTGAGTCCAGTACATATTCCCAGCCTTTTTTATTTATTTATTTATTTATTTATTTATTTATTTATTTATTTATTT
>NW_027397068.1:23044659-23073784 GCF_003265705.2 Callorhinus ursinus
TTTATTTATTTATTTATTTATTTATTTATTTATTTATTTATTTATTTATTTTCTGTTCCTTTTCTACAATTGCATTTGTTGTTTACTGTTGTCTTAGGGTGATCATGTATGTAGCTCTACCTTACTCCCTGATATTTTAAGCCTTTCGTTCAATAGGAAAGATAGCAGGAGAGGATCTTATCAGAACTTCCTGTCTTTCTTATTGTAGCTAATGTTCCCTTCCCCCAGGACTGCACCAAAGTTATGCTTATTCAGGATTCTGAAAAATTTCTTTTTTTGAGTTTAGGAGTTCACTGGAGAAGAACCTTCAAATGAGTTTATACCACCACCATCAATATTTGAAGCCACCAAAGAACTTCAGACTCTTTCACCAACCCACATCCAGCCTCCACCAATTCATTTAACAATTCCAGCTCAATTATTCTTACCAGTGTGTAGGACATCTAGAAAGCAAAAATTTTCTTCCTATCTTTCTCTGGAGGCACTTTCTGAAACAATATTAATTAGCAACTGCAACAATTTAAAATTTGGTAGTAACTGCAGAAATGGCGACACACTTGTAAAGATTTTATATATTTTTTTCTCTTTTTCTTGGAAGAAGAGATGGATTAATCTTTTTCTAAAGTCAGGTGAAGGCTGAGGTTCCAAAAGGGCCACTGGTAGACATGGAGATGCTTTCACAAAGGGCTGATTGGCATTCCATTCTCCCATTCTCAAGTTGCTCGTCTGTTTAGTAATTCACCGGTCTCTGAGCCACTCTATATAAGAAAATAAAACTAGAAAGAAATTTTAGAGAGCAGGGGGCAGAGAAATAAAGCAGGTAGCATTTATTTATTTATTTATTTATTTATTTATTTGCAAGGCAAAAATGTGTGTTTCCTATGGGTCAAGTGAATAAGCAAGAAGGTTGATCATATGACAAACTAACCCAAGGGAAATTGTTTATGGGGAATGCTCTCACCAATGCCTCAGCTACAGAGATTAGCAGTAGAGGGTGACTAATATCTCAGTTTACCCAAGAATGAGAGCATTTCTACATTGCAGGACTTTCTGTGCTGAAACCAAGAAAGTACTCCAGCAGAACAGAATGAATTGGCTGTATTTGCAACCAGTCAGTTATTAGCCAGAAAAGTTGTGATCAACATAAAGGACTGAAACTGTGACTAGTCAGGAAAAAGAAACATATGTGGAGGAAAGAGCAGGCCATACTTCATTTCCCACTTTAAGTTCACTGAACAGAACTGGAGGATGAAAAACCTTAAATCAAATACAAGATTAGTTATTTAGACTAGTCTGACATGTGGAACATACTTAAGTAACAAAAAAGTTGTAGGATATACCCAAATATAACATTTTTAGTTCATTGCTTCCACATGTATATGCAAGACTTCCATCTTCCTTCAATGACCTTGAACAATATATCTGAGATTCTCTCAGGAGTCTTACTTGTATTTATAAGTAAGTCTAGTCCCATCTTCCTCTGCTGTATTGCCTTGGGCATATTCCTGGCACAAAGTTTTATTGAAAACATACAGTTTTCTCTCCAGCTTCATGAACTCCTCAGTGTTTGGTTACTGCTTCTCTGGTGCTTTTGGAGAAAAGAGCTGAAGAAGATGTTTTTCTGAGTGATATCACAGATGCAAAATCTTAGATGTGCCAAACACCATTCATTTCCATTTAGTTTCCACTTAACTGCTCTATGCTATAATCTAAAACAAATGTGGAAGAAAATCTCTCAAATATATATCACACATTGTCATCTAGTCCACAAGACATCATTATTTGTACCTTATATGTCATATATTCCTGACAGATTTTCTGAATAAAACATAGTTATTTCTTTAGAATTCCCTTTGTGGATCTTGTTTCTTAATTAAGGGGCCAGTACAGGGATCACATTTCATAGTATTCTTTCAATTTCCGTTTCTCTCACATTCTTGCTCCCATGTGTTTCTGCACAACATTTACTTCTCTCCAAAAAATTCTAAAATCTTCTAGTATTGAGACTTCTAGATCTCAGGAGAGATTCAGCCAAGACCTTACAACATGTGGAAAACCAGTTTCAGTGATTAATTTAATTATTACAGACAGATGGGAAAGATATAAGTAAATAATATTTGCTTAAGTAATTTGTTTAAAAATGCATAATTTGTACAGCGTTACAGTTACTAAGGAATTTTGCTACATCTCCAATTTCAAATTATTTTTTTAAGTTTTTTTTATTTATTTATTTGAGAGATAGAGAGCAGGAGCAGTAGGGAGGGGCAGAAGCAGAGGGAGAAGCAGACTCCCCGCTGATGCAGGACTCTAGATGTGGGGCTCCACCCCAGGACCCTGGGATCATGACCTGAGCTGAAGTCAGATGCTTAACTGACTGACCCACCCAGGTGCCCCTCAAATTATTTTTTTAAATAAACTTTATTTTTGTAGAGCAGTTTCAGGTTCACAGCAAAATTGAGTAGAAAGTGGAGAGAGTCCTCATATACCTCCTTCACTTACACATGTACCTCTCCATTATCAACATCCCTTCCAGAATGGTACATTTGTTAGGATCAAAGAACTTAAATTAATACTTCCTTATCACCCAAAGTCCATAGTTTACTCAGGGTTCACTTTTTCTGTTGTACATTCTTTGATTTTTGACAAATGTATCCACTATTATAGTGTCATACAGAATAGTTTCACTGCCCTAAAAACCTCTGTGCTCTGCCTATTTATATCTCCCTCCCCTAGCTCCTGGCAAACATTGATCTTTTTACTGTCTCTATAGTTTTGCCATTCTCAGAATGCCGTGTAGTTGGAATCCTACAGTATGTAGCCTTAGATTGCTATCTTGCCCTTAGTAATATGCACTTCATGTCCTATTTCTTTTCACAGCTTGATAGCTCATTTCTTTTTAGCACTGAATAATGTTTCACTGTTTAGATGTACAACAGTTTATTTATCCATTCACCTACTGAAGGACATTTTTATTGTTTCTAACTTTTGGAAATTAGGAACAAAGTTGCTATAAACATCTGCATGCAGGTTTTTATGTAAACATAAACATCAACTCATTTGGGTAAAGACCAATAAATATGATTGCTGGATCATAAGGTAAAAATATGTTTAGTTTTATAAGAACCTCCAAATGGTTTTCTAGAGATTTTACCATTTTGTAGTCCCATCAGTAATGAATGAGATTCCTGTTGCTCCACATCCTCACCAGATTTTGGTGTTGTCAGTGTTGTGGATTTTTGCCCTTCTAATAAGCATGTAATAGTATCGCATTGTTTTTAATTTGCATTTCCCTAATGACATAGGAGTTTGAAATCTTTTTCAAATGTTTATTTCTCATCTGTATATCTTCTTTGGTGAGGTGTCTGTTCAGATATTTTGCCCATTTTAATCGGGTTGTAAAATGTTTTCTAGGAGCCACTGGGTGGCTCAGTCAGTTAAGAGTCTGCCTTCAGGTCAGGTCATGGTCATGATCCCAGGGTCCTGGGACCCAGCCCTGTGTCAGGATCCCTGCTCCGCAGGGAGTCTGTTTCTCCCTCTCCCTCTGCCCCACCACCCCCTTGTGCTGGCTCTCTCTCTCCCTTTCTCAGATAAATAAATAAAATCTTTAAAAATAAAAAAATAAAATGTTTCCTAGAATTAAAGATATTAATGACATAGTTTTCTTTTTATATTACCTTTAAGTAATTTGTTTTGACACATTACAGAAGTTAGAAAAGCCAGTAGGTCATTGCAAATATTAGAGAAACAGTAATCTTTAATATTGCTATAATTTACTCTGTAATTATAAAAGTAGTATAATAATGCATTAAATAATTTTTATTGGTTATCTACACATTAAATAATTTTTATTGGATATCTACTGTGCATAGTCTTCATTTGTGTCAGCAGTAACAGTGAAAGATTAATATATAATTTTAGTTAGTTAATTGTACCATGAAGAAAAATGAAGCAGTGTACAGGGATAGATACTGATAAGAATCTGCCATTTGAGACAGTATAATTAAGAAGGGTTTGACTAAAGAAATGTCTTTGAAATAAAGAATTGTTGAGTAGAATGAGTTATACGTCTAGCTATTTAGAGTAAGTGTGTTCTAGGAAGATGAAGTAATGAGTGCAAAAGTCCTGTGATGGAACAGTGTTTGGTTTGAGTTATAGGATCAGGAAAGAGCTCAGTGTGCTGAGAAGGCAGAGAGCCAGGAAGAAATTAACCAGCGTTCAGCATATGGGCAGCTTGTGTATGTCAAAATAGTCAATTTGGATTAAATTTAAGTGTAATGAAAATGATTGGATTTTTTTTGTACATGCAAACATAATCAGATACTCATATTTTTTAAAGAGTCATCTTGGCTACTGTATGGAACATTAACTGTAGGGGTCCAAGAGTGTAAAGAATGGGATCATTTAGGAAAACATTAGAGTTGACCAGAATGCAGACGACGGTGGCTTGTATAGGAGTGGTTATGATGTTGGTGACAATGGTTAGATTTGAGACGTGTATATTAACTGGGTAGAACAATTCGCTGATGTATTAGGTTTAGGGTGTGAAAATAAAAACATAAATATGAAGTGAGCCTAAGGAACCTGCCCTGAACAATTGGGTCAATGGTATTGTTGTTTACCCAGTTTGAACACTGAAGGAGAAGAAGCACTTAAGTAAGAAAGGAATAAAACTTGAGCTTTACAAATATTCAGTTTGAGTCATCTAATAAATATCCAAGTGGAGATGTTAAGATGGTACTGGTTATATTACACTAGATTTCAAGGTTGAGGTTGGGGTTAGACTTAAAATTTGGGAGTAACAAGTGTATAGATTATATTTAAAGTCATTAGGTTGGATGATATCATTTGGGAGTTATTTAGATGCCTTTCCCTAGCTCCGATATTGAGAGCTGGAGAACATGAAAGGGTTCTAACAAAGTAGCCTGAGAAAAGTTGTAAAATATGCAAAAGCAAAAAAAGCCAACCCAGCATAACTTATGGGGAGAATGATGACTCAGACTTGGGGGTGTTTTGTTTGTTTATTTTACTCTACTGTTGCTTTCACTTCAGTTTACTCTCAAACCAGCGAACACTGAGTACAGAGGCAATACAAAACAAAAACGTAAATCAGTAGTTGCAGAATCTCACCAGTGATGCCCCAATTCCTCATGATGACACGTGTATACAAACAACAGGGCACAGTCTGCAGGGAATGAGGAACTTCTCAGGTTGGAGGAAACAAGGAACCAGAAGCTCTGGATTTTATAGCATTAGGCGAGGGGTGAGTCACAGTGGTGCTCAAGGATGTAACTCATAACAAGAAAGGGAGTTACTCAGAAGCACACACTTACACATTTCTATATTTTTGTTATCGTTTTCACACCAAGCTATTGGATTTCCTGTCCAGGCATGCCATTAACAACCACTGCAAAAAAGTAAATTCAGGAGTATGTAGTGCCCCAGAAGCCAAGTAAGAAGAATATTTTGAAGAAAAAGTATCTTAATTCTCCCAAGGAATATGGGGATATACAACTCACCATTTGAGTTGGCAAAGTAGATGAAAATATTGGGAATCTTCTGAATTCACAATACTTTTATCACCTGATAGAAAGATATTCTTCATTAAGAAATTAACATTAAACCCATATCACACACTTGCACTCCTGTATTTGCACACACAATTTAAAACTCTGGTGTGATGAATTAACTTTTGAAAGAAACTAGGTAGAAAATGGCAAAGGTGAAGTAATTTGGATACAATTAAAATTTCTAAAATTATTGAAAATAGTTAATAATCCAGTTTGAGGTAGATTTTTAGACTTTGATTAAAAAACTTAAAACCAACATAGGATTATTGAGCATGAAATGGTAAATCCAAGTAGCCTTCATCTTGGAGATAAGATACATATTTTCAAATAAAAAGATGAAAAAAGTAAACAAATATTCTATATTTAGTTGGAACTAATACAAAAACAACAAATTTCTCTATAGTACTGGCCCTAACAACAGGTTGATCAACCCATAACTGAGCCACTAATTATGGTACACTTGTGGCAGAATAAAACGAACATTTTAATTGCTTATCTCTAATTTGTTTTAATGAGTCAAACAAATATTTTAATTAAACAACCTTAAGTAACATGATGAAACTGAACTCAATAAAAGTTAATTATGAAAATAATGTGATAAAATTAAAATGGCTGTATTAAATTAGAAAATGTCCAAAGGAGATATATGGCTTTGTAGTTACAAAGTAAAATTGATGTTGTAATGGCATTATGGCCCTTTTAGGAACCATGGGGCTTTAAACAAATAAGGTATTATAAGAGCCAAATGAACAATAAATATCTAAGATGCTCTTTCAATTATAGTAAGTATTTACACACAAGTCTCTTATATAAATATAAGAGATTCGTACAAATTTGAGATCAAATTCTCAAAAAAGATAGGCTTTCTGTCCATTTTTTCATTGATATGTCCCAAATGTCTAGATCAGTTCCTGACATATAATGGTGATGCTTAATAAATATATGTAGAATAAAAAAATAAATGGTTCAAATACTGTATAAATATAAAATGATATAAGCTTTTACACTTCCTAATACAGCTTAATGATTTATCTGAGTATCTTTTGGTTTGTTGATCTGCCTGTTTAGAACTCTAGAGCAACTGATACTTAATTACAGGTATTTCAAAGAACGTTGTTCCAAAAAATTTAATTATATTTAGTTTATTGCCTCAAAGATTCTTGGAGGTTTATAACTCAATGAAGAAGGTTTAGCAATAAAATAAACTGCCCCTAGAATGAAGAAATGAAATTTTGGAAAAACGAATCTTCAGTGAAATATTTAAAATTAGTTCTTGATATGTATTTTTAGTGACATCTTACTATAAATATATGATATATATTTTGCTTTGAGTTTATTTTGAAGAGTCAATATTACGTGATACTGCCGTAAACCAGCTAATCTATGAGAAGAAGAAACCTGGCAAAATATTTTTGAATGTCTTGTTTATATATTAACTACAGTTTAAAATATTTTCCCTGTAGGAATCATATAGATAGAATCTCCCTATAACATTAGTTTCTAAGAGTCTTCTCCAGTAACACTCAGAGGTTGACATTCCATCTGACAGAAAATGTTTGCAACTTATATTTAAAATAAAATCAAGAACTTCTTTGTTACTGTGAGTTCTGTGTCACACAAAGTATATTCAAGGTTGATTTTCATTTTGAAAATGTATAAATATATTTAAGTATATATTTGTTAGTATAAACAAATGTATTTGTATAATATATACATTACATATATTATATTTATATTTTAATATGTGTATTTATATTTATATTCTTAATTATAGTTTTGTGCTCCTATATCACCTTATTTTTAAGTATACAACATTGCATAGTAAACAGTATATTAAACACAAAGATAGTGTCATAGGTATCTGAAAAGGTCTCCTCCCAGAATCCAGGACCCAACAAAATGTGAGACCTCAGAAGAGTAAGACATCAGTGAAGGCAATTTTAATTACTATAAAATCATATTTATTTTCCAGATGTTCTACAATGTATTTGTATTACTTTCTTCACTTGAATTTTTTTATTTAAAATTGAAATTTCAAACTGAAAACTGAAATTTATGGCTGTCCTAGGAAGTTCTACTTTATGGTCAAGTGTTTTTATAAGCAATATTTCCTTATTCATATAATCTATACATTTAAATTCCTTTGAAAGACAGTACAAAACTTTCTGTTATACCTCAGGAGGTTAAATAAAAATTTAGGCACACAGGATATCTACTTCACATGAGAGTATACTCAGGAAAAAACAAAACTGTTATAAGCCTATTAATCATATTAATATGTTACATCAGTAACTATTAATGATATTAATTCATATATTGCATCACAACATACAAAATGCATTGTCACCAGAAACTAAAACAGTAACTCTACAAATTTTCACTTTGATGTTGCAATCCAAACATTTAGGATGTTAAATCTTTTCTTTTTATACATCAATCTGGCTCCAGTACTGATGCCCCTCACTCTTCATTACCTTATTCAACCTCCACATAGTTGTCAGAGAGATTTGTAGATTAAAGAGATGTACAGATTTCTCTTTTAGAAATCCCTCAAAGTCACTGTTTGCATCCCTTCCAAATGCATTAGCATGAGACTTAAGGCCTATTATTTATTGTTATCTCTCCCATATTATTCCCTGCTTTAACCCTAGATACATCTTTCACCAGTACCTATACTTTCCCATAACTTACCACCTTAAATCTCCATCATTTGAACAATGCTATCACTGTAATAAATACATTTTATTTGTTTACACAGAAGTTAATGCCTTTTGCCCCTTCAAAATTCAACCCTACTGCCACCTTTTTCCTGAAAACATGATTTAATTTCCCAAGATGGCATATGATGCTGATTTTTCTATTTGTAAATGACTATACACAATTTTATACATTTTATTACATTTATTCTATTAATAATAATACAAAAATGTATTTGTTTCTCTATATCCAATATGTTGATCTACCAATAAATAGAGTTCTCAAAATATTTGCTGTTATTCAACAGAAAAGCAAAAGTCAAAGTCTTCCTAAGAAAATCTCTGTAAGGCAAAAAAGAGCTGTAACAAAGAAATAAAGGGGGCTTGGATGAATACATGAAATCATTCTGAATTTTTTTCAAATATTCAAAAGGAACAAAAACATTGGCAGTTCCCTAGTCATTAACTAATGCAAAATCCAGAGAATTGGCACATTTTTTTCAACTGAATCCTGCAATGTAGCTGGGTATACTGGGTCACAATAAGAAAATAGTATGTGCATCTTTCTTATGATTAACTTCCCTATTTCCGTAGATCCTCTAACTTACCTTCTGCTGAAGTAAATAAAACACTTTGCTTTTTATATGCCCAATAAGGGAAAACACCTCTTCCGATTAAGTTACAGAACAAGGTAATCTCATTTAGCTAGGAGGTATAGCAGCTATGCATGTAGCTTGGCTGGAGTGATACACCCAATGTTTTCATTCCATCAGTGGCATTAAACTTGAAACCTAAGTGTGTGTGTTATTTGGAACATTAGAAGAAGATAAAATTCTGATATTAACATGATAGTAAAAAATTCCTGTTTCTATTTCTAATGTCTTTTCAAAAGTTAAGTGTTTGCAATTGTGATAATTTAATTATGGGTGTTTTGGCTTCCTTACACAAATCATGAATACTCTTTCAGAAAACAAGCCAACTCTATGGACGTGTGAATTCCCGCACGTCCTAGAGTGCAATTAACTTTACTTCTTACCACGCTGTGGCACCTGCAGACAATGAAGAAATCTGTTACAAGAACTATTTCCATAGCATGAATATGCAAGCACCAGAATTAGTGTAATTCA
This sequence comes from Callorhinus ursinus, assembly GCF_003265705.2. Taxonomy (NCBI): domain Eukaryota; kingdom Metazoa; phylum Chordata; class Mammalia; order Carnivora; family Otariidae; genus Callorhinus; species Callorhinus ursinus. The sequence goes on from NW_027397068.1 coordinate 23,054,050, forward strand.
TTCAGCTGTAGATTATCTAGACTCCAGCCACAATACGTTTTATTGCCATGTGTCAGTTCACTGACAGCTTCATAAATTTTGCCCTATAAACATTAAATGTTTACTCCATTGTCTCAAAAATAGAGAAGCCTAGGGAAAGTTTTCTAGGATAGAGCTATGTAGTTGTGCATCCATATAGCAATGAGAACAATTCTCATTTAAAGCTGGAGGTAGTATGCGGGGGCATATATTTTCAACGTTTGACAGGTATTGTTATCTGGGACAACAAACTTCTAGCTGGATATAAACTGCTCCCTCAGAAAGAAAAGTAGTAATATTTATTTTTTCTCTAAAATTTGAGTTTGAGGTCTGTATTATAATACAATGCACATGTTATACCAGATAAAGGAGATGAAAATAGGTAAGTATTAGCATGTTTGATTTAAAGATTAGCTATTCATGGTTCAGTTTCAGGTCAGGATGTTAAAACTGTTTCTCTGAGAATTGCCATTTTTTTTCCTCCAGTGGCTTGATTGAGTGAATATTTTAAATTAATATACTAAAAATAGATGTGAATGGATTTTCTGTTCACAAATACCTCAAAATCAAATGTAATCCCATCTCCTCCATTAATTCCTTCTAACATGAGGAATGAATCTAAACAATACTAACTCCAGCTCTGAGGCAGCCACACAAATACACAAATCTCTCTCATAAATTTATTGTTGTTAGTTTTTTGCACGGCTTCCTCTGCATATATGAGAACATTTATTGAGGCCTTTTCTTTTGGGTCTTGGTTTGCCTTTTGCACAGTGTTTCTGGGATTTCATTTACCCAGCACATAACCCTCTCTGTGAGTATATGCAGGATAATTTAAGTCTTACTTGTCCATTTGATTCTTAGGAAAAACCTATAAATTACAAAACTGAATGGAGGCAGGGACTTACAGTTTTCTACTGGTTCCCCTGGTGCTCCCTCACCAACTACACTATTTCTCTGTCCTTTTTACAAAACAAAGCAGGGCTCTCCAGAGTCACGGATTATCCTGCTTTTAGACAAGGCATTCACCAGTCCCTAACTTTGGTAGAAACTTTTGTGAAAAGTGGGTTGTAGGCTCGAGGAGATGAATGTGTCTCCGCTGCTTCATGCTCTGTGATGTTTCTCCTTTTCCCTCTTTGCTACCACCTAGGACTATGAGGATTAGAAGCAAAGGGCTTTAAGGTATGGAGTGAGATTACTAATGCTAGTTCTGCTGAAATGGCCCCAAACTGCAAGCCCCATGAGAAAATGATTGGACCCACAGACTTATATTTTCTGAACTGATAATGTAAGGCAGTTAGCACAACTAAACTTGTTAATATGATGGATTTTAGTGGTCATTTTTAGAAAAAATCTTGGAAGCTCCCACTCCAATCAGTAACTCACATTAACAGAGGTACTTTAAAGCACTGGATTTAGAGGCGCCTGGGTGGCTCAATTGGTTAACCGGCTACCTTTGGCTCAGGTCATGATCTCAGGGTCCTGGGATCGAGCCCCGCAGCAGGCTCCTTCCTCAGTGGGGAGTCTGCTTGTCCCTCTTCCTTCTGCTTCTCCTCACCCCCCACTTGTGCTCTCTTTCTCTCTCTATCAAATAAATAAATAAAATCTTTTAAAAAAAAGCACTGGATTTAGGTGATGCTTTCACAGATAGGAAAATGACAACCCAACTTCTAGTTTAAGATTTGATATGAGTATTTTAATAGCAGTTGGTGAAAATAAGGAGAGCTCTATATTAGGGTTCTTTAAATGAAATGAAAGCTGGTTAACATAAGCAAAAAAGAAAGTCATTAAACAAATATGAATAAACTGAGGATAGAGATGGCAGGGTAGCTTGATTCATAATGAAAATGTGTATAATGAGGAAAGAGCAGTCCAACAAAAGAAAATTGAGGCACAGTTAGCTGAATAAAGAGATACCAGACATAGACAAAAGAGAGTTTGCTTCAAAAGAAACAAAAAAAATTTACAAAAACTCTTCTATGAGAAATATAGTCCCAGTGAACTCTGAGCTCTAAAAAATGTGTAGAGAAAAATAAAGTAAAACAGCATCAATAATATTATGGAGGTCTTTGTGAAGAATCTGACATTTAGAAGAACTTCACAGTCAAGTTAGAGAATATAAATTTGAAAATAATCCTAAAAAGAAACAAAAGAAAATATATTAAAAATTTTGATGGAGGGGTGCCTGGGTGGCTCAGTCGTTAAGTGTCTGCCTTTGGCTCAGGTCATGATCTCAGGCTCCTTGCTCGGGCGGGAAGTCTGCTTCTCCCTCTCCCACTCCCGCTGCTGTGTTCCCTCTCTCACTGTCTCGCTCTCTCTGTCAAATAAATAAATAAAATCTTAAAAAAAAATCTGATGAATTAAAATTTTTTATTCTAATTCCAGTATAGGTAACATACAGTGTTAGATTAGTTTCAGGTCTACAATATAATGATTCAACAATTCTATACGCACGTTACTCAGTGCTCATCCCAAGTGCACTCCAGAATCCCCTTCACCTACTCCCCCCATCGACTTGCCTACTTCCCCTCTGGTAACCATCAGTTTGTTCTTGTTTTTCATGATGGAATTAAAATAATAAAATAAATGAAAACAATGAAATAGTATGAAAGAACCCAGACGATTAAAGTAAAATAATTTATAAAGTATTTCTAAATGATTCAAAACAATATTTAGGAAGAAAGACTGAAATGATCCAAACAAATTTTTAAAGATCTGCATGGCAGAAATACCGTGGAACAATCTTGGAAATTGTTTGCAACAAAAGTAATGGTAATTCTCAAATATAAAAATAAATACTAATATATGTCATAGATATAAACAATTCAAATACAAACAGGTGATATGAGGGAACAATTCATAGGAAAAGGATGCCAGTCAGCAAATGAAAAGATATTTGCTCTCACTAATAAACACATGAGAAGTGAAAAAAAATGAAGAAATGCTTTGCTTATCATATGGAAAAGAGGTAAATAAATTGCATATAAGACTTGAGAATATAAGATATGATGTTATAAATTGCACACATTTTAAAAGACCATTTGAAAATATCTTTAAAAATAAAAAAATGCACATATGGCTTGATTAATCATTTCTGTTCCTAAAAGTTTATCCTAAAAATGCATTTGCAAAATATATATAGTTTTACAATATTGTTAACTGTTACTTTGATTATATCAGGATAAAAGAAACAAATTAAAAGCCTAACTATACAAAACTATATTATAATGCATCCATTTATTTGTTTATACACATATCAAACATTCAGAAATGTTACACAAGCATATTATGGTGATTCTGAAAACTGAGTTTGGAGGAAGAGGTTTTCTGTGTACTTCTGGAGATATTTGCTTTTGAAAAAAATAATTTATTATAAAGTTACAAGGAAAGAATAATCTGTTCCATATTCTCACTAGATTTTTAAAGAATATAAAAGTACATATATATATATATACTTTCTGTAAAGTATATATATAAATACACATATATATGTATATATTACACAGTAAGGTAAAATAAACTAAAACAGAGATAAGTGGCTGAAAGGCATACAGAAATGAAAAAGGAAAATTGCAAGACTTTCCCTGCAAGACAAGAACTCAAACAATAATATAACTATCAAGCTTGTGAAAAGGAAACAGGGAGGAGGTCAAGATAGTTTAAATGTACTAAACTCTCATTTTTTATATTTTAGAGTCAATAGATACCATCCATCGACATTTCATAGTTTTAGAGTTTAAATATTAAAAGAAATACAAACTGGAAGTATTAATAATTGCAGGTTATTGCCTTAAGGGAATGGCCTTGGAAATGAGGAGGTATGTAGCAGGAACCTGTTTCTCTGGATCCCAAGATCTGTATTACTTTGATATTATTTTTAATAAAAATAAAACAATTGCCTCATTCCACAAAGAAGCTCTCCTTCACTTCTTTCTTTCTCAGGTTTAGTTACTTCCTCTTTTATATCTATGTACTTCCCATATCTATCAGAGTCCCACTCATTGTCTCGGGAGTTATTTGCTTGTATTGCCAAATATAAAATGGGAGAAAAGAATATGTCTTCATATATGTATATAAAGACCGTATTTCTAGAAGAAAATAAAAAAGAAACATTACTTGTCTACTGAAAGAAAATAGAATGTCTTTTTATTTAATAAACCAACTATTTTGGGGCAGCTGGGTGGCTCTGTCGGTTAAGCATCAGCCTTTGGCTCATGTCATGATCTCAGGGTCCTGGGATTTAACCCCAAGTCTAGGCTCCCAGCTCAGTGGGGAACCTGCTTCTCCCTCTCCCTCTGCAACTCCCCCTGCTTGTGCTCTCTCTCTCTCTCAAATAAATAAATAAAATCTTTAAAAAATTTAAAAAAAGAGAGATTTCCTTTAAAAAAAAATAAACCAACTCCTTTTTTCTCCCAAGTGTTTATTTAAATACCAGTTAGTTAACATACTGTGTAATATTAGTTTCAGGAGTAGAATTTAGTGATTTATCATTTACATACACCACCCAATGCTCATCACAAGTGCCTAACTTAATACCCATCACCCATTTAACCCATCCTCCTGCCCACCTCCTTTCTAGCAACCCTCAGTTTGTTCTCTATAGTTAAGAGTCTCCTTTTTGGTTTGACCCTTTTTTTCCCTCTATGTTTGGTTTCTTAAATTCCACATGTGAGTGAAATTATATGATAAACTATTTATTTTTAAAATTTGTTCTTACTGACTTTTAAATATACCTTTTTAAAATTAATTAAAAGAATAAATAAAATATAACTTTATCTGGTGTTTGATATTATATCCCTCTAATATGATTTATTAGCTTTTTATTTGGTGTATGTATGATCTTCATACAGCTACTATGTAAATATTAAAACTATCATTTTTAAACTCAATAATTTTCTTGAAATCTCATAGTAGCTTTATAAAGGGGAATGACAAATACATGGTTTGAAAGTTTGTTCTTTAATCACACAACATAACCTCAAGCATAAAGCATAAATAATAAGTGTGAGTACATTTCAAATCTGCAATTTAAGAATAAAGTAACGGAAATAGATATGGATATCATGGAAATAAGGGTATGTGGTAATTTTCCTTTAGTTCAAGCTTTGAGTTTGCAGAGAGAAAATCCATTAGCAAAGTATAAAGCATGATTCCCCCTCCTTCATTTGACAGATGAAGAAAGTGCTTATCAAGAATACACAGACATCCAATATTTCATTCCCAGTGCTTTCATATGCAGTACCTTTCCTTAATTAAACCAGGTATCTTTCTTAGCAAATCTTATTCTGAATTTCATAGGATTTCAAAACATCAATCAGTAAAACACGTTATTTACACTTGCCTCTAGGTCTCTGAGGAGGCCTGCAAAACAAAGGGAGTTTCAAAGTTGCCATGAGCCAGGGAGATGAGGATTTTATAAAGTTACCTGTAAAATTATAAGTGACACAAAAATGACATTCAGTAATGAATAGAAATCCTGATCCATTATTTTGTTTGTAAGATATATTGTGGCACTGAATACTTTCTACTACATGAATGTGTAAATCTATATCTTCAATGATAAATTATGTACATAATGTCTTCTAATTGGTTATATTTTAGGTCATAGCTTGTGCCCTGTACACACCATAGGGTTAGTGCACATTTCTTTTTGTGAACACTGATTTTCTCTGATCCATATGATGTTTTGAATTGCTAAAATAGTGTTTTTTTAATTTGGAAATAGTTGATATATACAAAGAAGCATGTATAATTTGATATATACAAAGAAACAATGAAACAAAGTTATATAAGAAATAACCCTGAACATGCAATCCAGTAACAATAACAAAATACTATTATAGTGGAGCTGTGGTGCACTGCCTGGATTCCCCCTTCTCTCTGTACAGGCACTTACTCCTCCAGCTGACTGTTCACAGCTATGCACCCCCCTCCCTCCTCCAGCAATTCCTGGGGAAATGACTCCTTGATTTGAGATACAGAGGTCCAATTCACTTGCCTCATTTCAAACAGTCCTGAATGTATTCAATGGAATTGATTAGTTGATACTCAACCTACGTACATTTTATTTCTATGCCAGTTACACACCTGACAATACATTAGTATAGTTTTGACTTTAAACAGTTTAATTAAGATCTTTTAAAGAATTTTTAAAATTTACTCAGATGTTTACCACTTCTGCTGCTCTTCATTTCTTTTGGTAAATGCAAATTTCCATCTGGAATCATTTCTCTTTTACTGAAGAACTTTCAATAACATTTCTTTCAATTCAGGTTTACTGGAGATCTATTTTCTCAGCACTTTTTCTCTAAAAAAATGCTTATTTTTTGTTTCATTTTATTACAACTTTATTGACATTTAATTGAAGTATAATAAACTACATTTGTTTAAATTGCATGATTTCACCAGTTTTTTTTTTTTTTTTTGTATTTCACCAGTTTTGAGATAAATATAAGACATGTGACACCACCACCACAATCAGTATAGTAAACATTTCCACCATCCTCCAAAAGTTTCCTGTGCTTAGGGGCGCCTGGGTGGCTCAGTTGGTTAAGCTACTGCCTTCGGCTCAGGTCATGATCCCGGAGTCCTGGGATCGAGTCCCACATCGGGCTCCTGGCTGAGCGGGGAGCCTGCTTCTCCCTCTCACCCCCTCCCCTCTCATGCTGTTTCTCTCTCTCTCTCTCTCTCTCTCTCTCAAAAAAAAAAAATCTTTAAAAAAATAAAAAATAAATAAATAAAAAGTTTCCTGTGCCTTTTTTTCAATCCCTGCACTTTTCTCAGATAATCTCTGAATTACTTATCACTGAAGGTTAATCTACACTTTCTAGAATTTGATACGTATAGAATCATATACAGGTACTATTGTTTGTTTGGCTTATTTTACTCAATATGATTTTTAGATTTATTCATATTGTTGAATGTATCAGTAGTTTGTTTTTTTATTGCTGAGTATTAATCTATACATGGTGATTATAGTTAATAATAATGTATTTAAAAGTTGCTAAGGGAGTAGATCTTAAAAGTTCTCATCAAAGATTTTTTTCATGTTTTCTTTTTTTATAATATCAGGTAAATAGCAGATATTATTTATAATAACTGCTATTTCTCTTTTCTTGGTTGTGTTTTATCACTTTAAATTTATTTAGGGCTCTTTATACGTTCGGATAAAAATCCTTTGCTTTTACCTGTGCTACAGATACTTCTCACACTTTGAGTGTCTTTTTACTTTTTTTCTTCCTTTTTTTTTCTTTCTTAAGAGAATGTCTGTTTCTAACACTCTTGCTCCATCTTCAGAGTGTATTCAGTATCTTACTACTTCTCACCAACAGTGTTTCCGCCACCTTGGTCCAAGCTATCTATATTATTTTAATACCAATCTATCTGCTTTTCCTGCTTCCATGTTTAACCTTTTATAGTTAGAAGTTCTATCTCTCTTGATTTGCTGAGGTCCACTTAGGTTGTTTATTATTAATTATTAAGTACTTCCATTTTCACTTTTCAGATTGCCCCTGTTTGAAAAATAAATCACATGGTCACTCTACCTATGGATGATTTTGTTGCTAGTATATAAACATAAAACTAATTTTTTGACATGATTCTTATGTTTTACACATCTGCTGTGCTCTTACTGACTTTAATCATTTGTCTATACATCCTGTGAGGTTTTCTGTATAGGCAATCATACCATCTACAAACAATGAAAGCTAAATTCCTCTATTTTCAATTCCTGTCACTTTTATTTCATATGTATCAGTTCCCCCTTGTCCCGAGGACCCAGGTGGATACTTACACATGCAATGGGTTACATTACAAAAGAGGAAACTTGCCTTTATATTTGGAACCCAAAATTTTATACTCCTTGGTAAGCATGCCTGCCCTTTACTCAGGAGCTGATACTATTTCTGTTAAATGCTGTAGGTAAACTTGCCTTATACTCTGGTGGGAAACACTATCTTTATTTTTCCAAGGCTATTTGCTATACAAACAACCTTAAAAAGGTAGTTTGGAACAAAGATACTAACTTTGCTTGCAAGATTTGCTGAAACACAAGAGACTCATGGGAAACTCTCCCAGTACACATGGTTGCCTCTTTAAATTTGGCATATTACAGTCATCTAGAGTTTATCTATTCATTTTCTAGCTTATTGATATTTAGATTTTATGGTATCTTCTTATTTTTAAGGTCTGTAAGTTGTAAAAATTAGTTTAATTCCTAATATTATCTGTCTGTGTTTGTTTACCAGTCTTGCCAATTTTTAACTGATTCTTTTAAGTCATCCATGTTTACATTACTGATATATTATATCTTTGTTTTTTAATTTATTGCTTTCTGCTCTTTATTATTGGTTTTTCGGGGTTTATCTTTAGATTATTCCATGGATGTTTTTCTACCATCTAACTTGCTTAACTTATTATTTTTCAGTCTTATTACTGTCTAATATGTTTCATGAAACAACACAGTTTCCCCAATAGTCTGCTTAAGTCACATCCTATTTGTTATACTATGTTCTAATTGTTTATTATTCAGTTACATGCAATTCTGTTTTCCTACAGTTATCTAAAACTGCTTTTATATGTCCAAACTGTGTTTTTAAAAGAAATTTTCATTATTGATTTTTAACTTAATATTGTCATCTTCAGAAAATGGAGTCTATTTAAGACTGATTTGAAATTTATGTCCTTGTCTGACATATATTATTTAGTGGTGTGAATTTCTTAAAATGGTGAGTGACTTGTCACTTCATGAGAGACCTAGATCAGCAGGAGCTGAAGTAGTTCCTTATGCAACTTCAGGTGCTATTCAGACCTAGAAAAGCAGATGCCTACTACCCAGAAACTTTACCATATCCATCATATCCATTACATGTGTATCTGGAGTTCTGCAAAGTTAAGGTTCCAGGGAGGTTGTGGGTTTTGATAACTGTAATAGAGTTGCCTCATAAATAAATGACATTTAAACTGAACTTGCAAGCTCTACTTAACTACATAACACAACTCACATTGTAGAGTTCAGCCAGAGTGGTTGAGCTAACAGAGAAATTCCTAATGTAGAATATGTTTATGTTCTTCCACTGACCCCTTCAGCAACAATATATTGAGTTTAAGTGTAGTAAGTGCCTTTCTTTGAAAAAAATAAGATGATTACATCATCATATTGAAATTTCAGCATCATATTGAAATCCTACCTTGGCATTTGAGTATTATAAGAAAGCTGTGAAATCATAGTTCTATTAAAATAAAATAATTATCACAAAGAATATCTAAATGCATAGTTATCTACATACGTTACTCTAGTGTTATATTTTGGTTTTACTTTTTCATTTCAATTGCAAGTCTGGTTGATAGGAAAGAAAGTAACAGAGCTGTAATTACATAGCTATAACTATAGTTCACTTTGAACACCAGGCAGAAATTGTTTATTTTATATATCACCTGTGCAGCTTTATTTAGTTATTCTACAAAAGAGACATATGTTTTTAACATAAAAAGCAGAATTAAAAAAATGAGGTTTACATGCTTCCAAGTTAGTGACACTTTTTTGTGAATTTCTTTTCAATTATTCTAAACATCATATTGTCTGTTGATGGACAAGCTGTTTTTCACTGGCGTACAATACATAAAATACATATGATGGCATACTGGTATACTATGTAAGGTGTAGGAATGCTTTAAAAAATGTTTTCTCTAATTCTTGCCTTATTCTCTTGGCTTATGGACAATTGATCCTCTCTGCCCCCCCCATATACACTGTCCCAGCCTGTTTGATACTGAGATGTAAATCTCCCTGATACTTATTTCCAACATTTTATTTTTCAAAGAGAAAATATGCAGTTTCTTTTTGGGAAGTATTGCTGGATTTAAGTAGAAACAAGGTAAAAAATTATTTTTAGTTCTAAAGTAAATCACAATCTGTGGTTTATATTTATGATGTATGTTGGTTTAAAATTTTTAATCTTACCCAAATAAGTGGAATTTTGCTTTGAGTGACCCAAAACAAAATATAATTTTAAGGTCCAATTCATTTAACTTAAAACAACAAATACGTTTAACTACCTATTTGTTGAACCTGCAATGCAAATGGCACAAAGGTGTATAAAAGAGTACATTGTTTATCATCCTTCAAATGAATCAAATTGCCCTTAAAATAAATGCTGCAGCATTTACTAGAATTTACCACAAAATATAGTAAAGCACAATTTTGTATCATGTCTGTCCTTATTCTATTCTGTAGATGCATCCTCAGCTTCCTTTTCAGAAACATATATATACTAAAGAACTATATACAATGAGTGGAAGCTAATGCATGAAATGAAAACTTTCTTGTAATTCCTGGTAAATGGTATTTGTTCTTAATCGTAATCCATGATCATGGGTCTTTAAATTTTATTTAGGATTTAGCCTACACAATATTAACATTGTCACCATTGTAGATAACAGTAAACATTCTCAGGTATTCTAAATTTACTACCTATTTAAACTGTAATATCTGAGTGTTCAATGCTAAGAACTTGAGCAAAGCAGGATGGGAAGAGTAAATATAGTCACATTAATAAAATAGTTGATAAAAGTGTTAATCAACCGATCTGGACAGGGGTTAGAAATAAAGTAACCATTATCTGTCAAAATAGGTAACTCAGTCATTATTAAGAGAGTACTAATATTTATGGTATTTACATGAATATTTCTCACAACAATTCTATGCATCATTATAGTTGTATCACAGAAGACAAAACTGATGAGTGGAGTGGTTGAGTAACTTTCTATGCTTACACAGATAACAAATTACAAAACAATGAAACAAAAAAAAAACAACAACTAAATTAACTTGTCTCTTAAGTCTATATTATTTCCCCTACATCATGCCAAAGCCTTCAAAAATGAAAGTTGAGGAAATCATAAATATTAGAAAGTAGTTAAGAACTTACTCTAAATAAAGTTTGGAAAATTTGAGTCTAAAGGTGGTAAAAAATCTTGGAGTGTAGTTCTAGTCATGCTGTGAGAAGAATAAACAATATTATTTTCTAAAGGAGCAGAATTCAATTGATAAAATTAAAGAATGAAATAAAAGATGCCTTGATATTTCAAGCTTTGATTATACAATCAAGCTTATATTACCATAAGAGAGAGAATTTCAGTTAATTTAATGTTACTTAACACTTGTTTTGTTCTGTGTTCTACTCCAGGCACAGTACTCCAGGCAGAGATGAATGAAAATAATGTGGGAATTAAAACTGATTCTCAGAAAAATGTTGGGAGACAATGTACTTGTTTCTCATCTTCCCAAACTCCTCAAAGAGTATGACATATTGAAAATTGATAATGACTTCAATATTAGGGTTAAAGTGTTCAGTTTCTTACCATTAAGTAGAATACTTCTCATCAATAAAGGATATCTTCCTCTATCTGCAACAGCATGCATGAATCTCATCATGCTAAACAAAAGAAGCCAGGGATATTCCATTTTTATGAAATTGACTATGTTTTGTCTTCATAGATATCAGTCTTGCAAGACATTTGCTTCAAAGTTCACTTCTTTTTAATTCAAAACATTTTCATAGAATAATTTTATTTATAAGACATAGATCATATTTTAAGTCACTTATTCATATCATTTGTAAATATTTATTAAGTTACTGTGCTATGTGTTAGGGATCAGTTTGAATGAGAAAAGTTCCCTGATCTCATGATGCTCATAGTCTATTGACAGAGACAGATAAAATTAGGAATTACAGTGGAATAAAAATACAAGATGATTGACAACCTGTACATATATTGTCATACTAGAAATAAACTTAAAATACTATGGCTAAGGAAAAAAATCTAATAAAGATATGTCTGAGGGACGCCTGGGTGGCTCAGTCGGTTGAGCATCCAACTCTTGATTTCAGCTCAGGTCATGATCTCAGGGTCATGGGATCAGCCCTACACAGGGCTCCATGCTCGGCAGGCAGTCTGCTTGAGATTTTCTCCCTTTACTTCTCCTTCTGTCCCTCCCCCTCTTCTCTCTATCCCCCTCTAAAATAAATAAATAAATCTTTAAAAAAATAAAGATATGACTGAAAGATTATAAGGAATTATGAGAACACTGAACTCTTAAGACTTTGTAGGCTGTTCATCACAATAATCACATAATCACTTGTATGGTATATAGAAATGTTGAATGAACTTAATTTATGATAAGAAAATATGTAGGAAGAAAGTATTATCATCTTAACAATTCCAAGCAAAAAGGAAAGAACAAAAGAGATATAGTTTCCTGGATATTCAATATAAAGTAATGAGATCAGTTTTCAGAATTCACTTAGAAAAGACATATGACTATGGGAGATATGCTCCATTTTGAATCACTTCCCAAAGTTGTTTATGTTGTGACACAATTATGTCACTGTTATGTGCATTTCCATTTGGTCCTACTTAGGCCAACTGTCTAAGCCACTGCTTTCAATTTCAGACAGCCAGTGTGAAAACCAGAACACTTCCATAACTCATTTGGAAGACCTGTCTTATATACTGTAGTTCCACTTGACCTGTTCCATATTTTAGGTCATTTTAGGCATTTACACATTTTTATTTTCTACTTGCCTCTTTACTGATAAGTGTTGTAAAATCAAAACTGTAGACATATGTTATAGGCACACCAAAATAAGATGAAATAGTATGAATTCCCCTTTATTTATCTCAGATGCTACTAGGAAAGAATGACCTTAATGAATTTAACTGCATTTTTCCAATTGCTCTATCAAAAAACTTGTCTATCTAATTGTATATTCTGTCAGGCTCTCTCTCCAAAATTTATTACAAATATGACTGCTTCTCACCATTTCCACCTCTGCTATGCTCATTAAAGCCACCATTATCTCTCATCTGGATTGCTTAATGAGGCTTTAACTTGGTTTCTCATTTCCCATCTTGCCCTCCTATAGTCTGTTCTCCACAGAGCAGCCAATGTGATTCTTTTAAATTGTATATCAAAAAATCTTATTCCTCTGCTTAAAATTATCTAATAGCTTCTCATCTCTCAAAATAAAATTCAAAAGCCCTGAATGAGCTGCACTTCTGCTACTTCACTGGCACTATTTTTAACCACTGCCCCTTTTAACTCACTCTGTTCCAGCCACACTGGTCTTTTTGCCTCTTAAACCTGTAAAATTTACTCCTTGTCAGGCCCTCCTTGTGGGTCATGTATCTCTTCTTTATGGAAAGCTTCCCTGTAGGCATCCACAGAGCACACTCCCTAGCTTTACCCAAATCTTTGCTTTCCTTTCATTTTCCAGAGTATTTCTCTGCTTTATTTTACTTATAACAATTATCACAACCTAAAATGTTATATATTTATTTGTTTATTCTTTTTCTATCATCTTTCTTCAACGGTTAAGAATAAGATCCATGGGTAGAGGTGCCTGGGTGGCTCAGTCAGTTAAGCGTCTGCCTTCGGTTCAGGTCATGATCTTGGGGTCCTGTGATCAAGCTCTGTGTCAGGCTCTCTGCTCAGTGGAGAGTCTGCTTCTCCCTCTCTCTGCCTGCAGCTCTGCTTACTTGTGCTCTCTCTCTCTGTTAAAATAAATAAATAAAGTCTTAAAAAAAAGAATAAGATCCATGGGAATTAAGACTTCTTTTCTGTTTTATTTATAACTGTATCTCCAACACCAAGAACATAGACATTCAGTGATCAATTCATGAATGAATGAATGAATGAATGAATGAATGAATGAATGAAATTATGTATGGATATATTTGTTCAGAAATAAGAGCTATTTTAAGAAGACCTTCTATGTAGGGCCGTCTGGGTGGTTCAGTTGGTTAAGCCTCAGACTCTTGATTTCAGCTCAGTTCATGATCTCAGGGTCATGGGATCTAGCCCAGCACTGGGCTCTGAGCTCAGTGGGGAGTCTGCTGGAGATTTTCTCCCCCTCCCTCCACTACTCTCCCCGCTCATGCTCTCTCTCTCTCTATTTCTCTCAAATAAATAAATAAACTTTTTTTAAAAAGACTATTCTGTAAATATTAACATGTATTTAGTTCAGATAATGTTCAGTGCTCATAGTTTTCTCTAGCTGATAGTAAGTGACAGGAGTCTACCTGTTGTTAGGAAAGGGTCCACATAGGGAAAGGACTGGCAACCATAGAAGACAGAATTTGGCCATCTCTAGATTGTGTGTTTTTGTGAAGGCTCCAAGAGACTAAGTCTAAATAGGACAATTCTGTTCCATTATGGAGGAAAAGTTAAAATTAAGCTGGGGGGGCACCTGGGTGGCTCAGTTCGTTGGGCGTATGCCTTTGGCTCAGGTTGTGATCTTGGGGTCCTAGGATGAGCCCTATGTTGGGCTCCCTACTCAGCGGGGGTGTGCTTCTCCCTCTGCCCCTCCCCCACTTCTGGCACATGCACCTATGCTCTCTCTCTCAAATAAATAAAATCTTTAAAAAATAAAATAAAGTTGGAAATTTTAAGTTAAATTAAAATATCACTTTATATTAATCATTCATCTATAGAAAATAGGTTATTTCACTGGACTTTTATGAATTGAAAATAAGGTATCCAGTAAAATGATAGGCAGAAAAAGAGTACTCTGGGAAGAAATCACAATTACTATCAGAGATTCTGAGTTCAAATTCCAAGTTCTTTATGCAGATATGATCTTTGTTAAGTTACTGAAATTCAATATGCATTCACTACTATCTATTTCATAGTTTTATAATAAATAATATATGATATATGATTCTGTTAATATACTGTGAACTGCTATATGAATCGTAGTTAATATTTTAATGGCGTAAATTATCGTGATTTGACTCATTCACATTTTACTATTAGTCAAAGAACCCAGAGTCTACTAGAAGAAGAGTACAGAATTTGCTTTTGTTTTTATCTAATACTGGAGATTCTTGTCTCAAGAGCCCTACTTTAGAGAATTATACAAAACTCACTGAAGTTCAGTCACACACACAAGTGATTTATTTTAACTTATGTTTTTTAAATGTGCCAGATATATGTAACTCTGAGTATTTTCTTTGTTACCAGGAAAGCAGTTTGAAAGAGCAGTAAATTACTTATCATAGACATCTAATTACTTTGTCAAAATTGTCTAAAATTTCCTACACTTACACGTAACTTTGTCCATTGCTAAGGTTAATACACCCCAATGGTTTGTCACCATTCACAGAACCAAAGGGAATATTATTAAGCAAATTAGCACATCAAATTTTAAATGATAGTAGTTACAGAACATTTGTGGGTGCTTAGCCTTAAAGAATAGGAAAGAATCAGAATTCGCTTATCTCCCTTAACATATTTAGAATAATTATGAGGTTATGATTGACAAATACATGTTTTCAAGTACAAACTATCATTCACAATGTACTTTTCTTATATTTTTTATGGTTAGATTGATACAATAAAGTTCTGTTTGCTTTAAATGTGCTAAATTTTCTACATAATGAAAAAGATGGCTATCAATATTTCTAGTTTTATGCAAGTATTTGCTTAAGACTTTATATATTTGATACTTTTAAAAATTCATTGCCAAAAATAATTATTTAGATAATACAGTTCATATTTTATAGTAAGTAATAGATTATTTTATGATAAGTTATTTATCATAATTTTTGGAAGTTTATTATTTCTTTCCTATGGATAAATAAAAATATAGATTGCCAAAATTGTTGCTAGCTGATAAGAGTTTACGTTAAAATTGTGGACTATGGTCATATTTTCTTCAATATGTTTAAGTTGCTTTTACTATAAATTTATTACAAATAAGGGGCGCCTTGGTGGCTCAGTCATTAAGTATCTGCCTTCAGCCCAGGTCATGATCCCAGGGTCCTGGGATCGAGCCCCACATTGGGCTCCCTGCTTGGCAGGAAGACTGCTTCTCCCCCTCCCACTCCCCCTGCTTGTGTCCCCTGTTTTGCTGTCTCTCTCTCTCTGTCAAACAAATAAATAAAATCTTTAAAAAAAATTATTACAAATAAAATAAGGATAATATTGGAGGAGGGAAGTGGGTGGTTTTGAAGAAAAAGGAGCTTGGCATCATCTCAGTGCTTTGTTGAATGTTCAACATATTAATATGATTAAGACAAAATTAAAAACTAAAAAAGAGGACATTTTTTAAATTTTCAAAATGGCAACTGTTTTTTTTGTTATATTTATTTAACATTTTGGAAATACTTTCTTGTATTCTAAATCTCTGTTGTGCTTTTATTTTTACTATGGTGAGAATTCCATGAGGTATTTTAAAAACACAGACAAAATACATAATCTTGCTTTTCTAACTGCATTAACTTAAATTTCATTTTTAAAGTTTACAGATTTCTTTTGCTGAAATAGATCTACTGCTAGCTCATAACTGGAGAGAATCTAATGCATCCATAAATGACTGCCTTGTCCTAAAGCCCTTATTTAAGGACAATAATAACATTACATTGGCCATTTGTTAGTGTTTAGGGACATACCTGAAGGATAGCACATGCAAAGATGTTTGTTGAAGTCTATTCAGTTTATCTCCTTTCCTTAAAATGCTATGATCAGTTGCTTCTGGTTCTTTGGTTTTAAGTTTCCTAAGAAGCATTTGCTCATTTACTTTTAGAAATGCGTGTATTGAGTTTCTAATATGAATGAGATCTGTTTATACAAATAATTACTTCTATAAATAGAAAGCAGGTAAATTAATAAAACCAAGGTATGTGAACTGTTTTCAATATTTTAATAAAAATATAACAATCTTTCATTCTGATGACTTCTATCATTATTATTTTACTCTGCATTTTTATTCTTTTTTAATTTAAAAAAATTAAATATTTAATTGAGATATAATTGATATGTAACACTGAAGAAGATTAAGGTGTACAGTCTGTTGATTTGGTATATCTATATGTTGCAATATGATTACCACCATAACATTAGCTAACACTTCATAATGTCATATTCATCATTTCATTTTAATGGTAAGAATATTTAAGATCTCATCGCTTAGCAAATTTGAAGTACATAACATAGTATTGTTAACTATCCACATTAGATTTCCAGAACTTAATCATCTCCTAACTGTAAGTTTGTATTCTTTGACCTGTATGTCCCCAGTCCACCCACCCACCACCCACCCCCAGGCCCTTGTAATGACCATTCCACTCTCTACTTCTACAAACATGGCTTTTTTAGGTTCCACATACATAGGTGATATCATACAATATTTGTCTTTTTCTGTCTGACTTATCTCAGTTAGTGTAATGCTGTCCAGGTAAATCCATGTTGCTGCAAATGGCTGGATTTCCTTATTTCTCATGGCCAAATAATATTACATTGTATGTATTTATCTCATCTTTATCCTTTCATCCACTAATGGACATATAAGTTGTTTCTATATTGTAAATATGTATTTGCATTTATGTATGTAGCTATTGTAAATAATGCTGCAATGAACATAGGAGTGCACATATCATTTTTTAGATCCTGTTTTCATTTCTTTTGGATATACACCCAGAAGAGGGATTGTGGGGATATAGGGTAGGTATATTTTTAATTTTCTGAGAAACTTCCACACTGTTTTCTATAGTGACTATAACAATTTACATTCCCACCAGCAGTGCACATAATTCTCTTTTCTTCATATCCTCAAAGGCATTTTATCTCTTGTCTTTTTGATTAAAGCAATCTTCACCAGTGTGAGGTGCTATTTCATTTGTGGTTTTGATTTACATTTCCCCTGATGATTAGCGATGTTAAGCACTTTTTCATGTACCTGTTGACCATTTATATGTCATCTTCGGAAAAATTTCTGTTCAGGTCATTTACTGATTTTTTATTGGGCTGCTCATTTTTCTGATACTGAGTTCTATGTGTTCCTTATATATTTTGGATAATTTGCCTGAGGATGTGTTTATTAAGATTTGTTTGGTGGCTTGACATGTGATCTAGTCGAGATAATGATTTGTGTGCACTTAGGAAGAATATATTTCTGTTGTTGTTGGATTGAATGTTCTGTATATATCTGTTACATCCATTTGGTCCCAGTATTGCTCAAATATACTGTTTCCTTATTGATTCTCTGTCTGATCCATTCAGTATTGAGAGTGGGGTATTAGGGTCCCCAGCTATTAATTCCCATTTTAGTTCTAGTAGCATTTTCTTTTTATATTTATTTATTCCTATGCTGAGGCAAATATTTATAATTATTATATCGTCTTGATGTATTGACCATTTATCATTATATAATGACGCTTTTATCTCTTGTTATAGTTTTCGACTTAGAATCTATTTTGTCTGATGTAAGTATAGCTATGTCTCATTTCTTTGAGCATATGTATGTTTTGAAACTTGAAGTGAGTCTTTTATAGGCAGCATATACTTGGGTCTTATTTTGTTATCCATTCAGCCATTCCATGCCTTTTGATTATAGAATTTTATTCATTTACATTGAAAGTAATTATTGTTAGGTAAGGACTTATTAATGCATATTATTAATTATTTTCTGGCCGTTTTGTAGTTCTTTTGTTCCTTTCTTGTTTTCCTTTGTGAATTGATATTTTTCTGCAGCGGTGTACTTGGTTTCCTTCTCTTTATCTTGTGTATCTATTGCAGGCTTTAGCATTATGGCTAACCTGACACTTAAATGAAACATCTTATAGATGTAACAGTCTATGTTAACCTGTTCATATCAACTGTTTATATCAACTTAACTTCAAATGAATAGAAAAAAAATCTATCTTTGATTCTTTCCCCCCTACCTTTTAGGTTTTTGATGTCACAGTTTACATATTTTATATCATGTATTCATTAACAGATTATTATAGCTATAGCTATTTTTTAGAGGGAGAGAGGAGATGGGGAGAGGGGAAGAAAGAATCTTAAAGAATCTTATAGAATCTTAAGCAGGTTCTATGCCCAGCACAGAGCCCGATGTGAGGCTTAGTCTCAGAAACCCGAGATCATGACCTGAGACAAAATCAAGAGTTGGACGCTTAATCAACTGAGACACCCAGGAGCCCTATAGCTAATTTTAATACTCTGTCCTTTAACCTTTGCACTGGAGTTAAGTGATTAATATGCACCATAGTACAGTATTGGAGTATTTTGATTTTAATTTTAAACTTACCTTTACTGGTATGTTTTATTTTTTCAAATGTTTTCATGTTTCTAACTAGGGTCCTTTCATTTCAGCTTGACTAACTCCTTTCAGGATTCTTTTTAGGCAGGTTTGGTAGTGCTAAACCTCCTTAGTTTTTGTTTGTCTGGAAAAGTCTTTCTCCTTTATTTTTGAAATACATATTTGCTGGATAAAGTATTCTTGGTTAGCTGTTTGTTTGTTTGTTTCTTTGTTTCAGCCCTTTGAATGCACCATTCCTCTCTCCCCTGGCCTTCAAGGTTTCTGCTGAGAAATCTGCTGATAGAATTATGATGGTTCACCTCACTGATATGAGGAGTTCTTAATCTCAGGAAATAAACCTAAGGTTGCTGGAGTGGTGGGGGGCGGGAGGGATGGGGTGGCTGGGTGATAGACATTGGGGAGTGTATGTGCTATGGTGAGCGCTGTGAATTGTGTAAGACTGTTGAATCACAGACCTGTACCTCTGAAACAAATAATACATTATATGTTAAAAAAAAAAAGAAGAAGAAGAAGAAGATAGCAGGAGGGGAAGAATGAAGGGGGGGTAATCGGAGGGGGAGATGAACTATGAGAGACTGTGAACTCTGAGAAACAAACTGAGGGTTCTAGAGGGG
>NW_027397068.1:23073884-23317817 GCF_003265705.2 Callorhinus ursinus
GTTAGCCTGGTGATGGATATTAAAGAGGGCACATTCTGCATGGAGCACTGGGTGTTATATGCAAACAATGAATCATGGAACACTACATCAAAAACTAATGATGTAATGTATGTTGTAATGTATTAACATAACATAATAATAGATAAAAAAATTTAAAAAAAATTATGATGGTTCATTTGTTAGTAACAAGCTTCTTTTCTCTTTCTGCTTTCATGATTCTTTCTTTGTCTTTGATTTTGACAATTTTCTTATAATATGTCTGGAGAAGATCTCTCTAAGCTAAATTTATATGGGGACTTATATGAATTTCATGAACTTGGATGTCCATGTCTCTCCCATGTTTTGAAGAGTTATTGGCCATTATTTCTTTAAATAATCTTTTTTCCCTTCTAGCCCTCTCTTTTCTTTCTGGAACTGTACTAATGTGTAGATTATTTTCATATAAGCCCTGTTGGCTTTCTTGATTCCTTTTCATTCTTTCTTCTTTTGGCTTCTCTGACTAGATACTTTCAAATGATCTGCATTTGTGTGCACTAATTCTTTCTTCTGATTGATCCAATCTGCTATTAAACCTGTCTGTTGAAGTCTTCAATACAGTCACTGTATTCTTCAGGTCGAAATTTTTTGTTTGGTTCTATTTTATGTCTTCTGTCTCTTTGTTGAACTTATTTTGTTTTTGTATTATTTTCTTGATTTTATTAAATAATTTCTCTGTGTTCTCTTGTAGCTCTTTGGGCATCGTAAGAACAATTATTTTGAATTTTTGTCAGGCAATTTGTGTATATCCTTTTCTTTGGAGTCAGTTACTGAAGTTCTACAGTGTTTCTTTGATGGTGTCATGTTTCCCTGATTTTTCATGACCCCTATAACCTTGTGTGGGTGTTTGCAAATCTCATGAAGCAGTTACCTTTCTCAGGTGAGGAACAACATTGGTAAGGAAAGACATTCAACTCTGTGTGAAGGCGCAATGCAGCCTTCTGTGACTCCAAGTCTAGAGGTGCAGGGCACTAAAGGGGTGGGGATGTGTGTTGGTTCTGGGTTCAGGGAAACATGATGTCTCATTGGCTCAGGCTGCTGGGATCCATGACTTCAACAGCTTCATGGCCCTTGGCATGTGCTGCAGGGTGTCTTATAGCCATTGGAGTACATGCCAATAGCTAGGGTCCCTGGAGCTTCTAGTATGCTCACAGTTGGCTCTGGCCCTTGCTGCTGGTCCTGACCCTTACCACTACATAGGTGTCCTTATTACTACAGCAGCCAGCCCTCACAGCTAAGTCTGTGCACACCACTGGCTCTAGCCACCACCAATGCCTGCCCTGGTCCCTAGCCTAGCCACTGGAAGTACAAGTACTGCTAAGGCCTCAGTATCCCTCACAGCTACTACAGACCCACTACAGTGCTTGCTGAGGGCCACACAGTTGCCAAAGCTATAAACCCCAGTGGCCTGAGCCAATGAAACATCATGCCCCCACAGACCTGGAGCCACCACAAAGGATCACAGTGGAACTTCAGGAGAGGCAGGTGATGGCAGTTTGGCCAGCAGGATGCAGGTGCACAGCTCTGGGGGCTAGCTGCAGATAAAGCCAGAAGTGCAGCTCAGTGAAAGGAGACAGGGCTGGAGCTAGGCCCACGAGCAGCTGTGGGGATTTTAGCTGTTGTCATGCACGCCATGGCTGTAGAGTCTTGCCATTGGCATGCACAGCAGTGAAGGCCAGTGGCAGGAGTTGGGCCAGCAGTATGCAGGTGCATAGATAGAGGGGTTAACCCCCAATGCATACACAGTTGTGGCAGTCAGCTGTGGGGATCTAGATGAATGTCTCACATTTGTATAGCCATGGAGGCCAAGACTGGTTGCCAGTGTAGATCCTGGATTTTTAAGTAAAGTGAGATAGAGGGAGTGGGGATAGACTGAGGTGGCTACTGTCTGTGAACACAAAAACCTGTGGGGGAAACCTCTGTGGTAAAATCTTCAAAGGGTTCACAGTGGCTGTGCTGGACACTGTTTCTTAGGCAGCAAAAGCTGCTGGGGTCTCCTGGACACCAGGTCACTGGGAACTGAAGTTTGTCTTGCTATGTGGCTGATATTAGTAGACCTTGCCTTCTTCCTTGTTCCAAACATCTCTGTAAACCTCAGAATTGCCACTTTCTAGGTGGGGTAAAACTGAAGCACGTCCTTTGTCAGTGCCCCAAAAGTACTGGTTGCTCCCTCCACTCTCCCTTCCTTGGTTGGGGGAACTCTTTTGGGCCAAGGAGTTTTCTCTTGGCATTGAGTAGTGCTGGCTGGGAGATGATGTCCAGGCAAAACGACGCTGTTCTCCTTCTCTTTTTGTGCAGTTATTCTTAAGGATTATTTGTTGTTGTTCCACTATGTTGCTGAAATTTCTGAAGTAGACTCCTGATCTAACCAGAGCTATTTTTGTTTATATATATATATATAACTTATAAAATATAATAGGGTATTAAAGAGGGCACGTATTGAACAAAATATTTCTCATTTAAAGTACTGTGTTTCATAATATTTTATAAACTTTTCTCCTCAAACTTCAAATGTACATAAGGAGGACAGAACTTAACCCAACAAAACAGTATAATTCTATACTTTAGAGTCTCCAAAATATATATTAAACTATATAAAGAGTGAAAAGTTTTCCTACTTCACAATCATTTTGAAATCTCATTGTTTGAATCCCAAACAGATAGCAGTCAGCCATTATGTGGCATATGGGATAGCTATAGAAGTCCATATGCTTTGTAACAGTTGGTGTTCAAGTGAAAATGTGCGAAGTCAAATAAAAATGTGGCCCAGATGACAAAACCTAATTACCAGCAGCACCAAGCTGCAGAATTTCTCTCAAACTACCTATGTCACTTTTTTTTTCTGGTGTTTTTTAGAAATTTCCTTGGCAAAATAACTTCCAACAAACTTATAGATTGTAATGACATAACCCTCTATTTTGAGAAAATAAAATATAAGATTAAAATATAACTTTCGTTCTAGTTTTCATCAACAGATTAATAGTGATGGTTTCCTTCTTCTCTAAAACTAGGTAAATAGAAAAAGAAAAAGAAAAAGCCATAATCAATGAAAGTAGAAGATACTGATATTATAAAGCCTCCTTTCTATATCTTTCTCTCTCACACACCCATGCATGTATGAATATATGTATACATATATGTACCTCCACATGTATGTGTGTTGTTCAAGTGGGCAGGAAGATACTTAGAGGGGATAGTCATGGCTAAATACATAAAATAAGGCAAACAAAACATTGTTCTTTAAAATAAGTGGCAGAATCTGAAATTAAAATCTAATAATCCTAACTAACTAAATAAATAAATAATAAATAAAATCTAATAATCTCTCTTTGGAAACATGAAAATATACATGCAGGCTAGCTGGGCATATTTTTTGAAACAGATTTGGTATTAATTACTTAGAAGCTGGAAAGGCAGAGTAATAAAATAAAACAAAAATATTTGCAGGAAGCTTCTTACTAGAGAGAAGTAAAGATGAGATATTCTGCATTGTGAGTAGTTTTTGTGAATTGTATTTACTGACTGTGAAGACAAAAATTAAAAGAGCTCACGCTAAATAGTAGATTACAAGAAAAAAATTTTCATTTTGGAAGACACCTTTGTTCGTGTTTTGACATGAGCATCCAGAAAATAATTTGATCAGAAAGCATTAATATTCTTGCCATAAAATAGAAAATAGCTAAGAATCAATATACATCTATTATAAGACAAAAGAAAAGATGAGAAAAAAAACTGATGGCAGCTGAAAAACATAAGTAAATGTGGCACAAATGAAGATTGTCACTTAATATATTTCCATCAGTTAAAAGCATTTTACTAAAACAATCTCATTTATAAAATAAGGATGTAAAACAAAAATAAAATTTTGAAGTATGTGTTTGTGTGTAAGGTGGCAGAGTTGAAGAATGAAACTATGAAGAAGGAAAGCAAAGTTGGAAGCAGCACAAAGAAAGACTGTTGAAAACACAGTAATGCCCTTGTAAGACAGTGTTGAAGGAAAAAGTAAAAGAGAGGAAACAAAGTATTTCAACTATTCAAAATTAAAAGATAAAACTCGGCATGGGTTCATCATCCATCAGCTGTTTATATATGAGTTATATATAAACATTTCATTATCCCCAGTCTGCAAAAGTATGATCTTATTTCTTGGCCTTGCCTATAATCATTTATTACTTATCCATATATTGTTATTACTTCTGCTTTCCTTAAACATATGGTAAATGAAGTTTTATAAAGTGACAAAATAGATATATATTTATTTTTACCTCAGTTTCTATAGTCACACTGTAAGTGTTGTTTCTAATACAAGCATAAAATTAATTTCTTTTTTATTGGGAAAAATTCAATAGAAAGGATATTTACTTAGGAAGTAGCTAAAAACTTTAATAAAAATTTGGTATGAAAAACAAAAACTAATTTAAAAGAGATATTGAAGATATACCAAAAAAAACATAAATGCCTGAAAGAGAGAATCAAATAATGGAAAAATAAAAAGGAAAATTTATCAGAAATTAATAAATTTAAATCTTTAGTTTGAAAATTTCCATATCTCAGGAAAATTGATATCAAACCTTCAAAACATATACACATCATTTTAAGGTACACTCAGGCCAAAAAAAAAACCAAAACAAAACAGAGCAACTATGGAAAAAATTCTCCATAGTAATATATTTTTTCAAGGAAATAAAGTGTGATGAGTGTTAGTTAGACACAATTTATATATCATTTTCATGTCCCCGTAAAACATTCATAATAACCTTGATAAATAGACTAAAGAAAATCTTAATAATTTACAAAAAATGTTTAAAAATTACAGATAATACCCTTTGGTCAAAATAAGGTAAGAGCTGAAATTAATTTAGGAGGAAAATTCCCTGGAAATTGAAAAACTTAGCTCCCAGCAATTAAAAGTAAATTACCGCACCAACTCAAAACTCAAACTGTAGAATATGTAGGGAAAAAAAAGAGAAACACTGTAACCAGAACCTAATAGCTATGAAGGAAAATCCATAGTCTTGAATAAATATAATGTAAACAAGACAGAATTAGAATAAATGTATTTATTTTCCTCCTATAGAAACTTAAAAATGAATATAAAACTACAGAAATAGAAGAAAATATTAATTGAAGTCAAAACATGAAAGAATAAAACAAATCAGAAAATGGTTAACACATTGAGCTGTTTTCTTGGTGGGGCAAGAATATACCATTCAAAAACAAGGGAAAAAGTTATGAAACCACAAGGTTAGAAATGACAAAGGGGTCATAATGTCAGAGAGGAACTTAAAGGAATAATAATTTTTTATTACTAAATTACATGCAATTTAAGGGATCTGGATAAAATGGATAATTTGAATATATAAATCAGCAAAAAGCTACAGACAAGAGTCACTAAAGTGGACCAGGCCCCCAAATTTTTGTCATACAATTCTAACTTAACTTTAAGAAACAGGAAACTATTATCCTGAAAACTAAATCATGTAAGTGTTTCCAAAATATAGAAAGATGTTTGTGCCATGGACCTCTTTTGTAATTTGGATAGCTACTGAGATTTTATTTTTCTTAAATAAAAAATAAAATTCATAAGATTATAAAAAAGCAATTATGCTTTTTGTTTATTTGTACATATGCAAATACATTACTTTTTTAAAAAATGTGATACAGAGATTGTGTTGCTTAACACATCACATAAATATCTAACATCTAATTTATTTTTTTATTTATTATTTTTTTAAAGATTTTATTTATTTATTTGACAGAGAGAGAGACAGCGAGAGCAGGAACACAAGCAGGGGGAGTGGGAGAAGGAGAAGCAGGCTTCCTGCCGAGCAGGGAGCCCGACGCGGGGCTCGATCCCAGGACCCTGGATCATGACCTGAGCTGAAGGCAGACGCTTAACGACTGAGCCACCCAGGCGCCCCTAACATCTAATTTTTAATAACTCCTGTTATATTAATGTAATACAGTTAACCATAATTCAAAGTATTTGTAGTATGTATAGGGCGCCTGGGTGGCTCAGTTGGTTAAGCGTCTGCCTTCGGCTCAGGTCATGATCCCAGGGTCCTGGGATTGAGCCCCACATCGGGCTCCCTGCTCAGCGGGAAGCCTGCTTCTCCCTCTCCCACTCCCCCTGCTTGTGTTCCTGCTCTCGCTGTCTCTCTCTCTGTCAAATAAATAAATAAAATCTTAAAAAAAAAAAAAGGAAAGCATCTGATTAGCTATAACTTCAGCAGTTGTTCTATTTGGGAAAGTCTTGTTAGCTATTTGTGATTGGTTGGTCTTAAATTTCATTTTCTCCCATTCAGGTGCATTGACCTGGCTTAGGTTTTGGTTTGCTTGCATAGAGTACCAAAGCATTAGAGCCACTTCGGTCGAGTGACCTCTTTGTTTAATTACTTAAACAGGGAGGTGAGAGTAGACAAAACTTACATTCATTGTGTGCCTTTCTTACCTCCCTATTCGTAAAATGTTCAATTGTTACCACTTTAAAAATCGACAAAACAGTTAAAAAGCAAATAAAACATTAATGAAATCATATTGGAAACTATGAAGCAAATAATTTAGATATACATATTCTAAAAATGCTTCAGTATTTTCTTTCACTATGCTAAAGCTTCTATCGATACAATATAGATAGAATTCTCAAGTAAACTGATACACCAGGGCATGTAGGACGGACAGTTTGAAAAGGATAACTATTCTAAAAAAAATTGTTTTTTAAGTTTCCATCAACAATGTATTTTACAGTCCAATGATAGCTGAGAGTGTGGCCTTGGGATACATATATATCTCCATGTGTCACTTTTCTGCAAGCCTACAGATTTCAAGCTAGTGACAGTATTAGGCAGATGGACTTGTCAATAGCTTTCTGACAAAAATAAAACATGGCAAAGTACATGTTTCTTCTATGTCTGTTCTGTCAAAGTCCAGTGTGTCACATTGAACAGGAAACATGCGGCTTGGCTTTGGATTATGTTCATATCCACAAGTTTATAGGTGTCTGGAATCTAGTATTACAGTGAAAAACCAGTAGAAGTAATAGCACAAACACCTTGATTTTCTTCTGATTAACAGTAGAAAATGAACTTCCTGCATGAGCCAAATTTCATTTTATGTCTTATTATTCTTTTTTTCTCAGAAAAGTATGCCAAAGGGTTCATTAGCATCCTTTACTACATTAAGCAGCAGACCAGCCCAACAGATACAGTTTTATATCTCAACTGTGCACGACGTAGGTGTGAGCCACTTCAAAAATTACTGAAACTCTCTAAGCCGCAGTAATCTCCTCTCTGAAATAAGGATAATTATATGTACCTCCTGTTGTGGTAATGAGAATTAAATGATACAATATACACAATCTACTTAACAGAGTGGCTGACACATTGTGAGCTTTCAAGAAATGAATTATGTAGATAAAAGAAGGTATTCTACCTTCAGACCAGCTGAGTTTAAAGCCTTGCTTCACTACTTACTAGCTGTGTCACTGTCATTCCATTGGTTAACCTTTTTCTGACTGTTTACTTCTCTGTGTTACAGGCACAATAAAAGCATATTCCTCGGAGGACTGTTGAAAGAGTTAGAGATAACACACACACACACACACACACGCACACACACACACACGGAATGATTAGAGCAAGGTCTGACATAGTAAGTGCTAATTAAATGTTATCTATTATTTTATCTCAAAGTACAACATTAAATTCTCAATTCATGTTTCCATTCTATGTATATTTGATTCAGACTTTTGACTCACCACTCCCACAACAAAGACTCAAATAAATTTAAGTGGTTTCCAATTATTGCCAAAGTTTAAGCATTTAAAATAGTTTTCTGGGGTGCCTGGGTGGCTCAGTCGATTAAGCATCTGCCTTTGGCTCAGGTCATGATTTCAGGGTCCTGGGATCCAGCCCTGCATTGGGCTCTCTGCTCAGTGGGGAACATGCTTCTCCCTCTCTCCTGCTGCCCCTCCCCCTGCTTGTGCTCTCTCACGCTCCCTCTCTTTCTCTCACAAGTGAATAAATAAAAAATTAAAAAAAAAATTAAAAATAGTTCTCTAATTATTGCTAAAATTTAGGAACAAAGTAAACAAATTTAAGATTAAAGAACAGTAGAGACTTGTAGAAATTAGAAAGATAATTCTTCAAGGAAAAGTTTCAGTTATTATTGCTAATATTATTTTTGCTATTATACAAAATATTTACCTGAGAAATCCAGTAAGAATTTTCTTACAGCCTCAGGTTCACTAAAGAGAATAAAAGTGGTACAGTACTCTATCAATAACTGAGTGGTTTTCCAACATACAATTTATTAATATATATTTTCTTCAACCAAAAATAGAATTATACATAGGTTTCTTTATATTGTTGCTACCATTCTTGTCATGTGACAAATTTTATATAATCATTATGGTAAAATTCCATATTGCACATAAATGAAATGCCTCACATTATTTGTGTCTTCATTACAAAGGACAATTATCTACTTCCAGAGATCCTAACTAATTTTTCTTATCTTAAAAAGAAATAATCACTTTGCCAAGTTCCTAAAATAAGTACTATAACCGAGTATATTAAGCCACTTATAAATTATTTGTATATTTTAAAATAACAGAAATGAATTTTTATATTTTAAAATAACAAAAATATAAATTATTTTTATATTTTAAAATAACAGAGATGAAAATCTTATTCACAACAAAGCCCTCACCATTAGACAAGGGCAATTCATAGGAAAACCTGACAGCTGAGAGAATCAGTGTCTAGATCTTGAATCACAAATCTGGAGGCACACAAACAGCATCCACATTGTTCAGCATATGGACCCCAACTGTAATAGACATAGGTACTTGAAATACTGGGCTGCCAACACAGTTCTGCAAGAAGTAGCATCAGTTTTGAGGTTGGGCAGCAGGTGAGAAGAAAGCCATTAGAGATTATATAATCATATCAAACTGTCTAAAACACGTGGCAAGATTTCATCTGCTCTAACTTACAAAGCAGACACCGTGGCTATAGCTCTGAGGGAAGAGTTTGAAAATGGTAAATAGGTAGATGTCGTCTATTATTGGATGGATTTTGGAAGATATAAGAAGGAGATGCACTCAGGGAAGGACTTGCCAGTTTCTAAGCAGGCATAAAAGATCATAGAGGAAATCTAGAATATGTGGTTTTTTATAGGATTAAAGAATCCAAGTAACTCTAGATCCTAAATAATAACAAATGGAATTATAGGAAGACTTCTATAGACAAAAATCCAGTAAAACTTCTAACTAAAATAAGTGTTTTAATGCAAACATCTGACTAAGGGTGGTGTTGAACCATAGGACAAAAATGGAACAACTTGATTAGAAATCTGTGAAATTTTTGAGAAAAGAGCATTACAGATACTATTGACTAAAAATGTTGTAATTGTGTTAAAAATAAAATAAAGTTCTCTTAATCTACTTGCACAAGTGACAGGTTGTTAACGATGTGGTTCTTCAAGAGTGACCTAATCAGGGGGCGCCTGGGTTGCTCAGTCGTTAAGCGTTTGCCTTGGCTCAGATCATGATCCCAGTGGGATCAAGCCCTGCATCGGGCTCCCTACTCCGTGGGAAGCCTGCTTCTCCCTCTCACACTCCCCCCTGCTTGTGTTCCTTCTCTCTCTGTGTCTCTCTCTGTCAAATAAAAAAAAAAATCTTAAAAAAAAAAAGAGTGGCCTAATTGGGATGCCTGGCTCAGTCCACTAAGCGTCTGTCTTTAGCTCAGGTCATGATGCCAAAATCCTGGGATCAAGTGGATGTCAGGCTCCTGTGTCTCCCATTGCACTCCCTGCTTCTCCCTGCTCCTTCTCTCTCTCTCTCTCTCAAATAAATAAATAAAATATTTTTTAAAAACGAGTAAGCTTTTAGCTTGAGACAGGTGTCAATCCAAAAGAGAAATACTGCTACACAATTAGAATTTTACACCACAAATATTTTTTTATGCCAGGGATATGACCTCATCTCCAAGTAGACACCAAATTGCTCAACCTAAGTAAAATTGTTGAAAAATCTTATGATGCTTCTGGTTATGGGGCTGTCTTCTTCTCCCACCTAGCTAATGAACAAGTGTAATTATGCTAACAAATTTGGTTCCCCTTCTATAGAAACTTGAGAGTAGGTATTATTGTCACTAAACTAATTGTCTAAACTGAGTTGCAGAGCAAAATTTTGAATGAGGTATTTGGATGCTAGATCTTTTGCTTTTCAAATTACAATAAACTGGCTTTTCAGAATAATGTGTTTACTTTTCAACTATAATTTACTTGTTTACTTCGGTGGTTATACTTAATTAGTGTGGGCCCCAAAGAACTTTTGTTTATGTGGCTCACATCTATCAAGATTATCATAGTAGGTCATAAGACTAAAAAGTTGAAAATAAATATTTACTAATTTACCTAAATAGCAATAAGAAATTATTTATAAATGAAAATAAGATTTTTATGAAAAAAAATCCTATATATTCCAAAACAAAAATTATTGAGAAAGTGGTAATATTTTATAGTTTTTCAGATCTCTTTACTATCTGGCTTAATAGAAGATATCAAGATCCTCAAATTTGTTTCTGTGCTCAATCTGTTGAAATACATTGTTTTGTGTTTGAAGAAAACTTGGCCTCTCGCAGATACGTGCTTAGAAAAGAAAGGCACATTTAATAGAGTTTTCAGAAAGTTGTGATACCCTTCTTGGATACAACACCAAAATTTGGTAAGTATTATTTTCGTAGAAGTTAGTTGTCATATGGATTCTGGAACCATATGAATGGCAATTTTATAATCTGTTATATTATAATCCATTGGTCTATCTTGCACTTTTTTTTAAAGATCTTATTTATTTATTTATTTGAGAGAGAGAGAGAGAGCACATGAGCCAGGGGAGAGGGGCAAAGGGGGAGGGACAAGCAGATTCCCCGCTGAGCAGGGAACCCAATGTTGATCCCAGGACCCTGAGATCACCGTCTGAGCCAAAGGCAGACCCTTAACCAACTGAACCACGCAGGCACCGCCTATCTTGAATTTTGAATTGGTCTTTAATTGTGTGATTTTGTAACATCATATTTTGTCATTTGGAAAAGATTAGTTCTGGCAATTAAGTAGATCTTTCATAAATCGGTATACTTTATGATACAACATCAAAAAATCATATTTATTAATAGTACTACCAATTTTGTAAGTAAAATTTTTAAGTATCCAGAAGCTTTAAAATTCACTGCAGCAGTTTTTAATTTTTTTTTCAACTCAACTTGTCAGCAAGGCCCAACATCATCTGTTTTCTTTAAAGTAACCATTCATTTGCAAAAACATGATTGCATAATACCTAAGTCTCAATAGCCATACTTTTTGCTTGTCAGTATTTCTTTCTAGTAAAAATACTGTTTCATGGAAAGGTAGCTAGTTCTTTTCTCAACTAAAGCAATCGCAATAGTGCTTTTCCTCCAGGCACCATGGCATTTTGGCAGGAAGCAGAAGCGCTATATGCAAACTTCTCTTTACATCAAAGAGAATACTTTAAATGAGTGTGTCCACTTTTGTATCCAAAAAAAAAAAAAAAACCTCCTAATTTCTGGGTCCTATAAATTAAAATTCAATGATTTCAATTATTTTCTCTTGTAGTATTTCTAAATAATAGAAGAATATATATTAAAGAATATATATTCTAAGAATATATATTAAAACACTAGGTGATTTTTTAAGGGAATAAAGTAATACAGTTTGAAGTTGATACCTTTTGGTAGTCTTACCAAACATAAAAATAAGCTTTAAAGTACTTGAAGAATGAATTGACTATAATTAATTCCATTTAGCTTCTATACTTATGTTATTTCAGCCAAGATTTTGAAAGGACATAGTATATAGTAAGATATTTTAGTCTCAGAGAGAGAGAATGGATCTTGCTATATCTTGCTTATTGGATAAGTTTATAGAGGAGAGGCAAGCAAAATAAGCTTAAAGTACAATTGTAAATATGTATTACCCTATATCAAATTAGAAGATATGTATGGAGAAAATGAACACTCCAGTTACACATAGTATATATAGTTATAATCATGTATATCTGAGGTCTTTTAAGAGCTACCGGCATTCTTCTATCAGGGATATTAGGGTTGTTCCTAGAACAATGCTGAATTCCAGCCAAAACAAATGTGTTACATAGTGTGGTTAATAAATACCTGATTCTTTTTTTTTTTAAAGATTTTATTTATTTATTTGAGAGAAAGAATGAGAGAGAGAGAGCACATGAGAGGGGGGAGGGTCAGAGGGAGAAGCAGGCTCCCTGCTGAGCAGGGAGCCCGATGGGGGACTCGATCCCAGGACTCCAGGATCATGACCTAAGCCGAAGGCAGTCGCTTAACCAACTGAGCCGCCCAGGCGCCCTAAATACCTGATTCTCATAGTGACATTTTTACCTTTAAAATAAAATTATATCAAAATAATATTGTATCAAAATACTTGGGGTGCCTGGGTGGCTCAGTCGTTAAGCATCTGTCTTCAGCTCATGTCATGATCTCAGTCCTGGGATCGAACCCTGCATTGGGCTCCCTGATCGGTGGGAAGCCTGCTTCTCCCTCTCCCACTCCCCCTGCTTGTGTTCCCTCTCTGGTTGTCTCTCTCTCTGTCAAATAAATAAAATCTTTAAAAAAAATGCAAAACAAAATGCTCATGAGTTAAGTGTAGCATTTTAAAAATGTGTTTCCATTGTAATTAATGCCTTTGTGAAATTCCAGTGTTGAAGCCTCAATCTTTTGCCTATTTTGCTTTAAATCTGTGATATATAAATTTTGTTCCTCTTGCTTTATGTAAGTAAATTGTTTTACAAATATAGAGGCAAGAAGATATAATTTAATTAAAAAAAAGTTTAAAACTTTATATAATGATTACAATAGTCAATCAAAATGATTGTAACGTCTTTTCCCAAATAGGATGTTATAGGCAGCAGTAGATCAGTGTCCCTAATGACCACTAGTAAAATGGAAAAAATTATTAAGTAATGTTTAAGACCATCAGCAATTTGTGGAAGATGTACTAAAATTTCAGAGAGGAAAAAGTAATTAATAGGTGAAATAATAAAAAGCAGACTTATTTGGTTTTTGTTTTGTTCTGTTTTCTGGGAGCATTTGCCAATTTTTTTCATGGACTGAGGAGAAAGGATTGGCCAAGAATTTGCTGCTATGGAAAACAAAAGCTTTAAAGCTATTAGGCATTGTACAAAACTAGAGTGGACAAAAATAAGTGTTTGAGGATCTCAAGTGCACAACTAGTTTTTTCCAGCAATACTTTTGCTCAATTCTGAGGCTATGTGGGAAGCTAAAGAGTTAGATCCAAAGCTTCTATGCTGGGCAAAATGGATAAAAAGATGGAGTATTTTAACAAAGAACTGAGAAGTATAAAGTGTTGAGAAGTTAAAAATATCTAAATGTTTCAAAAAGAAATTAATGGGCATTCTAGAATGAAAAGTAAAATATGTGAAATTAAAAACTCAGTGAATTTAAGAGCATATTGGACACAGTACAAAATGAAATTCATTAGTTAGAAGAAAGGTTAATGGTAATATCCTAATTAAAGTAGAGAAGAATAATAAGAATAGAAAACACACACACACACACAAAAACAGAATAAAGTATTAAGGTGTGTGTGACATATTTCAAAGGTCATTAATATGGATGTAATTGGAAAATGATCTGAGATGGAAAGATGAAAATGCAGAAAACAACAGAAGGGGTTAATGTTAGGGTAAATACGCATATTAATGGAAAAATAAATTATCACATTGTCTTATAATGTTTAAATATACATAGAAGTAAAAATATATGATAGAGATAAGACCAAATGTAAGATGGGTAAATATAGTTAAAGCTGGCAGAAAAAAAAATAGAAAAACTGAATAGTCAGATATTTTGTAAGAAATTGAATGTTAATATATTTATTAAAAATCTTTCCACAGAGAAATTCCAATGGCTTAATTGGTGAATTTGAATATATAAGGAAAAACATAATAGCAATCTTTTACAAGATCTACATGACAGAAAAAGAGCAACTGCTTCCCAACAATTTTTTTAGGCCTGCATAATTTTGATGTCAAATCTATCAAGGAAAGGGAAATTGTATAGTGGGAAAATCACAGCAAATCTCTTTCATGCAAAATATTAAGAAAATTTACCCAAAAATATTAAAGAAAATATTAGAAAATTTAATTTGGTAATATATAAAAAGTTAATACTTCAACAGTAGGTGGGGTTTGTTATGTGCATTGTAGACTAACATTCAAATAATCAATCAACATAAGTTACCATGTTAACCTAATAAAGGAAAATATACAATCATCTCAACAGATTCAGGGAAGCATTTGATAAGATTTCAGCACATTTATGATAATTTTCCTCAAATTATGAATGATACTATCTTAATCTGATGAAGAATATACACATATGTCCATACACAGACAAAACCTTAGCAATGTTATTTTAATGGTTAGATACCAAATAATTTCCTTAAAGTTCTGAAATGAGGCAAAGTCTTCTTTTAACGTCAGTTATATTTAACATTGAAATAAAACTCTTTTCTAAAAGTGCAGTAGGCAATAGAAACAAATAAAAGATAAGTGTTTCAGAAAGGACAAATTAAAGTTGTCATTTACAGATGGCATGATTGTTTATATAGAGATCCAGAAGAATCTACAGATGTTCTATTAGAATCAATGAATTAATTTATCATGGTCACTGGGTACAGAGTACACTAATTTTATTTATACAACAAACATAAGCTTTTCTAAACCATACAATTTACAATAATGTAGGAAATCTATTGTCTAGGAATAAATCTGAAAATTACTTTATTAAGAAAAATTAAGGATAATATAAAAATAAGTGAATACGGAATATAATACATTTTGATTCTCTTTGATATGCAAAAGCTTTTTAATTTTGCTGTAGTGTCAATAGCATATTTTTGCTTTTGTTTCCCTTGCCTTAGGAGATATCTCTAGAAAAATGTTGCTATGGCCGATGTCAGAGAAATCACTGCCTTGATTCTCTTCTAGGATTGTTATGGTTTCCGATCTCACATTTAGATCTTTAGTCCATTTTGAGTTTATTTTTATGAATGGTGTCAGAAAGTGGTCCAGTTTCATTATTTTACATGTAGCTGTCATGTTTTCCCAGCACCATGTATTGAAGGGACTATTTTCCCTATTGTATACTCTTGACTCCTAGATTAATTGACTATATAAACATGGGTTTATTTCTGGGCCCTCTATTCTGTTCCATTCATCTGTGTGTCTGTTTTTGTGCCAGTACCATACTGTTATTTTTTATTGAAGTATAAATAATATACAGTGTTGTATTAGTTTCAGGTGTGCATTATAAGGATTCAATAATTCTAGGGATGTCTGGCTGGCTCAGTTAGTAGAGCATGTGACTCTTGATTTCAAGGTCATGGGTTCAAGCCCATGTTGAGCATAGAGCTTATTAAAAAAAAAAGATTCAATAATCCTATACATTACTCAGTACTCATCACAGTAAGTGTACTCTTAATCTCCTTTATCTATTTCACCCACCCACCCAATGTACCTCCACTCTGGAATCACCAGTGTGTTCTCTGTATCTGTCTGCTTTATGTTTGTCTCTTTTTTTTTTCCTTTATTCATTTGTTTTGTTTCTTTAATGCCATATGTGAGTGTAATCTTATGGTATCTGTCTTTCTCTGTCTGATTGATTTCACTTAGCATTACACCTCCTAGGTCCAACTATGTTGTTACAAATGGCAAAATTTCATTCTTTTTTATGGCTGAGTTATATCCCATTGTGTGTGTGTGTGTGTGTGTGTGTGTGTGTACCACATTTTCTTTATTCATTCATTTATGGATGGACACTTGAATTGCTTCCATACCCTAGCTATTGTAAATAATGCTGCAATAAATATAGAGGTGCATATATCTTTTGAAATTAGTGCTTTGTAGTATATATTGAAATCTGGAATTGTGATAACTCCAGCCTTGTTCTTTCTCAAGATTGCTTTTGTTATTTGAGGTCTTTCATGGTTCTTTACAAGTTTTAGTATTATTTGTTCTAGTTCTGTGAAAATATTGGTACTTTGATAGGGATTTCATTGGGTCCGTAGATTGTAAATTGGCATGGCCACTATGGAAAACGGTATGGAGGTTCCTCAAAAAATGAAATATAGAGGTCCATATGATCCAGTAATTCCACTACTGGGTATTTACCCGAAGAAAATGAAAACACTAATTCAAAAAGATATGTGGGCCCCTATGTTTATTGCAGTATTATTTATATTAACCAAGATGATGGGAGCAACCTAAGTGCCCATTGATAGATGAATAGATAAAGAAGATATGCTATATTTATACAATGGATCATTATTCAGCCACAAAACAGATGAGATCTTGCCATTTGCAACAACATGGGTGTAATGCTAAGTGAAATAAGTCAGACTGAGAAAGACAAATACCATATGATTTCACTCAGATGTCGAATATAAAAAAGAAATGAAGAAACAAACAAAAAGCAGAATTAGAGCTACGATTACAGAGAACAAACTGATGGTTGCCAGAGGGAGTAGGGGTGGAAGTATGGGCAAAATGTGTGATGGGAAGTCGGAGATATAGGCTTCTGGTTATGGAATAAATAAGTCATAGGAATAAAAAGCACAGCATAGGGAATATATAGTCAATGATATGGTAGTAATGTTGTGTGGTGACAGACGGTAGCTATACTTGGGAGCACAGCTAATGTATAGAGATGCTGAGTCACTATATGCACACCTGAAACTAATGTAATATTGTGTGTCAACTATACTCAGATAAAAAAATAAAGTAGCTTAACTCTTTTTTTTTAAGATTTTATTTATTTATTTGAGAGAGAGAGAGAGAGAGAATGAGAGATAGAAAGCACAAGAGGGAAGAGGGTCAGAGGGTCAGAGGGAGAAGCAGCCTCCCTGCTGAGCAGGAAGCCCGATGTGGGACTCGATCCCGGGACTCCAGAATCATGACCTGAGCCGAAGGCAGTCGCTTAACCAACTGAGCCACCCAGGCGCCCAAAGTAGCTTAACTCTTCAAAATATTGTCTATTCTATTGGTTACAACAAAATCTAAGTTGTAATGCATTAGTTTGCCATTAATTTAAACTGCGGTTTCCAACATCTGATACAAAATACTTTTATTATTATATAATTTTTATAAAGAAATTTAAAAATTCCTGTCAATTGTCCTTGGTCTGAAGAAATAAAAGGTACTGAGACACCTGGGTAATAATTTAAAGAAAGAAGTGGACTCATATTTCATACTTTTTAATAAATTTATAGTCTAGACAAAAAGAAATGTAAATATTTATTAGAAAACAAATTACATTTTTAACATAATAGAAAAGAGAGGGCACATTTAGTTGTGATGGTAAAGTCTTTGAAGACTCAAAATCTAGAAGCCACTAAATTAAATATTAATAAGTTGACCTACATTTTTAAAAATAAAAACTGTTTTAGGGGAACTGCTTATGCACAGAGTCAGGGCCTGTGCCCAGGGCCAGGGCCTCTTTTTTCCAAAGAGCCAAGCCAATGAAGAAAGATAAATTACTTTACTGGTAATGATGGTAGAGTATTTAATATTACTTTGTTATTAACATTTATTAAATGCTTCTGCTCTGCCAAACTTTATTATAATTGGGTTGAATATATTAATTTATTTAAACTTTTATAGAGAAGAAGAGTGGCACAAAGGGGTTAATTTTTATTTCCAAAATCTTACAGTATTGTTTGGAGCTTAATAGAAGTGAATTCAAGATTGGATTCTTTTTGATAACTTTAAAGTATAATATGCTTGTATGTATATTTATACATATACATATATATATATATATACACATATATGATTGTAAAGACTCTTACCTAATGCAGTGATGTAAATAAGTAAAAAATGTAAGGCATAAACATGTAATTCACAGGAAGTGTGAATAATTGTTTGAATCATTGTCATAAGATAAATATAACTTAGAAAATAATGAGTTGAGGGGTGCCTGGGTGGCTCAGTCATTAAGCATCTGCCTTGGGCTCAGGTCATGATCCCAGGGTCCTGGGATCGAGCCCTGCATCGGGCTCCCTGCTCGGCGGGAAGCCTGTTTCTCCCTCTCCCACTCCCCCTGCCTGTGTTCCCTCTTTCACTGTCTCTCTCTCTCTGTCAAATAAATAAATAAAAATCTTCTTTTTTTAAAAAAAGAATGAGTTGACAGATTTCATTTAATCAGAATACTTCAAAAAATCAATAGTATTTATTGTATCAACAAAAATATGGCCTAAAAAGAAACCTTTGTGGATTACTTTTGGGATTCTACTATGGGGCAACCCTTTAGAAGGCAATTGATAATACATACAAAAATATTTTTTAATGCATATTCTTTTCTCTAGAAACCCTACATCTACAAACACTCTCTACTGAAAGAGGCAGATAGTTAATATAAGGTTCTTTAAAGTTGGATAGAGATGGAGTCCAGACTAGATAAACAAGTTTATTTTTGATAAAAGATATAAAGTTGTTTCAGTTCAGAGGGAAAAGAAAATGAAGAGTAGGTGTAAGTATTGACAGTGATAAACTGAGCATCTAAAACATCTTCCTTCTGAGAACTTTTCTCTTTTACTTTTTAGAAATTAAGAATGGCATGAAAATTTTGTACTGAAAATCATGTCATCTACTTTAAACATTTGTGTGTATATATGAATTCATGTGTTTTTGTGTGTATTTTGCAATATTCCAGATACAAACTATGAAAAATAATATACAAATGTCAGTAGTGTCATTACCAAAAAGGTATTGCTTTTGCAATAATCTCTTGTACCTAATGTTCATTGAACCAAGATAAGAAAACTGCTAGGTGATGACTCCTTAGGCCTACAGTCTGCAGGAGTCTTCCGAGCTATGCCTGAATGAAAGGATAGAGTCAAAGGCATTCATCTCTGCTGCCCTCTTGGATAAAAAGAAGAGACTAATATTCAGTATGATATTCATCTTCACCCATGAAGGTTCTTTAAGAACACTTGCCAGCAGTGAGGAATGTCATCCTCTGTATTAACTATCTTTTATAAAGCACTACATCAGGGCCATAGTAATCATCAGTAAATGATGATCAAAGTCTTCCAACTGTAGTGAGGTACAAACCCATTAAATTTTATGGAAGAACTGCAGCTGGTTCTCTCTTCTGTAAAATGATTAATCATAACCCTTTCATTTTTAACTATTTTATTCTGGGGTTCAGCAAGTATGCAACAATAGTTGGATCATGTATATATAGACCATTCCACATCTCTATTACTTGGGAACTCTATATTATATAGAACTTATTATTTTATTGGTAGACTACTTTTTGTCAGTGTCATTTGCAATTCATTTATCACAGTAAAGACTTTATATTCTTTCTAAGACCCTATACAAATACAAATATAACTATAGCTATAACATCTTACAATTTTTCTTGTATTTCTTTACTATTGCTGAATTTTACCTCAGGTTTCATAGAGTGATGAATTACCAAAAGACTAGGAAAAATAATGGGTTGAGGAGTCATAGATTTTTGCAGGTACACCACTTTTCACTTTCTCCTCACTCAACTCCTTTATTCTTAACCCAGCAGTCAAATATCAATTATATACATTATATTATCAGATCACACACATGACCCTTATTCTCCTTGCCTTGAGACCGTATGTAAGACCACTTTTCCTTTATACCTACTCAGATCATCACCTGATCTCCTAGATCACAGCTTCACCCATGACCATCTTTCCTTCTTCAGGAAGAATTGTGTACTCTGAAATGAGTCCTTTAAGAGAAGGGCTCTGCCTATCTAGATTACTGCATGTGAAAATCGACTAGATTATAATGATTAAT
Source organism: Callorhinus ursinus (assembly GCF_003265705.2). NCBI lineage: Eukaryota > Metazoa > Chordata > Mammalia > Carnivora > Otariidae > Callorhinus > Callorhinus ursinus. The sequence goes on from NW_027397068.1 coordinate 23,093,830, forward strand.
AACAATTAAAAACAAGGAAACCATGATGAATTTAAAGAATACAGTCTTTATAGACATTGAGTAACATCAGTGTTGGTTTGCAAACTCCAGAACATATAAAATGTAGTGATAAATCCAAAGGTGAGTGAACAATAAATTCGGATTCATAATATTATACTAAGAAAATATATCAAATGAATATAAGGGATTAATTTTTATCAGAATTCCAATAAAATTTGAAACCCTCAAGATTTCTGCATAGCGCTTTGTAGATATAAGTGCTTAATTTCTTTCTTTTGATTGAGCAATTGCATTCCTCATAAATGCCTTATAATCTTTTGATAACTGCCCTCATATAAAGGATGATTTCATTAATCACACATTTCATCATTTGAATTGCTCTTTATTTGTACCTTATAGCCAACCTTTCATGACCATATATTTATATTTACTTATCTTTCATAAACACCATTCCATGATTAAGAGATTTTTCACAATTAATAAATACATCAAAATAGAAAATATTTGCTTAATATCAAACAGACTGAAAGAGAGTTCACACATTTAAAGTCTTTTCTTTTCAGCATTAACTAGGCTTATTTTCAGATTTCACCTCCTTGACCATACACAAAGTTCCTAGCTTAATGTGCAATTGTTTTTATTAGCTTTCTAGGCTTATCAACTGGAAATTGTGGAGAAAGTCCAGGAAATTTTAGAACAAAATGTTTCAACTGATCCTAGCATATACACCAACAGTATTTAGGCCTACTGCTTTGAAACTTAAGCATATCTGTGTCCAACAATAGCTCTGAGATACACTATATCATTCCATCCAGTGGGTTGTAACAGAGATGTGTCTAGAACTCTTTACCTATCATTTGTTCCTTCTAAATTATTCTGTTTTTAGTTCCCAACTGCATAAGAAAAGGTTGGTTGCTCTATTCTGCCTTTAGTCTTATATAACAGTGTTAGTATTCTTTGTAATAACAAATTACCAAATTTAGTGGCTTAGAACACTCACATATTATCTAATAGTTCTGTAAGTCTGAAGTCCTGCATGGGTCTCACTAGGGTAAAATCAAGATGTAGGCAGGGCTTGGGGTGGCTGGGTGATAGACACTGGGGAGGGTATGTGCTATGGTGAGCGCTGTGAATTGTGTAAGACTGTTGAATCACAGATCTGTACTTCTGAAACAAATAACGCAACATATTTTAAGAAAAAAGAAAAAGAAGAAGATAGCAGGAGAGGAAGAATGAAGGGGAGTAAGTCAGAGGGGGAGACGAACCAGGAGAGATGATGGACTCTGAAAAACAAACTGAGGTTTCTAGAGGGGAGGAGGGTAGGGGGATGGGTTAGCCTGGTGATGGGTATTAAAGAGGGCACATTCTGCATGGAGCACTGGGTGTTATGAACAAACAATGAATCATGGAACACTACACCAAAACAAATGATGTAATATATGGTGATTAACATAACAATAAAAAATTAAAAAAAAAAAGATGTAGGCAGGGCTGTTTTTCCTACTGGAGGCTTTAGGGATGAACCCAATCTGAAACTCACTCAGATTTTTAACAGAATCTGTTCTGTGTGGTTGTAAAGTTGAGGTCCCTGTTTCCTTACTAGTCGTCAGCTGAGGGACACTCCTACCTAGCTCCTTGAAGCTTCTCTCTGTTCTTTCCACAAGGGCCCCTCCATCTAAGGGCCCATAATAGCATGCTGATTCTTCTCCTGCTAGGAAGTGCTCTGACTTTAGCTTCCGAGCATTTCACTGACTTCCCTTGTCTGCTATATTTCTCTATTTAAAAGGTCATGCAACTAGATTTGGTCCACCTGAATAATCCAGTATAATCTTCCTATTAGAAGGTCTGTAACCTTAATGACATCTGCAAAGTCTCTTTTTCCATGTAATGTTACATTTTCACAAATGCCAAGGATTAAGTCATAGACATCTTTCAGAGGGATCATTCTGCCTATTACAATTATACAAGGTCTCAGCATACATTCCAACTTTTCTCTATAGTGTAGGGAAAGAAAAAGATACCCTATTGGTAACATTTCTTCCAAGTAGCATAATGATTCTGAAACAAAATTCAGTGTAACTTCCACTGGATGATTTATCAGAATCTTTTCTTTAAAATGACTTAAGATTTAAGAATATTTTGATTTTGATTTTTCTAATTAGTCACTAGATAAAAATTTATATTTTAATTATATTCAATAGCTGAATTATGTTCTCTGATTAAATGGTATTTTCCATGAAAATCATTATATTCACATTATTTCCTGAAAAGTATTTTTATATTTATTGAACACCTTCCAATTGGTTAATTATACGGGAGAAGTTTTAAATTAATTAATTAATTTTTTTTCAGCATACTTAGTTTGTATTTTATTGGACTGATTTTCACCATTTCTGAGATGTAAAGGTAGCATAGGACTGAAAATGTCAACAGCAAAGAAGCCACCCACAAATGAGTCAACTGGAAAGGTTCATTTATCTTTGGATTGGAATTGAGAGAACAAGCTGTTCAGAGCTGAAGGAAGGTCCTTAAATCTCTTAAAGGCTCTACTGATACAAGGGTTAGTTTATGGAAATAAAGTCCCGAATTGCACAAATGCCCATTAGGCAGGAGAAATGGGCAGGGCAGAACGACATGGGCTGTGGGGACAGCTGGTCTGCAGCAGGGACGGCTGGGCTGGGCCCCGGAGGTAGGAGGCTAGAAGAAGTCTAGAGGCAGAGGTTAGCGCATTCACCCAAAACCCTTGCTTCCCCGTCCATCTCGAGGATGCTGCCGTTTTCCTCAGACAAGGGAGACGTTTTAATTTAAACAGAAACTTAAAATCATGAAAATTTTGAGCATCATTTGTCATTCTGAAAGTTCTAATCAGGGGCACCTGGGTGGCTCACTCGTTAAGCATCTGCCTTCGGCTCAGGTCATGATCCCGGGGTCCTGGGATCGAGCCCCACATCGGGCTCCCGGCTCAGCAAGGAGCCTGCTTCTCCCTCTCCCACTCCCCCTGCTTGTGTTCCCTCTCACGCTTTGTCTCTCTCTGTCAAATAAATAAATAAAATCTTTTAAAAACAAGTTCTAATCATAAGTATTTTATTCAGACCTTATCCTATGACTGACTAAAGAGGGCTGAAAAATTATAGGTTATGTTATTGAAAATTATATGTTATAAGATATTTAATGTATTGGTTTGGTTCATAAAGAACAGGGATATTTATATCTGAGCGATTATCCAATACATGTCATTAATCTTATTTCTATAAATTAAAAGTACAGAAGAGTATTAGTTTATGGGGATTATTATTTTAACTCTAGATTTTTTTCTATGCAAAGTAAGCTTAAAAAAAGAAGTTAGAAATGCATTATGTACAACAAAATATAGTTTTTACTCCCTGTGTATACATACAAACAGACAAAACCACTCTTTTCATTCCTTGTACATCTAATCTTCTGCACCAGTCCCAATATACACTTATTCCTCCCTCAAAGACAAATATCCAAAAAGGATGCTAAATAAATGAAAAGTACTTGTAATTCCTTACCTAAAGTACTATATTTACTGGGGGTATTTTTTGTCTGACTGCTTCTCCAGACCCAACAAACACAAGAATGTCAGCTCCCACCACTTCCTTAAACAAATGTAGCCATTACTAAAATATACAATAAAGAAATTCAGTTCAGATTGAAAGAAAGAAAGAAAACTGTTCATCCAAAGCTGACATTATCATGTATTTATAAAATCCAAGTTGGGGTGGGGGGGGTTACTACTAAGATACCAGACATAAGCATAAACACACACACACACTCAAAAGTATGTTTTCAATCCACATTCCAATGCATGGAAGTTTTTTGGTTCTTGTTTGTTATGTCTGTTTTCCCATTTAGGTGAGGGGAAAATAATTTGTATGGTATAAAATAATTGTGAGGCAAAAATACAGATGAGGAGTGTGAAGAAGTCTGGTTATATTCTATTTTCAGATGGACTTTGTGGACTGGGTGTGAGCCCCTGTTGTTAAACAATGAGAAGATCAAACATCCCAAGATCTTTCCTAGAGATGGTGCGAGATACAGAGCATCAGCAGAAAATGGGTTTCTGAACCTACCTTGCTTAGTGTCTTTGTATTTCTTGTATCTCAGATAGACTTTGATAAAATTATTTAGACCTATGTCATGATCAAAAGCTACTGAATCTACTAGCATTTATATATGAGAAAGGCTATCATTCATCAATTTTTTCTTAATCTAAATCTTTATTTACTACCACTACTATTTGGAAGTCTCTCTTTCTTTGTCTCTCTATCAATCTATAATTCCATATGTATGTAATTTCCATAAACCTATCATTCAAGCTCTTACCTAATCTAACCAATAATATTCCTATTTTGGAAAATTGGAAAATAGGAATACAGATTCTACTTGAGAGACTAACCTGTAGTTCTTTTAGGTAGCCTCAGTAATTTCTTTTTTGGATTTTTTTCAGTTGGCTGCATTCATCACTTTGCTTACCTGGGCTAGAAAGTCCTTGAAGACTTGATTTACCCACCTGGCACTGTGGTGCTTCTCTTTTCAGTCTATCCTGTAGTCTATTTGCTGCAGAGCAGCAGGCTTTCCCAGAGAAAAAGTGGAAACTGTCAGGTCTCTTAACATCTAGGTCTATACCAATCACAGTATAATTTCCACCACATTTCACATTTTATGAACTGTAGGATTTTACTGGAAATAAGAAAGTACAGAACAGTGATTAAGAGCACTGGTACTGGAATCAGACAAATACAAGTTTGTCCTCTGCCTTTGTTATTCCTGGCTGGGTCATCTCCAACAATTTATTTAAAATCACTAAGACTCATTTTCCTCTCCTATAAAGTGAGGTTTAAAATAGTTGATGTTGGGCGCCTGGGTGGCTCAGATGGTTAAGCATCTGCCTTTGGCTCAGGTCATGATCCCAGGGTCCTGGAATGAGTCCCGCATCGGGCTCCCTGCTCCTTGGGAGCCTGCTTCTCCCTCTGCTTCTCTCTCTCTCTCCCCCTCTCTCTCTCCCCCTCTGTCTCTCATGAATAAATAAATAAAATCTTTAAATAAAATAAAATAAAATAGTTGATGTTAAAAGGAATTTGGTTTGCTTATCAATAATGGTTTATGGCAAATATACCTTTATATAATATATTTTATTTTAAAAGCCCTAAAATTAACAACATCATCAGCAACAATTTGTTTTAGCCAATTACCTTTTTTTTAATCAGTTAGTCTGAACTGAATAATGTGATTACCTGTATGTTTCATTCCTCTTAAAAAGATGAGATCCATAGTCATTTCTTTGCAGTCCCATCATCTAATGGGACTTAAAATAATGAAATGATCAGGGATAACTAAATAATTATTTTCATGATCCATAAGACTTTAAATAGTCAATAATCAGCACTGTTGTTTTATTCTACCTGACTAAATTGAAAAATAATACAAAATAACATTCCTTTAGTTCTCTGGATGTTTTTGCTATTACTTAATTTTGAGTCAGAAAATCAGCACTTGAGAACACAAATAGTACTGTGTTTTAATTCAGTTATGTGGGTGAACATGGGTGTGTCTCATATACACATATATATAAAAATGGAGACACTTAATATTGTGATGAAATTTTATACATTTACATTTAAGTGTTTCAGAATACATTTTCCAAGAATCTGTAACCCTGGTACAATTATCAAAATTATTAATTAGAACATTGACATAGTAATTTTATTAAATCAGTTGTACACTTTCAAATTTCATAAATTTCTCCAATAATGTACTTATTAGCAATTTTTGTTTTCCCAGTGCTCGTTCCAGGTCAGACCATTTATATTTATTTCCTATCTTTCTTTAGTCTTCTTTAACCTATAAGTGTTCATTAGTCTTTCTTTAGCTTTCATGAACTTGACATTAAAAAAAAATTAAAGACCATTTATTTTGTAAACTCTCCCTCATTTTGGTTTTGATTTATTCTTGCTAATGATTTCATTCAAATGATGTATTTTTGACAGAAGTGATGCTGTGTCCTTCTCGATGACTGATAAGGGGGCACCTGCTGTCAGCTTGTTCTGTTATTGCTTGTTCTGTTATTGCTGATGTTAACTTTGATGATTTGCCTAAGGTGACAACAACTAGGTTAATCCACTGTAAAATTGCTAATTCCTCCTTGTAAAAAAAAAAAAAAGTAATTAGAGGGGAATTACTTGGAGACTATGTAAATATCCTGCTCCTCATCAAACTTTTACCCATGAGGTTAGCTCCCACTCATGATTTTGTCTCATTTAATTATTACGATAGTTGCTAAATGGTGTTATTTGTAACTCTGTCATTCCTTTCATATATCAGTACTTGTGTAAATTATTTTTGGCTGGACTAGGACAGCTCAATTTTTTATCTCCAGGGATACCTGGAAGTATAGAACTGACTCTTGGCCAAAAGAAGGATGAGAGTGCTAACTAATGATTTATAATATGCTTTTTAAAGTTGGAAACTTTTCTGGCATCACCAGGCCAGTTTGTGTATTGATCCCTTACCCCTGGTGTAACCAGTTAGAAGTTTGGCTTGGCTATGTGACTAGAAAGGCATGAAAGAGCCCACTGGGAACATTTCAGAAGCTCTTCTAAAACCAAGAAGCCTCACACAAATTGTAGTGGTTCAAATTCCAGAAATGAAGTACATCATGTAAGAATAAGAATAATTCCGAAGAACTGGGCCTGGAAGTCTCTCAGGCTATTAACGCTTGTGCATACTTTCTATATCCTTTGACTTTATCAATATGCTTGTGAATATACTCTCCGAAGTCTATGAGTCTTCAATTATCTAGTCATATGAAATCATTATAGCACTTTATGGTAGAGGAGATCTTACCCTTACTCCCGCTCATTTATTTACTCCTATCAGTGTGCACTAATAGATTCTTTATTTCACAAAAATTCTGTTACTATTATTATTTCTTCTGATACTCAGATTTTCTACAGTCTCTCTATTGGGAGTTCCTTCAAGTTAGTCCCATTGTCTTATTAATATATCATTATTTTATTTGCATTTCCCTGCTTCTTTTGTTTTGCATGGCAGGAAGATGTCCATGTTTATGTGTATGTATGTATGTATATGTGTATATATAGGTTTTGAATATCCTAATTAAACTCACAAAAGAGTTTATTCTAATACTTCTTCTTTCCAATAGTCTCTTTTCCACAATGAAAAACCAGCTTCTGATTATCCTCAATGCATTTATTCAATTGCCAAATCCTTAAATACACAGAAAGCACTTTCTTGATTGTTATCCCATACCGCTGTGAAAACAAATTTCTAACTAGACTTCCATACTAGCTTATAGACATTTTTGTCTTTAGCCTGAGTATATGTAGAGAAGTATTATGTTTAATATGTAGGGTAGGTCTTTTTTCCCCTTTAGTGTCTGTTATTTTTTTGTTTTGTTTTTGTCTGTATCCTATATTAGTATTTACTTCCTTTTTCTTGCTTTGATTTGCTTATTTTTAAGATTGATAATGACATCATTCCAAAAGTCAAAACTATATAAATATACTGAGAGAAAAGTTCACTTCCCTTTTAATTTATCCCCTCCTGTTCACACCCACTCCTGTAACTGTTGTACGATTTTGAATTCCAATCAGCCTATTTCCCCACAACCTTTCCAACAGAGTTTGTTGTCAGGTTTTGCAAATTTTGCCAATCTAATAGGTGATAAATGATAGTTCTTTTAGTTTTGCTTTTTATTTCTCTTATACACAGAAAACTTGAACATTTTTAAATTCTTAAATGATCTTTATATAATTTTGCTTTGTCTATTATTGGTTGTTCACTGTATTTTCTAATCTTTTCTGCTTTTCTTCCCGTAAATTTTAAGAGCCATTTATATATTAAAGATATCATGTTTATCTGTGATTTATGTTGCCGATACCTTTTATAGTTGTTGGTTGTTGCACTCCTGGGTGGCTCAGTCAGTTAAGCATCTGACTCTTGATTTCAGTTCAGGTCATGATCTCAGGGTCATGGGATCAGCCCCGTGTTGGGCTCTGTGCTCAATGGGGAGTCTGCTTCTCTCCCTCTCCCTCTGCCCCTCCCATCTCTCTCTCTCTCTCAAATAAATAAATCTTTTAGAAAAAATATTGGTTGTCTTTGGAATTATGGCATTAAAACGCTTTCCTTTTTAGTTGTGTAAATTTTTTAAATGTATTTGAATATATTATTTTTTTCTTTTATTTCTTCTGGATTTTAAGTCATATAAGCTCTTTCACTATACCTATAATTTATAAAACCTAACCTATGTTTCCTTTTGCTATTTGTGGTATTTGTTTTGTTGTATCTCTAAAATATTTAGATTTTATTCTTATAAATTTTAATGTAATTATCTTTTTGCAATTGCCTATGTAGTTTTCTGAACACCATTTATTAAAAAGTCCTTCTATGCCCTAGTAATTTCAGATGTTATCTTTATAATATATCAAATGTCCCTTGACAACTCAGATCTATTTCTGGACTTCCTATTATATTTCATTGTCTATTTGTCTGTTTATGCATTAACACCACATATTTTGAATAACATGGTTTTAGAGAATATTTAATATTGTGTAAGTCTTGTTCCTCATGTTTCTAGTTATATGAGTTATTCTAACAAAATTATAACCAGTGTGTCTAGATCCATAAAAATTTGTAGGTACGTTTATTGGGATTATATTAAATTCATAAAATTACTTAGGGAGAAGAGTTATCTTTATTAAGTTGAGTCATTCTATTAAAGAATGACATATTTCTTTATCTTTGTTCAAGTCTGATTTGTGTTCAGAAATATTTTAGAGTTTTTCATAAACAGTTTACATGTTTCTTTTTCTTTTTCAATTTTTTAAAATTTAAATTCAATTAACATGTAATGTATTATTTGTTTCAGAGGTACAGGTCTGTGATTCATCAGTCTTATATAATACCTAGTGCTCATTACAACACACACCCTTCCCAATATTGTTTCTTCTTAAGTGGATTTCTCAGTTTTCTCATCTTTTTTTATTTTAGAGCAGGGAGGTTCAAAGGGAAAGGGAGAAAGAGAATCTTAAGCAGGCTCCACACCCAGTACAGAGCCCAACCGATGGCTCAATCCCATGACCCTGAGATCATGACCTGAGCCGAAATCGAGAGTCTGATGCTTAACCGACTGAGCCACCCAAGCACCCCAGTTTTCTCATCTTTGATGTTGGTACAGTGAATAGATTTTTTTCTACCATTATGTCTTTGAACTGATTGTTATTTATGAGTAAGAAGGCTTTTTGATTTCTATATGTTAGGGTTTTCTGCTACTTGAGTGTATAATTTTATTTTTGAGTCAAAACTTTGACTTCAGCTTTGTAAATATTTTATCCTATCATGTACAAATAGAAAGAGTTGTACTTCCTATTTTAAAATTTATGGTTTTTAATTTGATTGGCAGGGATTTCCAATACACTGTTAAATACTAGGGGTCTTAGTTGGCATCTTTATTTTGTGTCTGGTAGTAGTGGAAATGCTACTGTTTCCTTATTAAGCAAAATACTGATTTTACAACTAATTTGTTTTTATTGTGTTAAGGATGTATCAATATGTATCTTCTTAGCTATATTTTTATGAAGAGTGAAAATTTAATTTTTTGGACTTATTTATCATCTTCAGAGGTAATCACATGATTTTTCTTCTTCAACTCATTAGTGGTATATTATCTTAATAGATTTCCAAATAGCCCATTGTTCATGGTGTGGTGTATTTCTTTCTGAAAATGATATTAAATGATATTTGCTGAAAATTTCTTTAGGACTTGTAATTAATATTGTAATAGTTAATTTTATATCAACTTCATTGGGCAAAGAGATGCCCAAATGTCTGGTAAAACATTATTTCTGGATCTGTTTGTGAGGGTGTTTCTGGAAGATATTAACATTTGAATCAGTAAACTCAGTAGATATTCACCCTCACCAATATGGGGAGTCATCATCCAATCTGTTGAGGGTCCATATAGAACGAGAAAATTGAGAAAGGGTAAATTCTCTTTATCTCCTCTTAGATTGGGACATTCGTCTTTTCCTACCCTCTCATAACAGGGCTCCTGCCTCGTGGTCCTTTGGACTCTGGGACTTGTATCAAGAATCCTACTCCTGTGCGGTTTCTTTGGTCTTTGACCTTGGACTGGTAGTTACACCAGAGACTCCCCTTGTTCTTAAGCCTTTGGACTCAGACTGAATTACAACATCTGCATTCCTGATTTCTAGTTTGCAGACACCATTTCATGGTATATGTCAGCTTCCATAATCATGTGAGTCAATTCTCATCATAAATCTCCCCTATCTCTCTCTCTCTATCTAGCTAATCTGTCATCTCCTATTGGTTATGTTTCTCTGGAGAACCCTAAGTAATACAAATATTAAATCATTCATTGTAATTTTGATTTTTGTTCTTATTGTTGGTATTTGGAGGAGAGTTTACCAACTCTGCTCTTTTTTTTTTTGCCCTTTTTTTTTCCTGCAGAGCCCTAGATTTCCCACTATTGTCTCTCATTACCATTATCATTGAATATGGGAAAATATGTCTCTCCTTTCCTTGCACCTTTTTCTTTAGTCATGATCCCTCTCAAAGCTTACCAAGAACCATGCCTAATGTGTTCAACGCTCTGAAAAAACATATTCCTTTTTCAGAATTTTTACATTTATGGTGGGATTTTTCTTTCTGACAGTTATTATTTTTTAAGTCAGTCTTCTACTTGCTGTCCTTTTTTTTTTCTTCTGAGAAGTTTCCCTGGATAGTACTACTTTATATAGAGGTATGACCAAGGAAAGTGAGAAATAGCTGCTTATTTGGCTTCTTTTTAAACTTATGGGGATTTTGATTGTGGTTTTCTTATCTTTCAGATGTTCTGAGTGTGAGGGTCTTGTGTAGTTTTATGGGTTCTTATGGAGAATCTATGTTTGTTTATTGAGAATGTGTAGAGAGATGCAAATATTGGAAGCCACCATTTTCCTTGGCCAAAAACGTTCTTCTATTTTTGCTTGAGTAATTGGTATAATCAATTTGAAAAACACATTTTTGAAAGAGATAATTATTTTTATTTTGTCTTTAGTTACCCAGGCTAATATGCTCTCATGAACATGTATTATTATCATGTAACCTAGAAGAGTCCCAAAACATAGGTTCTGAGAACAACTATAGAAATCTTAAAGGGTGAACATTTTCACTGTGGTATTGAAATAAAAGTCAGCAAATTAAATTCCTAGAACATCAGCTTGAGTTCTTTCTCAGAAAAAAAATTTTCAAAGCAAGTTTATTGAGGTTACCTCTGGGACTTCTCCCAGATGTGTACTAAATTGGTGTTTATAGAGGAAACACGTTTCATGAAATCAGTTCCCCTTCTCCAGATTTTTCTATTTTTGTTAAAATGACTACTGCATTAAAGATAGACATCAAATTGTTTGAGACTTGTATATTTATTCATTTTTACTCCTAATTTGGACCATCCTTCTGCTTCATCACCCACTTTTTAATATATGGCTCTCAAACGTTGAGAGCAGATGACAACTATATTCATGAACTCCATCTACGTATAAATGTATAAATAACCATTTAACCTTTAAATATCTTGATAATCATTCAGCAAGCCAAGGCATAGATGTCACCAGTTTTAATGCACATGCTGATTTGCTCTTGGGTTTTATCACTTACAACCATTAAGAATTGAAAGGATAATTTATCTTGAAGGTTGAAGTATGTGTCTTTTAACAAAGTGTTATCTAGGGACAAAAAAAGGAACTATAAACAGATGGATTAGTTCTCTGTGCACTAAATCTAAAGGGTACTGAACTGCATGATATGTTCTTTTTGCTTTTTCTTTACCTCAAGGTCACAAGTGGAAAATAGTAATTCTCTGAAAGCCTCATACCCTACGAAGGTAAATTTTATTATGAGCATGTTAGCTTTATATTAATTGTTTTGTTTTTTCTGCAATTATGCAGAAAATTATATTTATATTAGCTTATTGCTTTTTCCATGCTTTATGTATTTTTAAAGGGTTACTTTATTAAAATAATATCCAATAAAACCAGGCAAATATATAATGCTAGATAGAATAAAGAACAAAAAGAAATAACATTTACTGAGAACATATATTAAATGTTATTTACTTTAAATAAGCTAGCTCATTTAATACCTACATTACTCCTATAATTTAGATAATTTATGGCAATTTTATAGATGAGGAAATGGAAGTTATATCCTCTATATAACTTGTACAGAGTCATAGTTTCTCTGTTAAGTAGCATAGCCCAGAATAATACCAGGTTTATGTGATGTTTTCTATAACCTGATACCTAGAAGAATATTAAAGGATCTATACAAAATCTATATATAAGTATTTATCAAAATATAGTTATTATGCACTATAAACTATTTTGAATGTGCTATTGTCAAAGGAGTTGATACATAGATCAATTGAACAAAATAGACAATCCAGAAATAGACCCACATACATGTGGTAAAAGATTTTGACAAGGAGATAAAGGGGTAATTTGATGTATAAAGTATATCTTTTCAAAAGTTGATGCTGGAATAAATGGCCATCCATAAGCTTATAATTAAATTCAACCTAAATCTTAAATGTTTAGGATTTTGATTCTTTGGCTTATACTGTAAGCCAAAGTGGATTATAAATGTAAATGTGGGGTGCCTGGATGGCTCAGTCATTAAGCATCTGCCTTCGGCTCAGGTCATGATCCCAGGGTCCTGGAATCGAGCCCCACGTCGGGCTCCCTGCTCCGTGGGAGGCCTGCTTCTCCCTCTCCTTCTCCCGCTGCTTGTGTTCCCTCTCTTGCTGTGTCTCTCTCTGTCAAATAAATAAATAAAATCTTTAAAAAAAGTAAATGTAAAATTATAAAACATTGGAGGAAAAATGGGAGGAAAATCTTAGTGCCTTGGTGTTAGAGAGTTCTTAAGACTGAGAATATTTGCAAATCACATATCTGACAAAAGAAATTATATCTAGATGTATAAAAATTTCTCAATACTGAACAGAAGGAAAACAAAAATCCCAATTAATAAAAATGGTTACAAGATCTGAAGAGACAATTCACCAAAGATGATATGTAAATGTTAAAAAAGGACATAAAAAGTTGTTCAACATTATTAGTGAATATGGGTATGCAAATTAAAACCATAGTGAGATACCTCCAAAACAACTATTAGGATGGCTAAAATAAAAATAATTGACAATATCAGTTGATAATAAGGATGCTGAACATTTGAAACGCTCATGCATTGCCAGTGGTTATGGAAATGGTACACCTACTCTGAAAAAAGCTTGAAGACTTCTTTTTTTTTATTATTATGTTACGTTAATCACCATACGTTACATCATTAGTTTTTGATGTAGTGTTCCATGATTCATTGTTTGTGTATAACACCCAGTGCTCCATGCAGAACGTGCCCTCTTTAACCCATCACCAGGCTAACCCATCCCCCCACCCCCCTCCCCTTTAGAACCCTCTGTTTCTCAGAGTCCATAGTCTCTCATAGTTTATCTCCCCCTCTGATTTTCCTCCCTTCATTCAACGATGTGGATGGAACTGGAGGGTATTATGCTGAGCGAAATAAGTCAATCAGAGAAAGACATGTATCATATGACCTCACTGATATGAGGAATTCTTAATCTCAGGAAACAAACTGAGGGTTGCTGGAGTTGGGGGGGGTGGGAGGGATGGGGTGGCTGGGTGATAGACAATGGGGAAGGTATGTGCTATGGTAAGCATGCTGTGAACTGTGTAAGACTGTTGAATCACAGACCTGTACCTCGGAAACAAATAATACATTATATGTTTAAAAAAAAAAAAGAAGTTGAAGACTTCTTCAAATAGTTACCATATGGTTCAGAAAACACATTCCTATGTGTTCACCCTGAAGAAAGAAAAACTTATCTTAAAACAAAAACCTGTACATGAGCATTCAAGAAATTTATAATTCCCCAAAACTAGAGACAACCTAAATATTCTTCAACTAGGATGAATCTCAAAAGTATTTTATGCAAATGAAAGAAGTCAATCTCAAGAGTTCACATACTGTTTGATTTCATTTATATGACATTCTCAAGATGATAAATCTATCGTGACAGAGAACAGATCAATAGTTTCCAGTGACTAGTGGTAGCAGGACAGTATGACTTAAAAAAAGAATGTCACAAAAAATGGATCTCTTATGTACTCAGATTATTGTGTGGTTATTTATCTATACATCTGTTAAAATTCATAGAACTATTCACCAAAAAATATATTATAAAAAACCTATTGCAGTCTACAGAAAAGGGTCAATAATAGTGTCAATGGTTTCAAAGTTATCCATAAAAGCTAATTTTGAATGATATTGCAGGTTATTATATGAAAACATAATTCCATATGGAAAAAAAATACCATCCTCTGAAATATATCAGCGATAAGGCATTAAGGACACATGAACCTAAGAAACAAATTAAGTATGTAAACGTAAACCAATAGAAAATATCCTTATGGTAATTTTTAATGTTTAGATGATCAATGTTTCAAGTTTCCCGTAATGTATTTGATTTTCCCATAAGATATTGTTGATATTTAATCTTTTTAAACTCACAATACCAGCTATACATGTGTCTCACTTGAATACACAAATACTTTTTAACTTTTTAAGGAAGTTTATTTTTGAAAATAATTTTAATATAGTATAAGTTTTTAATAAGTTCACATCATAATGAAATCAATTTTTGGACAATAAAAAACAACTTAAAAATAATATATTATTTTAACTTAGCATCGCCTTTCACTTTCAAATGAATCTCAGTTTGGACAGCATAATGGTTTTAAATATCTTTAAAGAAATTAGTACGGATCTCAATTTCTTACTGGGACACAGAGCATTCATTTTCACAACTTGTACGATCTTTTCTTCCTTCCATCTAGCTAAAGCTCTCTTCTCTTCATTTGGTTGAAATCCAGTTCCACTTTCTTTTGTACTTTTTTTCTTTCCTCTGATCCCCTATAGATCTTGTTTGAATGACCTTTTTAGCAGCGATCGGTTGCTGCCTGATATTGTTCTATTCCAACATGTTTCTTATTAAATAATTCAAAAATTTCTTCAGAGCAAGAAAAATTCTATTTATTTGTACAGAGGCACAGTGTGTATATAACATACTGTTATATTCTATATGATGTTTGATGAATTTATGATGATTCACCAGTAACAGTAGGTTAATAAGATTAACTTTTATTCCCCTGGGATGCCACTTAGTTAATGGGGGGGGGGGAAGATAAGATGTTGGAGAAAAAATGCTACTGCTGATACTCAAAATGTATCTCTTCCAAAATAGGTTATGATATTTAAAAGAAAAGGTGAACTTAGAAAGTTAAGCTGCTTGAGAGCTGACAGCTGCCCTGTCCTATTATAGAGAGATTTCCTGGGCTTGCTGGAATAAGCCCTGAGTGTCAGCAGACTGACTTGCTCTTGTCACAGAGCAATTGAGCAAACTTTGAGTAACAAGACACGTGTCAAATTACAAGGGTATGCACAGAGCACCCCCATTCCAAGTTTACCACTATAGGATGACAAAACACCATGGAAACTAATGAGAGATGGCCCATGTCTATACATGTGTATGAGTTTTAGTTTGATATGAGCAAAGAAGAGAGTCTTGGTGGGGATGGGGAGATGAGTTTTCATATTTGAATAAAAAAAATCCCATAAATCCATTAGGGGTAAACACTTTCTGAAGATAAATTAATAGCTATATTACCTAAAAGATTCAGCCTTATTCCTAGTTGTAAATGTGTACCTTTTGTTAGTAAGCAGCTGACTCAGCAGTAGTTAAGAGTCTACTAAGGAGAGAGAGAAAGGTCTCCAGTTGTATGAGACAGTCCTTTTATATACATACCCATACATATTGAAATGTTATTTCTTTTAAAAGTTCTTTGATAGTGGGTACTTATCTTCAAGTCTTCCAATACCTTGCAGCAGTATATGCAGAATAGATTACAAAGTTTTTTGTGTAGAAGTTAAATACATGAAGTGTAATTTTTTTAAGATTTTATTTATTTGTGAGAGGGGGTGAGTGAGAGAGAGAAAGCACGAGAGCGAACGCATGTGCGAGCCTGTGTGCATGTAGGCTGGCGGAGGGGCAGAGGGCTAGGGAGAAGCAGACTCCCCACTGAGCAGGGAGCCAGACACCTGGGGCTGGATGCTGGGACTCCAGGATCAAGACCTGAGCCAAAGGCAGAGCTTAACCGATTGAGCCACCCAGGCACCCCCCCTAGGAGTTGAATTTTAAGATAGGAGACATCTTATACATATAAATAAATTTTAGCACTTTTCCTTCATATCAAAGTGTTACCTGCTGTTACCTGCTATTCTATTCTAAGGTAGGTCTGAGATGGAGAAAACTAGCTAGGATTAGGCAGAATGTATGATGTTAGAGTTTTGTTATTGGTGGACACAATAAGATAAGGGTTTTGAAGAGAGACTTGACTAATAAGCTGTTAGGCTTGAGAAACATGCTATTTTAGTTGGCTTACAGCCATATTCCCCAGGCCCAACTATTTTCTGGAGCAAGTAGTTACTTTGCCCAGAAGCAGATTATTGAATTGTATTGAATATACAAAGACATGCTTTCCTAAGCATGCCTGGCCACAGAATCGCTTAACCCAAGGACAGGAAAATATATTTGGTCCTGGTATTGGTTTGGATAGGGACAGGGGGTTATGTTAGTTTCAGTTTTCATTATTATTTTTATGTTGTTGCTTCTTATTCCTCTGCTGAGCACTCATTTTTTGAATCTCCATTATACTTGTATTGAATTTTTCCACCCATTCCCCTGTGTCTAACCTTTCACTTATCATCTTTTTCTGTGACTCATTTTTGTGTTCTGATAGGATTTCTTGGGCTAATGCTCTCAATCAGTAAATCTATTTTCTACAGAATTCAGTCTTTTATCTACTGTCTCTGTAGTATTTTTAAACCCTATAATCATGTTTTGGTTTTGTATTTTTATGTTTTAATAGTAAAGCAATATTTTCTGATCTCACACATCCTAACATTTTATATGACAGTATCATTTGGTTAACCAGCCAAACTATATACTCTGTGTTAAGACTATCTTCTTAAGATAATTATGTTGATATGAAATCATATCTGAATTTGTAAGGAAATAATACATTTAGGTTTATGAAAATGTTGCATTTCCATGTGTTAGTAATTACGTTGCCAGTTTTGAAATATGAGAGCTGTAAACTTAAAAGCTATTTTTTCTAAACATTAATTATCTGTCCAAATGAATATTTGAAGGAAAGTTTTTTTTAAATGAAGATGTTTATTTTTCCCCAGGTGGGAAACTAGAAAAAGGGTGAAGATAATGCTAGAGAACAGATGACTTTCCCCAAATGTTCTATAGGGAAAAAAAAAAAAAAACTAATTTTATCTTATTTTAATATTATACTAATAAATATATTTAATGAAGTATTATGCAAAGACTTTGATGCATTTTATTAAATTAGTTAATGGTGTACTATAGAACTAATTCTTAAATTTCAAATGTGTTTCAAATATATCTTCCCCAACATCATTGCTTTGAATTTTTTAATGCACTCTTTAAGTGCTGAGGGAAAAAATACTGCTTAATCTGGCACTGTTACATTTCCATTGCACTGAATTTCAGTGCTTTCCAGCTTCATTTTGTCCCAGTAGAGCATTTCATTTTATGGCAGGTGTAACTTGTGTCACTATTTTTTTCTGCCCCTGAAGCTGACTAGCTTTGTAATGCAGCATGTTCATCCTCAGGGGAAAGAGGACATACCTTAATTGCTTTACTTCTAGGGAAAGCAAACAAGACCTGCTTATTGAACTTATTCAATTGTTTGTAAAAGCAGAACAAGGGCAACAATATCCAGAATTATAAAATTGTATAAAATTATACAATTTTATCAGGTCACATGTGCAACTTTACTCAACTAGAAAGTTTCTAAAATAAAACAATAGCTGGAATGTTTTCCTACATTCCTAAAATCTATTATATTGGGAAAGTAATTCTAAAAATTACTAGACTTGCAAAAAAGCAGGAAAATATGACAAAAATGAGGCGGAAAAGAGTCAGTTGAAACTGACCCCAGACTGAACACAGATATATACATCTGGGTTCCATTTAGTGGGTAGTTATTCGAATACGGTGAAGGCAAGAAGAAGTTGGGGCAGGAGAAATAAAAAACAATTTTTTTGCCTTAGGCATGTTTTTAAATGTAGGGTCATAAAATTATTATCCATTGAGAAATACTGAGTATCAATTTCTAAAAGAAAATACACTAGAGGTTGCCAAAGAGGTATAAAACATGAAGTCAGGCACCTGGGATCCAGGTTTTAAATATTAGAATTTCACTTATAGAAAGACTTGGGATGAGTGGAGTACTTATTTGGGACCCAAAAAGAGACAATTATATTCTTTCACATCTTCAGTAATACAAAGAACAGCCTAAGGAATACTGGGAGGTCAATGATGTAGTCCAGGTTGGGTTAGATGTAGACCCAAAGTTTTGTTTTTCCTAGGTAAAAATTAGAACAGAAGAAAACTCCAAGGGAAGTTGTGTCAACACCAAGGCCTAAAGCAATTATCTGACCTGAGTGTAGTATGTTATATAGTGACAAGGATATAAAGTCTGAAAAAGAAAATTATTCACTATATCATAATTAAGAAAACATTAAATTGATAGATTGCATTGATGCTTTGTAAGCTTAATAGATAATATTAACAATGCTTTTTAACCAAAGAGCAAGTATACTTTTAATCTTATGGGAAATTACAAATTTCCATCTAGTACAAAACTAATTTTAAATTTCTATTTAATGAAGGAAAATCAACAAGAGAAAGGCAGTATATTCAATAGAAATAAAAATAAAATAAGCCAAATATATAATTTGAAGAGGTAAAAAAGAAAACAGGAAACCAAATGCTATTAATATGTGGAGAAACCCTGAGCCTTAGTAGAACTCAGAGAAATAAACACTAAAATTTAACCACTTCATACCCATCCAAAGGTAAAAATTAGAACTTTTGGTGATTGAGGGGAAAAGATAACTTTCATATGCTGCTAAATTGATCGAACCATTCTGGAGAGCAATTTGGAAGTACTATTGAAATTTGGTATGCATGTAACCTCCAGACCATCTCTTTCACTCTATGGCACATTTATTTTATAACACAAGTAATCTATCACATAAGTCCATTAACAGATATCTAACTTATTAATCCAGTGTTTTATGTAATAGAATATAATTTGAAATTAAATACATTTAACATAGTACAGTATAATGCTAAGAAGTAATAAATTAAGGGGCACCTGGGTGGCTCAGTCCGTTAAGAGTCTGCCTTCGGCTCAGGTTGTGATCCCAAGGTTCTGGGATCGAGCCCCACATGGAGCTCCCTGCTCAGCTGGGAGCCTGCTTCTCCCTCTCCCACTCCCCCTGCTTGTGTTCCCTCTATCACTGTGTCTCTCTGTCAAATAAATAAATAAAATCTTAAAAAAAAGAAGTAATAAATTAAAATAATTCAAAAGTAAATTATTGAGTGAATATATAGGCAAATATAACAAAATAAATTTTTCCCAAAAATATGCATGCTTTAAATTACATCTGATAGCAGTGATTAGACACACATAAACTAAATACACTTAAACTGGATATCTAATGTGTGGAGATGATAAGAAATTAAGCATTGAGAATGAAATGAACAAAACTGAAAGAAAATACATTAGAAAAAATAAAATAAATGTTCTTATAAACACAGATGATGACAGAGTGCTATGGATTAAAAAGTAAAATCAGTTTAATTTGAGGTATGTCAGATCCTTCTTGAAGCATCTAAGAAGAGCATAATATGAACTTCTGGTATTTTTGATATAGACAGCATGGATATTGAAAGTGTATAGTGTGTGCAATGGAGACATGAAGTTTTTAAGCAGCCAACCAAAATCTTTATGGATTTCTAAGAAATTTATTCTTCAATATGAAAACTCAGAAGACACAATAAGTATTTCTCAATTGGGAAGTGAAATGATCACATTTTCTGTTTTGAGTTTATTTACTTAAGTAATCTCTACACCCAGTGTGGGTCTTGAACTTGCATCCCTGAGATAAAGAGTCACATGTTCTATTGACTTGAGCCAGCCAGGCACCCTTTGCATTTTCTGTTTTGAATGATCACTCTGACAACATAAAAAGATTTATATGGGCAAGAAATGTAAGGGGACCAGATTAGATTAGAGTCTGTTTCAGTAACTCTTACAAAATATGATAAAAGGATTCACTAATGTATGCATTAGCAAGAAAAGGACTAGATTATATTTAAAATACATAAAAACTTTAGAATCATTAGAATTTTGTGACAGTTTTGTTTGCTAGGTAGAGGTAAGAAAAAGAGGTAAAAGATGACTCTTAGCATTATTAATTGAGGAATTGATTTTGAAGATGGTGAACAGATGAACAAATGGAAGATAATATTGAGTGTGAGGTCTCTGTGACCTATACAAAGAGAAGGTATTCAGTAGATAGTTATATATATATGGGTCTTGAGGCAGATGAAATTTATTTAGATATATTTTGCTTTCCTAATCTAGGAAGACCTTTTCTTGACCCCACTGAACAGATAAGACTTGTGCACAAAATTAAAAAGAGATTATTAAAATATCTGTCTTCCAAATAGGTCAATAAGAAGACTATAAATGATCCTTGCTACTATCCAATTTTCTGTAGTTAAATAATTGGATTTGAAGTAGATATTTAAAACCACAGCATGGTTTATTAGCTAAATAAATGAATTAGTAGATTTTAAATTATTGTCAATTGCTATCATGGTCATAATAATTTTGAAAGAAAATATAAAGGTTGTCATACTGATTTGGCAGAAATTGATTCCTGTGTTATCTATAATTATATAGAGATAGAAAAACATTATAGTTAAGAAGATGGGCTTTGGAGCTAAATTTGCCTTGATCAAGTTAAATAATGCCTTTGACAGTCATTTCCTCAATTGAAAAATGCAGCTAATATGATAATTTTGGCAGTTTATTTCCAACATGGTCACCACTGATGCCTTCTTTTTCAATATCTGCTTTGTACTCTGTCAAATGAAAATGGAGTATGTTCTTCCATCCGCTTGAATCTGAATTGGTCTGTGATGACTCTCACCATTAAATTTCACCATTAAATTTCTAAGAAGCGAGGTTATAGCAGTCCCAAGCTTAGCCTTTAAGGAGACTGGTAACTTCCACCTGTTTTGTTTGTGGGTTTTGTTTTTATTTTTGTTTTCTGGAACTTACTCTAGAGAAAGGTAACTACACTGCAAGAAATTTATTTTAAGATTTGCTGCTGGAAGAAAGTCAAAGGTAACAACTTGAAGAAGCCACATGGAGGAAGAAATACCTGACAACCTCCAGCTATTCACCCATTCTTGGCTAGACTACAGACAGGTGAATAAAGAAATGTTCATGTAATCCCAGATTCAATTGTCATCAGACTGTAATACGAGAAAAAAACAGAAGAATATTATCAACCACCAAACAGGTTGTAATAAAATGATATGAATGGCAGGGCAAGAGTAGACATCTTTGTATTTCTTGTATCTGAACTTAGAGGAAAAACTTTAAAGTTTTCAACATTGAATATAAAATGTTAACTGTCGGCTTCTTATATATAGCCTTTATTTTATTGAGGCACATTCCTTCAATACCTAATTTGTTGAGCATTTATATCATAAAAGTGTAGTGAATTTTGTAAAATGTTTTTCTGCATCTATTGAGATGATCATGTAATTTTTATCCTTCCTTTTCTTAATGTAGTAAATCGCATTTACTGATTTGTGTATGTTGAACCATCCTTGTAGTCCTTAGATAAATCCCACTTGGTCATCATGTATGATTCTCTTAATGCTGAATTCAGTGCTAGGATTTTGCTGAGAGCTTTTGCACCTCTGTTTGTCAGGTATATTGGCCTATAATTTTGTTTCAGAGGTGTTTTTTTTTTCTTTTTTGGCTGTGGTATCAGGGTAATGGTGGCCTTGTACAATGCATTTGAAATGTTCTCTCAATTTTTTGGAAATGTTTGAAAAGGTTGGCATTAATTCTTTAAATGTTTAGTACAAATCACCAGCAAAACTATGTGGACTGGGCTTTCCTTTATTGGGAGGTTTTTGATTACTGATTCAGTCTCTTTATTCATTATTGGTTTGTTCAGAGTTTCTAATTCTATTTCATGATTCAGTCTTGAAAGTATGTATGTTTCTAATAATTTTCTATTTCTTCTAGAATATCTATTTTGTTTCATATAATTTTTCATAGCTGTCTCTTATACTTTTTGTTTCTGTGACATTAACTGTTATATCTTCTCTTTCATGGGTAATTTGAATCTTCTCTCATTTTTCTATTATTCTAACTAAAGTTTAGTTGATTTTGTTTACCTTTCAAATGCCAACTCTTAGTTTAGTTGATCTTTTATATTGTTTTTCTAGTTTCCATTTCTCTTATTTCTGTTCTAATGTTTATTATTTCCTTCCTTTTGCTAACTTTGGACTTAGTTTGTTCTTTTTACCTAGTACCTTACAGTTGTAGACTTAGATTGTTTTTTGAGATCTTTGCTATAGATTTTCTTCTTAATACTGCTTTTGCTGCATCCCATAAGTTTTGGTATGTTATGTTTTCATTTTCATTTGTCTCAATATATATTTTATTTCCCTTTTGATTTTTTTTCTTTGTTCAGAAGTGTCTTGTTTAATTTCATATATTTGTGAATTTTCCAATATCCTCCTGTTATTCAATTCCAGTTCCATACCATTGTATCTAGAAAACATACTTGGTATGATTTCAGTCTTCTTGAGTTTTCAAGATTTGTTTTGTGGCATAGTATGTGATCTCTCACAAAGAATGTTTGTTATGGGAAGCATTGTTGGTTCAGTAGTAGAATTCTTGCCTCCCAAAAAATGTTTGGTGTGTGCTTGAGATTCATGTGCATTCTACTGGTGTTAAAAGGAATACTCTGTACATGTCTGTTAGGTCTATTTGGCCAAATGTTCAAGTCTGCTGTTCTCTTACTGATTTTCTGTCTGGATGATCTATTCATTGTTGATAGTGGAGTACTGAAGTGTCCTAATATTGCTGTCAGTTTCTCTTTTCTGTTAATATTTTCACTGTATATTTAAGTGTTCTGATATTGGTGAATATATATTTATAATTATCATGTCTATAAATAAATTTATACTTTCATCATTATGTAATGACCTTTGTCTCTTATAACAGTATTTTTTAATTAAAATCTAGTTTGTCTAATACAAATATAGTCATCTCTACTCCCTTTTGGTTATCATTTGCATGGAATATCTTGTTCCATAACATAACTTTTGCACTATTTGTGTTCTTAAAGCTAAAGAGAGTCTCTTTTTTATTTTTATTTATTTTTATTTTTTTATTCATCTGAAATACAGAGATACAGAGAGAGAGAGAGAGCATGAGCAGGGGGAGAGGCAGAGGGAGAGGGAGAGGGAGAAGCAGGCTCCCCGCTCAGCAGGGAGCCCAATGCGGGGCTCGATCGCAGGACCCTGGGACCATGACCTGAGCCGAAGGCAGATGCCTAACCATCTGAGCCACCCAGGTGCCCCTAAAGTGAGCCTCTTGATTCAGGATATGATTAGATTTGTTTTTGTTTTTTGTCTTATCCTTTCAGCCACTTTATTGATTAGGAAAATTAATCCATTTACATTTAAAGTAATTATTGATAGATAAGAAATTACTATTGCCATTTTGTTAATTGTTTTCTGCTTTGTAGCTTTTTTATTTATTAAATTTTTAATTTTAATTCCAGTGTAGCTAACATAAAATGCTATATTAGTTTCAGGTGTACACTACAGTGATTCAACAATTCCATACATTACTCAGGGCTCATCATAATAAGAGTACTCTTGATGTCTGTTATCTATTTCATCCACCCCCCACCCACTACCCCTCTGGTGACCATCAGTTTCTTCTCTGTAGTAAAGAGTCTGTTACTTGATTTTACCCTCTCTTTTTTTCCCCCTTTGCTCATTTTTTCCCCCTCAAATTCCACTTATGAGTGAAATCATATGGTCTTTGTCTTTCTGACTGACTTATTTAGCTAGCATTATACTCTCTAGCTCTATCTGTACTGTTGTAAATGTCAAGATTTCATTCTTTTTATGTCTGAGTAATATTCCATTACATATATACCACATCTTCTTTATCCATTCATCTATTATGGGCACTTGGGCTGCAATGAAACTAGAAATCAACCACAAGAAAAAAATCTGGAAAGAACACAAATACATGGTGGTTAAATAGTGTGCTACTAAACAATTAATGGGTCAACCAAGAAATTAAACAAGATATCAAAAATTACATGGAAACAAATGAAAATTAAAACACAGTGTTTCAAATTGTTTGGGATGCAAAAAAAAGCAGTTCTAAGAGTGAAGTTTATAGCAATACAGAGCTACCTCAAGAAACAAGAAACATCTCAAACAAACCACCAAACTTTACAACTAAAGGAGGTAGAAAAAGAACAATCAAAACCCAAAACCAACAGAAGGGAGGAAATAATAAAGATTAGAACAGAAATAAATGATATGGAAACTAAACAACAAACAAACAAATAAAACGATAGAACAGATCAATGAAACCAAGATCTGGTTCTTTGAAAATATCACCAAAATTGATAACCCTTTAGCTAGACTCATCAAAAACAAAAACAAAAAAGAAAGGAAAATGCAAACAAATCACAAATGAAAGATGAGAAATAACAATACCACAAAAATACAAATAATTGTAAGAGAATATTATGAAAAATCATATGCCAACAAATTGGACAACCTAGAAGAAATGGATAAATTCCTAGAAACATATAACCTAAAAAACTGAAGCAGGAAGAAATAGAAAATTTGAACAGATTGAATACCAGCAATGAAATTGAATCAGTAATAAAAAAAAACTCCCAAAAAACAAAAGTGCAGGACCAGATGGCTTCATAGGTAAATTCACAAAATATTTAGTTAATACTTATTTTATCAAACTATTCCAAAAAAAATAGTAAAAGAAGGAAAACTTCCAAATACATTCTATGAGGCTAGTATCACCCTGATATCAAAATCAGATAAAGACACCACAATAAAAGAGAACTATAGGCCAATATCTCTGATGAATATATGCAAAATTCCTGAACAAAATATTAGCAAACCAAATCCAAAAATACACTAAAAAAATCATTCACCATAATCAAGTGGGATTTATTTCAGAGATGCAAGGGTGGTTCAGTGTTCACATATTAATCAACATGATACATCACATCAGTAAGAGAAAGGATAAAAACCATATGTTCATGTCAATAGATGCAGAAAAAGCATTTGACAAAGTACAATATCCATTCATGATAAAAGCCCTCAACAAAGTATGTTTAGAGAGGACATACTTCAACATAAGAAAGGCCATTAGTGAAAGACCCACAGTTAACATCATCCTCAGTGGGGAAAACCTGAGAGCCTTTCCCTTAATATCAGGAACAAGACAAGGATATCCACTGACCCACTTTTACTAAAACATAGTATGGAAGTCCTAGCCATAGCAATTAGACAACAAAAAGAAATAAAAAGCATCCAGATTCATACAGAAGAAATAAAATTTTCACTATTTGCAGATAACATGATACTACATATAGAAAACCTAAAAGACTGTACCAAAACACTATTAAAACTGATAAATGAATTAATAAATTCACAAGACACAAAATCAATAGACAGAAATCTGTTGCATTTCTATACACCAATAATGAAGCAGCAAAAAGAGAAATCAAGAAAAGCAGTCCCGGGCGCCTGGGTGGCTCAGTTGGTTAAGCAACTGCCTTCGGCTCAGGTCATGATCCTGGAGTCCCGGGATCGAGTCCCACATCGGGCTCCCTGCTCAGCAGGGAGTCTGCTTCTCCCTGACCCTCTTCCCTCTCGTGCTTTTCTATCTCTCATTCTTTCTCTCTCTCAAATAAATAAATAAATAAAATCTTTAAAAAAAAAAAAGAAAGGGTTTTATTTAAAAAAAAAAAAAAAAAGAAAAGCAGTCCCATTTACAATTGCACCAAAAATAAATAGTAAGACACCTAGGAGTAAAGCTAACCAAAGAGGTGAAAGACCTGTACTCTGAGAACTATAAAATACTGATTAAAAAATTCGAAGACACACAAAGAAATGGAAAGACATTCCATGCTCATGGATTGAAAAAAACAATTATTAAAATGCCTATACTTCCCACAGCAGTCTACACATTAAATGCAATCCCCAACAAAATACCATCAGCATTTTACAGTACTAGAACAAACAATCCTATAATTTGTATTGAATCATGAAGGACCCAGAATAGTCAAAACAACCTTGAAAAAGAAAAGCTGAAAGCTGGAGGCATCATACTTCTGGACTTCCAAGTTATATTACAAAGCTGTAGTAATCAAAATAATATGATACTGGCACAAAAATTGACACATAGATTGATGGAACAAAATATAAAACCTGGAAATAAACCCACAAATATATGGCCAACTGATCTTTGACAAAGCAGGAAAGAATTCTAATGGGAAAAAGACAGTCTCTTCAATAAATGGTGGCTGGGAAAACTGGACAACAACATGCAAAAGAATGAAACTGGACCACTTTCTTACAATATACACAAAAATAAATTCAAAATGGATGAAAGACCTA
Source organism: Callorhinus ursinus (assembly GCF_003265705.2). Lineage (NCBI taxonomy): Eukaryota > Metazoa > Chordata > Mammalia > Carnivora > Otariidae > Callorhinus > Callorhinus ursinus. The sequence goes on from NW_027397068.1 coordinate 23,120,600, forward strand.
AATGTGAGACCTGAAACCATAAAAATCCTAGAAGGAATACAGGCAGTAAGGTCTCTGACATCGCCCATAGCAACTTTTTTCTAGATACGTCCCCTGAGGCAAGGGAAACAAAAGGCACATTTTTAAAATGAACTACTGGGCTACATCAAAATAAAAAGCATCTGCACAGTGAAGAAAACAATCAACAAAACTAAAAGGCGGAGTATGGAATAGGAGAAGATATTTGCAAATGAAATATCCAATAAAGAGTTAATATCCGAAATATATGAAGAACTCATAGATGGCCAACCAACACATGAAAAGATGCTCATTATCATTTGTCATCAGGGAAATGAAAATCAAAACTACAATGAGATATCACTTCATACCTGTCAGAATGGCTAAAATAACAAGAAAAAACAGGTGTTTGCCAGGATGTGGAAAAAAAGGTATTTGATGGGAATGCACTGTTGGTGGGAATGAAAACTCAGGCAGTCAGTATGGAAAACAGTATGGAAGTTCCTCAAAAAGTTAAAAATAGAACTACCATACCATAGAACAGTATGGAAGTTCCTCAAAAAGTTAAAAATAGAACTAATTGCACTAATGGATATTTACCAAAAGATACAAAAACACTAAATCAAAGGGATGCATGAACTTCTGTATTTATGGCAACATTATTTACAATAGACAAGATATGGAAGCAGCCCAATTGTCCATCAATAGATGCATGGATAAAGAAGATGTGGCATATATGTACAATGAGATATTATTCAGCCATAAAATAAATAAAATCTTGCCATTTGCATGATATGGGTGGAGCTAGAGAGTATAATGCTAACCAAAACAAGTCAGAGAGGGACAAACACCATATAATTTCCCTCATATGTGGAATTTAAAAAACAAGATAAATGAACAAAGGCAAAAGAGAGAGTGAGGTAAACTAAGAAACAGCCTTTTAACTATAGAGAACAAACAGATGGTTACCAGAGGGGAAGTGAGTGGGGGTATGGATGAAATAGGTGATAGAGATTAAGGAGTGCACTTGTAGTGAGCACTGGGTGATTAAAATAAAAACTTAATTTTTTTTAAATATCTGGGAAGAAGCTTAACCAAAAAGGTAAAAGACATGCTTTATGATTGGTTTTGATCTTTCATTCTTGTTTTGATGTTTTTCTTGGTTATTTGATGATTTTTTTGTGTTTTTATGCTTTGATTCCTTTTTCTTTATCTTTTGTGTTTCTACAGTAAGGTTTTCCTTATGAGGGCCCAAGGCTTACATAAATCATTTTACAGTTGTAAGTCTATTTTAAACTAATAGTTTAACTTTGCTCAAATACAAAACCTTTATACATTTATCTTCCCACATGCATTTTATGTTTTTGATGTCATAATTTACATCTTTTTATATAATGTATACTTAAACTAATTATTATATAGTTATTTTTAAAACTTTTGACATATTAACCCTAGTATAACCAGTGATTTTTTTTTTATACTTTCACATGCTTGTGTTGTGATTTAGTGTCCTTTTGTTTCAACTTAACTTTCTTTAGTATTTCTTGTAAGGCAGGTCTAGTGATGATTAACTCCCTTGGAATTTATCTTAGAATGTCTTTATTTTTCTTCCTTCCTGAAGGACAGCTGTAGCTAGATCGCTTAGGCAAGAAAAAGAAATAAAGGGTATCTGAATCAAAAGAAAAATAAAATTACCTCTGTTTGCAGATGCCAGTTTTATACATAGAAAATCCTAAAAATACCACAATAAAACTGTTAGGACTAAAAGCCAATTTATCAAAATTACCAGATACACAATCAGCATGTAAAAATCAGTTGTGTTTCTGTACACTAATAATAAATTCTCCAAAAATGAAACTAATAAACTCTCCAAAAATGAAACTATTTAAATCATCATGAAAAAGAATAAGATTCTTGAGAGTAAACTTAACCAAGAAGATGAAAGACTAGTACACTGAGAACTATGAAACACTGATGAAAGAAATTAAAGCAGGTACAAATAAATGTGAAGAAATCCTGTGTTCATGGATTGAAGGAATACTAAAATTCCAGCTATAATATTCCTTTAAGTTAAAACCTAATCCAGAGCAAGACCCTAACTCCCTTCAATTTTATAAAGGCTGAGAGAGGTAAGGGAGCTATAGAAGAAAAGTTCAAAGCTAGCAGAGGTTGGTTCATGAGGCTTAAGGAAAGAAATTATCATTATAACAGAAAAGTGCAAGATGAAGCAGAAAGTGCTCATAAAGAAACTACAGGAAGTTATCCATAAGATCTAGCTAGAATAATTAAGGAATGTGACTACACTAAACAACAGGTTTTCAATGTGGATGAAACAATTAAACTTCTATTGGAAGATGCCATCTAGGGCTTTCATAGCCAGAGAGAAGTCAATGCTTAACTCCAAAGCTTCGAAAGATAGGCTGTCTCTCTTATTAGGAACTAATGCAGCTGATGACTTTAAGTTGAAGGCAGTGCTCACTTACCATTCTAAAAATCCTTAAGAATTATGCTAAATCTACTCTATGTAGTCTATCTACCTAAAATTATGCTAAATCTGCCTGTGCTCTTTAAATGGAAGAACAAAGCCTGGATGACAGCACATCCGTTCACAAAATAGCTTACTGAATGTTTTAAGCCCACTATTGAGACCTACTGCTCAGAGGGGAAAAAAAAATCCCTTTCATTATATTACTATTTGTTCATTGACAATGCACCTGGTCACCCAAGAGCTCTGATGGAGATGCACAATGAGGTAAGTGTTGTTTTCATGCCTGCTAACACAACATCCATTTTGCAACCCATGGATCAAGGAGTAATATCAACATTCAAGTCTTATTATTTAAGAAATATATAAGACTATGGCTTCCATATATAGCGATTCCTCTGATGGATCTGGACAAAGTAAATTGAAAGCCTTTAGAAAGCGTTCACCATTCTAGATGCCATTAAGAATATTCATGTTTCATGGGAAGAGATCACAATATCCAAATAAACAAGAATTTGGAAAAAGTTGACTCTGACTCTAAGGAATGACTTTGAAGGGTTTAAGACTCCAGTGGAGGAAGTATCTGCTGATGAGGTGGAAGAATAGCAAGAGAGCCAGAATTAGAACTGGAGCCTGACTGTGTGAGTGAATTGCTGCAATCTCATGAGAAACCTTGAACAGATGAGGAGTTGCTTCTTATGGATGAGCAAAGAAATTTGTTTCTTGAAATGGAATCTGCTTCTGTTGAATATGTTATAAAGATTATTGAAATGACAACAAAGTATTTAGAATAGGACATAAACTTAGTTGGCAAAACAGTGACAGGTTTGAGAAGATTGACTCCAATTTTGAAAGAAGTTCTACTATGGGTAAAATGTCATCAAATACATGACATGCTACAGAGAAATCATTCATGAAAGGCAGAGTCAATTGATACAGTAAACTTCATTGTTGTCTTTTCTTAAGAAATTGCCCAGCCATCTCAACCCTCAGCAGCCAGCACCCTGATGAGTCAGCAGCCATCAGTATCAAGAAAAGACCCTCTCCCAGTAAAAAGATTAGGACATACTAAAAGCTAAGGTGATGGTTAGCAATTTTTTAACAATAAAACATTTTTAATTAGGGTATGGACATTGTTATTTTAGGCATAATGCTTTTGCTCACTTAATAGACTATAGTATAGTGTTAACACATTTTTATATGAACTAGAAAACCAGAAAATTCCTTTGACTTGCTTTATTGTGATATTAGCTTTGTTATGGTGGTCTGGATCCAAACCTACAATATCTCTAAGATATCCTTATATTGATAATACTTTTTTTGAACGTCTTGGTTGAAGCAAATGAAGAATAGATATGGGTCAGCTACAATATAAGTAATAAAAGTATTAATTATTATTAATAATTATATATATACATATGTATACACATACACACTCAAATACAAGACATCCTGATATATATTTATATCTAAAATGCACTCACTTGAGGGACGCCTGGGTGTCTCACAGTCAGTTAAGTGCCAGCCTTCAGCTTAGGTCATGATCCCAGGGTCCTGGGATCAAGTCCCACATTGGGCTCCTTGCTCAGCAGAAACCCTCCTTCTCCCTCTACCTGAAGCTCCGCCTGCTTGTGTTCTCTCTCTCCCAAATAAATAAATAAAATCTTTAAAAAAATAAAGATAAGTAAAACACAATCACTTGAGATTAAGATATACTTAATATATATGGAAATATAGTTTAAAGGAATACAGAGTTCAAGAAAACCAGAATGCTTGATACTCATTTCTTCTCCTATTTCTGTGTTCTGTTTTTAGGTAATCATATCTTCAAAAGCTACAGAATATTATATCTTTGGGCACTTTTTTTTAACCAACTTGAACCTTATTTTGTCAGCCCAACACACATCATTTTACGTCTTCCTTTTAAATACTTTCAGAAATTTGCTAAAGTAGCACGTCTCTCATGCTGTACTCCAGTTTTCATAGGCAGGCTATTAAGTTCAGTAAGTATGGATGTTGAAGGGGGATGAAGAGTTAGCTCCTTTGTTCTGCTGGCTTTACATTTTATACTGAGGGAAAATAGTTCAATGTTTCCTGTCTTTGAATTTGTACTGTTTACTTTTCTTCGCTCAAAACTTTTCTTAAAATTTTCTCATTATAGAAGCTCAACTTAAGAAGACGTTCTTTTCTATAATTGCTGGACAGTGAATGCTATATAAAAGCTAAAATCTGAAGAATTATTTCATCTACAAGATGTCAATAAACAATTTTGATTGTGTTTTTATTGAATCAGCTGAATTGTTGTACATGTTCAGATAATTCAAATACAGAAAAGATGCATTTGGTTCTTCCATTAACAATTTCTTTCGACTAGTTAAAATGAAACACACCACTTAATTTTTTTAAAAGATCTTTTTGTTAAAATATTAGTAAGATCTATTTGTTGGTATAACTTACAAAATTTCTGCCAATACTGGCCTCTTCAGTCAAGAGTCAATTGTCCAGACACATTATTCTCTGATGTCAGAGTTTAAAAATTCAGTTATTACAATGGATATACATAATTTTAATAGCTACTCTTAGATTACATTAAACATGATGAAGCCTTAAAAACTATCATCAGTGGGGAGCCTGGGTAGCTCAGTTGGTTAAGCAGCTGCCTTCATCTCAGGCCCTGATCTCAGGGTCCTGGGATTGAGCCTTGCATCAGGTTCCCAGCTCAGCGGGGAGTCTGCTTCTGCCTCTCCCTCAGCCACCCCCCTGCTTGTGCTCTCATTCTCTCTCTCTCTCAAATAAATAAAAATAAAATCTTAAAAAAAAACTATCATCAGAAACATATGAGTTAACCTACTTTTCTATACATTTATCAAGTGGCATCATCAATATAATTCATCAACTGGCTTTGCCTATATTACCATTTTCATATTAAATCTTTAAAATTTGCATACAGAAATAATACTAATAATGTATTTAATGAAATTTTCTAAGGAAATGTCAAAAAACAGAAGAAAGTAATAAACTTCTTTTCACCTATCAAATTTGTACAAGCTGAAAATATTGATCCATTATTGATTAACAAATTATATTCCAAAGCACCTGATAAAGTGTTAATATTTATACTATTCAAAGTATGCCTACAATTTTTCCAGAAAGGAAACACAGTAAATATTAAAAGGGCAAAAATGGAAAGACATACTTCAAACCAAACATCTCAAAATGATTAACATAGGAAAAGTTTCCCTAGTTTATTAAGCCAGAAATACGCATATTGAGTTACACCTACTAGTTTGACAAAAAATATTGTTATTTAACTTATTCCTTTGGTAAATGGGGGGGGACATTTTCACTTATAGAGACATTTTGTTTTTTTATTTTTTTAAAGATTTTATTTATTTACTTGTCAGAGAGAGAGAGAGGGAGAGAAAGAACAAGCAGGGGGAGCAGCAGGCAGAGGGAGAAGCTGGCTCCCTGCTGAGCAAGGAGTCTGAGGCAGGACTCGATCCCAGGACTCTGGGATCATAACCTGAGCTGAAGGCAGACACTTTATCAACTGAGCCACCCAGGCACCCCAATATAGAGACATTTTAATTATTTTTTCAAATTAATTTATAAATAAATATTAATATAAAATTATACACATATTTAAATTAAGCAATCCAACTTTTGAGGATCCATTCATTGTAACAAATGCCTAGGAGTATCAGTATATTTAGAGGAGGATGTACCTTTAGAATAAATTAAAGAAGTTAAAAAATCTTGGAATATATAAAATGCTCACTGTAGGGAAATGATTATATGTGGTCTTTCCATTCCATATGATAGTATGCAGGTACAGAAATGAATAAATTTAATGTGTGTCAATTGACTTAAAGAATTTCCAAACAGAATATTTAATGATAAAAGCCAGATGCAGAAATATATTTATAATATAATCTAATTTTGGAAAATAAATAACAGAATTAATTTGTGGGTGTGTTTATGTTTGCACAACTCTGAAGAAATTATGTAAAAACACATCAGATTATGAATATGTGTAGTACCTTGGTGTGGTGATGGTATTATAGATATATGCATATGTCCAAACTCATCAAGATGTATACATTAAATGTGTGCACTTATTTGTATATCAATTGTACCTAGATAAACCTTAAAAAATAGGAAGTGACTACATTATATTAAAGTAAAAGGTAAGGACAAATGAGTAGAATGTACGTTGGATTAATACTAAAAACTGTATAATACTGGAGAGAATAATAAGGTTGATTTGTATGTTAATTATTCTTTTTAATCAGTATATGAGTTTTGTGGTGCAAAGAGTAACTCTATTTTCCCTTGAGAAATATTCACAATCCTTCCCCTGAAATAAGTTAGCATCCTCTTCTCAGTATAATTATTTGGAACAAAATTAATAAGATAAACTATGTGGCACTTTATACCACCTCTCCATATAAATATATCAAGTGATTTAAGGTAACAACTTTGAAAATTTTACACATGACTTTATCTTGTTCTTCAAGGTTAAATTCATTAATTCCCATCTGATACTTATTATAAAAGTCTACTCAATGCGTGGGAACTTTTCAGGGATATATACTATATGTATACTATATGCCTTAATTTTTGTTTTAGCCAGTAAGTTATCATTAAAATTTTCAGTATTTTCATAAGTACAAATCAATAAATTTTCATTTTAGCATTTTATTTTAGATTTAATAAAACTCAAATTTAATATTTAATAAAATGTGATCAATTTTATCTTCCAAAAAAGGGCTGTAACAATATTTCTATCGCACATCTTCTCCAAGAAACTTCCACTACTCTATGAAGATCTGAGGTCTAATTTCTTTCCCTTGAATCTGGGCAAGCATGTAACTTGCTTGTAACCTAAAGAATATGGTAGACATGAAACTGCAAGACTTCAAGGCTATACCATAATAGGTGAGGCAACATTTGCCTTATTACATAGGTTACTTGTTTTGGGGACATTACATTGGCATGTCAAAAATTCGATTACTGTGAAACTCTCATGCTGGAGAGACCATATTTAAAGTTCAGGTTAACTGACTACTGAACTCCCAGCTGACAGATTGCCACATGAGTGAGCATTTTGGTTGGCCAACCAAGTTGAGCCTTCAAGGGACTACCACTCCAGGCAACATCTGACATAACCTCATGAGACCCAAGTGAGACTTGTCCAACCAAACCCTTCCTGAATCGTTGACCCAAAAATTCATGAGTAACATAAAAATTGTTTAAAGTAACTAAATTTTGGAGTAATTTGCAATGTAGCAATAATAAATGAAACATCACTCATTAAATAGAAAGTGTGGAATGCCTAGGCAATTTGAATTGACCTCTCACTTGTCTTGAGAGTCCAAATTAGAAACAAATATTAGTGACAAAGGAACAGCAAGAATAAGTGTAATCTTTCATTTCAATATTGAGGCACATGGCCTAGAGAAGATAGCTACTTAACAGTAGATTAGAGACTGGAACACATTTTCATGATTGTTGGTCTAGTATTTTTGCATATTTTTAAATACCTCTACGTTTAGAGAGGTTAAGTAACCATAGAATATTAACTGACATTTTATTAGTTATTCCTATTTTCTTTCTTTTAGAAAAATCTACCCCTGCATAACTGTCTTTGATTCTCAAACTCATTCCCAACACTTATGTTTAAAATTTACTTTGTACAAAGTACTATATTAAATACTGGGGGATTAAATGTGAAGATTTCATGCAATTGAAGTGGGAGTTTATTATTTAAGATAGAAGACATTTAAATCATAATATTGTGAAGAAAATATGATTAGTTACATAAGAGTTCCACTTTAAAAATTATAAAATAGAGAAGAAAGTTTGATTCAATAAAACATCAGATTTATGGCTACCATGGTGTGTGAGGTAGCTTTTGAAGAGTGAATTGTGCTTTAACAAGTAGAGGTGGGTAGTTACAGTTTTTCAAAAAGAGCATATACTGAATAAATGCATGAAAACAAGTATACTCAGGAGATTGTGAGTGTTTTCCCATGCCAGGATATAAGATATGCTTGTGTATACTAAGTGGCAAAATGGAGAAGAGGGATGAGTACTGGAAGATGATAATGGACATGTTAATGGGGGCCATAAGGCAAAGTGTCTTTGATGCCATACTGAAAGGGGCAGGAGGGTAGTATCAGAAATTAATCATGGTCAAGGTACTTCTCAGGAAAATGGAAAACTTTTATTACTGGCCCATCAGCAATAATATATTACATTAAACTTTTGATTGTGCTTTTTAAAATGTGTTACTACGCAGTAACTACTACCGTAGATTTTTCAGAATAGATCCATTTTAATTGTGATTTTAATTTAACATAACCTGGTATAACAGTCAATTATGTGATAATACTTTTTACCATTTTGGGTAACTAGTAACTTTTGATTTTATCCTAGAAACTTTACTTTTTTCAGAGCACAATTTCCTATTCATAAAGAACCTACTTATAATGACTGTAAAATCAACTCATGCATTGGTTTAGCTAGTCAGTCATTCAGTCTTTTTAAGGCAGATACTTTCTATGTGCTTGACCCTCTATTATGAGTTGGAAAAAAAAAGGACATAACATCCCCCCCTCTTTTTTCTTTCTGTAAAAAAGTATGCAAAATGTAGCTCAGTAGGAAGTCCAAGATCACCTTTCCAATGCTAGGAATATTTATGAGCGAAAGTTACCCTGACACAACTGGAAACCTCAAAGCAGAAGTATTTTATAGAGAAAACATTTATTTGAACACTTAGTATGTAAATTCACACACACAAAAAATGTTTTTTGGCAAATTTAATTAACTCCATTCTCCTAGTGACAGAAACATAGATCTATATAGTATATGCTTTATTTTTCAAACCCAGGATTCTAGAAAATTAGTATATTTAAGACATAGCTAATTCTGAGCATAGTAAACATCTCAACTAAAGGTACATTTGAGTAAGTGAAAATGCCTAACCAAAGGGATTTCCTGGTATCAAGAAATAGAAAAAACAAAGAAGGAAATAACCCGTTTCACAAGATAAATGCAATCATTTGACTATAGGTATTTAACCAAGAAATAGTTGGCTTTCAGTTTGTTAGCTTCCTTAGCCTGGGAAATAATTTGAGATTGTAAATCAGCTTGCCCTCTATCTACAAAAGAGGATAATGGACTCAATAAGTCCAACATATAATAGCAGGTAAAGGGTGTCTTGAAAGCATGCACGAATCTATCATTGTCCATTGAATCAAAATTTTCCAAGTGAATCAAAAGGGAGATGAATTTTTTAAAATATCATGTGTTATTGCAAATTTAATTTAGAAACAGACATATAGATGATTCCTGGTTTCTCTAGTACAAATAACAATATGCTACAGTTTGGCTTAGCTGCAACCTATGAAGAAATTCTACAGCTAAAAAAATGCAGCCTTGTTGCTTACTTTCATTCATTTCTTAACAATGAGATAGATACAATATATCTAGCTGAGGTAGCCTTCTTACTCTTTTAATGCCTGTGAATACTTAACAAGAATTCTTGAAAACCTTTAGGAGAGATTTTTAGTAAGCAGAATTATTCGGGGGTGGGGTGGGGTTTGACCCCAGGGTCAAACATCCTGGGGATGCTCATAATCAGAGCCGGCCCTAGTGCACATCAGGGAGAGAAACAAGCTCAATACGACTGGTTTACAGAGTTCATTTACATATATATTAAATATATATTACTGCTTAGGAGATAATCACAGTTTTCAATATTTATAGTTTAGAATCAATGGCAACATCACTTGCTGTGTATGACATTAGGGCAAAAACTGCTAATTAGGTGGAGTATTCTCAAATTAGTTTTATTGCACTGACTAGCAACAGGATAATTGGAATATATATGATGGAGTGGAAATATCCATATTATGTGAGACATTTAATGTCTCAGTTGAAACACTGAGAAAAAGAAATAAGCAGGGACAACAGAATGAGAGTGCTCTGACTTACATCTTTGTTGTGGCACAAGCTTATCATCCATACCTATGAACACAGATAACTTAACACTTATGGTAAAAGAACCCTAATTTTAGTGTGCCTCCAAATTCCAAACACCCTGGAGGTAACGACTTTATGGTGAACAAACCTATTATGTAGTGATTAAAAATGTGAGCTCTGGAGTTAGATCCTCTGCATCCTAAAATTACGCCCACCGCTTACTCCATATATGGTCTTGGGCAAGTTACTTCCTTCTCCATGCCTTCATTACCTCATTTGTAAAATACTGGTATCGACTGTATCTATTTCATATATATAGTTGTTCTGAGAGTTAAGTGAGTCAATTCCTATAAAGGATTTATAATTGAACCTGGCAGATAGCATGTACACAATTAATGTGATCTACTAGTGTAATGCTCTACAATGGATTTTATTTCATTTTGCTTGTTTTATCACTGATTTTATCAATCTATCTAATTCTTTCTGGTTCCAAAAAAATAGTCATCACTTGCTTTTTTGCTAACAAGAAACATATAAACATTTTTATAAACATTGTCATGCCATTCTAAAGTTTCCATATTTTTAGAACGGTATTTTTTTGTACAGCCATGCAGTAATGTCTTAAACAATAAATGTAAATTCCACACAAGACATCCATGCAGTATTGAAGAGAACTCCATTTCATTTTACACAAGAATACTGTATTACCTACTTTGAGCAGAAATGTAATCATATACATTTTTAATGGTTGTATAAAATTGGAGGAGTGAGTTTTAGTTCAGATCCCAGTGAAAAATTAACTTTTTGCAAAATTCACTTAAAACAACTTAATTCTAATTTAGGAGAAAAAGTAGATTTTGTTAGAGATCACAGAAGACAAACAACACTTTTATTAAACAGAGTCATAGAGCTGCAAAATAATGCACAGTTTCAACTATGTAGGTTAGGTAAGCTGTAAGGCTTTTTATGCAGATACTTTTTATGCTGAGGAAGAAGTGCTCAAAACAATGCTATAAAAAAAATACTTGATGGTTGATCTCCAGAAGAGATAGGAGTATAAGGGCACATCTCATTTGAATAGACTATTTCATGTACACCGAAGAGAGACAGCTCCAACCTCAAACACAATCGCTGAACAATAGCTGATAAATAACAGTGAAACTTCCGTAATTCACAGCAGATCCAGAAATGTATACATAACAGTATGCAGTATGTACTTAATGATACACTGAAGGGAGTAGGAAATAGGTGGAAGAAGTTACAAAGGACCCTGCTGAACAGGTCCAATTTATAGGCTGAAGGGTAGACCAGCTATGAGAGAAATAGAGCAGACCTTCTCCCAGAATGGAAAGAGTGTTTAGGAACTAGGTTATTGTCTGCCATTTTCTTACGATGTAATGGCTTCCTTATTATGGATAAGGTTTAGAAATGAAACTCAGCCCTAAAATAATATATATCAGTTATCATAAAATGCCCAGCACTGTGGATCAATATTGACAATATTGAGCAACGTGCTCAAAATAAAAACCCTTAGTCCAATATCATGTACAGGTATGAATTTTCAATGTATATTATCTATGTTATGAAAAATTTAATGTGAGCACTTAATATCCAAACTACTCTAGAATCACTAAAATACCCAAAACTCTTGGCCAACAAGCCCTAAAGCAGACTCTGCCAATATTTTCACAAGACCTTAGCATTGTGTTGTGTGTGTGTGCATGTGTATGTGTGTATGAAATCTGGAAAGCAATGAAACAAGTGAATACATTGATGAATAAGATAATATAAAGGAAAATAGCCACAAGTTATTTGTTAAGATTAATATCAGTGGTTTTTGCTAGTAAATTAGAACTTTTAAATAAAATCAAATAAATCCTACAACACCATCTCATAACAAATCATAAAATCACATATTAATATTTGCATAAGAAAAACAGAAAACAAAAAAAAATGCAGAACTATGACCAAACTTAAATCAGTTTTAAAAAATAAGCCTGTACTAAGATAACCAGAACCAGAACTTACAAGATTATTTTAAAATTTCCATGGAATAATAAAGAGCTATAAGAAGCTAAATCAATTTTTTCAAAACGAAAAGGTGTGGGAAGAGGTATGTCCTTTAAGTTTTAAAAGGTATGATAATAGTAATAGTAATAATAGTAATAGTAATAGAAACAAACAAGGAATAAAAAACAATGACTAATGAAATAGAATTGATAGCTAAGAGACCAAATAACACATTTTTAAAGACTTGATGTTAAATAGATAAGCAAAGATTTTGTATCTAGTGTTAGAGAGAACTCTCATATAGAGAAAATAAAAGTAGATTACAGTTGAAAATTTTGTTAACATGTATTGTATAGATATGAAATTCAGATATGTTAAAGATCTAAATGTGAAAGGTAAAATTAATGTAGTTATTAGTATTTACTATATAACTATTTAGAATATATTCAGCCTAGCAGTGTGGAGAATATCAAAAAGGGCTCTAGCACAAGGCTAAATAAATATATTCATAAGGAAACAAATAAATATGATTAATTTGATTTCATCAAAATTATAGATTTCTGCACAAAGAGTGACCACATAAACTCAACAGATCAATAATGGCTTATAAAATGGTATTTTAAATAGAGACAATAAATAAAAACTATGATCAAGATGATTTGAGAAATTTTTGTAGGGACTCCTGGGTGGGTCAGTCGGTTAAGCCTCTGCTTTCAGCTCAGGTGAGGATCCCAGTGTCCTGAGATTGAGTTCCACATTGGCTCGTTGCTCAGTGGGGAGCCTGCTTCTCCCTCTGCCTGCCGCTCCCCCTGCTTGTGCTCTCTCCCTGACAAATAAATAAATAAAATAGTAAAAAAAAAAAAAGGAAAGAAAAAAGACATTTCTGTAAATCACCCAGAAACACAATAGAAACACAGATAAGAATATGGATAGGAAAAACTTAGGAGTGGAAACCTGAATGATAGTAAATCTGTGATGAAATTCTGAAATAATTAGGAATAGAGAAAATAATATTTAAGGCAACAGTGAGATATATCCCAGTTTTCCCCATCATATTTGCAATGTTAGAAAATTGTATGATGCCAGAGTCTAAGCAATCTTATACAACATAATGATAAGAGTGACATTCTATTATCTTGACTGTATTCTGTTGGTTAGGAACAAGTCAGAACTCTTGCCTACACTTCTTGAGAAGGAGATTATAAAAGGAAATGAATACTGAAAGGTCAGGAACATTTGTGGTCACCTTAGGGTTTGTCTGTCACAGTCTGCCCTCTAGGTCCTGAAGATTTAAGCCCTTCTCACATATAAAATGTAGTAACTTCCTCCTAAAGTTCTCAAAGGTGATGGTCACTTTTATATGTCAAGTTGGCCAGGCTATAATCCATAGTATTCAATAAAATAATAACCTCAGTGTTGCTGTGAAGGTGTTTTGTGGATGTTATTAATGTCTACAATCAGTTGACTTTAGGTAAAGATTATTTTAGATAATCTGGGTGGTCCTGATTCAGTCAATTGACAGGCCTTAAAAGCAGAACTGAGGTTTACCTGAAGACAAAATTCTGCCTGAGGATTGTAGCTTCAACTTTGTGCCTGAGAGTTCCAGCCTCCCCTGTGGATTCTGGACTTGTCTATTCGGGCCTCACAACCGAATAAGTCAATCCCATGAAATAATTTTCTTTATATATAAAGAGTATTACTACTGGTTTTATTTCTGATTGATACATCAAGATTCTCATCACATGAGAGCATGAGCTCAAAGATCAAAACCTTATCATCTATCTCAACAGCATCCAGATACTGAGTTTTCTGGGTTTAATCCATTAAATATAGCTTCTAGGGCACACAATTCCTCTCCAGCTTTGGACCTATGAAACTAAAAAGAGAAGTTATCTGTTCCCAACATAACCACCACTATAACGGTGCAACAGACATAAGATAAAAACTGTAGACATTTTGGTTGAAAAGATGAGTGAATGCAAGGGGATTTTACCCATTAACTGCAACAAAGTTTCCCCTCACAAACCCTCCTCAGATGTACTCTTTATTGTGGAAAGCCATTCACTGTAGTTATATTTCTCCTGACATCTTTTCATATCCTATATTGATCTTTACTTTTTAGGAGCCCTTTTTTCTATGTTATGGTTTGAGGTTACAGATACATACAAAATTTGTGTAAAATTAAATTGCATTGCAATTCCTCATTCACTGTGGCAACTGGGTTAATTTCTGAGAGAGAAAAAAATGATAAAAATATTTACACTCTACTTATATTAAAACTTTAAATCTTATGCATAAATTATGGAGAAAATTTTTAAAGGAGATCAGGTAATAATGGAAGGAAGACATCCTTTTTAGAGGACTTGTAGTTACGAGGAATGTTTCCAGCACAGTTAGTAAAGTAAAAGCAAACAGCAAACACTTTAGTGCTAGACAAAATGTCTACATGGATAATGTTGTTGTTTTCTTTTTTACAATTAAACAGTATATAATAGAATATATAATAGAATTAGTGTTCCTGAAATAAAAAGCTTATTCTGAAGATTCAGAGGTCACAGCATGTTTCAGTGTAATCAATAAAGAATAAACACCACAGAGATTTGTTGCTGACATTTTGAACAGGGACTTTATAGAAACCCATTTTAGTGAAGGAAGATGCTCTACAGAATTTTAACTTGTGATCTTTTATTTTTCCTTTATCTGCTGTTTTTAAAAAGCTCCAGAGAGTGAGTTTAGATAACTTTGGAAGGATAAACACTTTTGATTCGGGGATAGTATTTTGACTTGTGTGTGAGAAGCCAACAAGGATAAAGGAAACAAGCCTCTTAGTAGTCTTTGCACTACACGGAGGCAATCAAGCTCCAGAAATGGAAGATTTAACATTTGGTATTTAATGGGTTTTTTTATAAAGATTTATTTATTTATTTGAGAGAGAGGGAGAGAGGACACAAGCAGGGAGGAGGGGCAGAGGGAGAGGGAGAAGCAGGCTCCCCGCTGAGCAGGGAGCCCGATGCAGAATCGATCCCAGGACCCTGGGATCATGACCTGAGCTGAAGGCAGACGCTTAACCAGCGGAGGCACACAGGCGTCCCAGTATTTAATGGTTTCATAGAAAATACTGCTTTTTAAATTTATTCCTATGTGAAAGTTATTTTTATATTACTTTTCCAGAAAAAAAAAAAAGAGGTGAGATAAGTCTTCATTTCATTGATTGAAAAGGAAAACAGATGAATGCCATGGAAAGATTCCATGGGCTGGAACGGCATAAGATCCCAACAAATGAGTACTGAGTGTTTGGGGGGCAGCTAGAGTGGTGAGGATCGCAAAGATCACACGGTGGTCCTCCTGAGATCCCAAAGCTTGCCAACAGGAATTTAACAAGAGTGGGGTGGGGTGAGGGAGAGATTAGTTTTGTTAATTTTCTCATGTTTCATGGTGATAAAAAGAACTTGATTATGAAGTTTAAAATATGGGTTTCTTCAGAAAACTTAAGGTAATCACTAGAAGAAGAAAAGAAATACGCATATCCCAAATAGTTAGATAGGGAAAGAATTCACCAAAGGAACACACAAAATGCACAAAATCTGTAAGCACCATTCAATGAATACTCCCAAAACAAATTAGGTGGTCTAATCAGACAAAAGGAAAAACACCAAGGGCATCACGTCTGTGCCGTATTTCGTTTGGGACTGCTGCATTCAGCGGCTATTATAGTGGCACAAAATAAGCTCTGGGGAAAAATCTTGTATGAACTAACACAGCTTTACATCATTCCTGCATTTTAAATTGCACATTAGCTAAAACACGTTAGTGACTGTATTTGCTCTTTTAATATCACTTTTTAATGTTTTATTTTCTTCTTTGTTTTTCTCTTTTACGTACATTGGTGCACATGCACAATCATCCCCTATCTATCCCATCAGAATGGCTTTCTAAACATCATTTCCATGAGTCAACATAACTTGCCTGGGCTAGCACAGCAGCATTCATATCGTTTCCTCTTTTGCCACCAAAACTGTATTTTCTACAAGTCAGTCGTGAGATTTTGAAAATCTTAGATCATATTATTCTATTGCTTAAACCTTTTTAATGAGGGCGCCTGGGTGGCTCAGTTGGCTAACAGTCCAACTCTTGATTTCAGCTCAGCTCATAATCTCAGGGTCCTTAGATCGGGCCCCAGGTCGGGCTCCATGGTGGGGTGGAGCCTGTTCAAGATTCTCTCTCCCTCTGCCCTCTCCCCCACCACATGAATGCTCTCTCTCTCTTTCAAAACAAAACAAAACAAAATAAAAACAAAAACAAAAACCCAAACCAAAAACTTTTTAAAGAATTCACCATTTCATTTAGAATAAAATCAAAATTCCATGACATGGGACACCTGGGTGGCTCAGTTGTTAAGCGTCTGCCTTTGGCTTAGGTCATGATCCCAGGGTCCTGGGATCGAGCCCCACAATGGGCTCTGTGCTCCGCAGGAAGCCTGCTTCTCCCACTCCCCCTACTTGTGTTCCCTCTCTCACTGTTTCTCTCTCTGTCAAATAAATAAATAAAATCTTAAAAAAAAAACTTCCCATGGCATGGCCTAGAAGGCCCAACATAATTTGTTTTCATAATGTTTTCCATTTCTGATTTATTTTCCTCTTTATTACGTCAATAGTAATAAGTGACAGCCTCCCCCCTAACACTTTTCCCAGTATCATTCCAGCTCCCATAGAAAACAACAATTGACAGTTTGGTATATATTTCTAGGCAAATTTTCTATTTCCAAGTGTTTTAGTTGCCTGTTGCTACTAAAACAAATTAACACAATCTTAATGGCTTAAGCAACACAAACGTATTATTTAAAGTTCTCTATTTCAAGAATCTGCCATGGGTTGCACAGAATGAAAATTAAGGTATAAGCAGGACTGCTTACCTTTCTGGAAGCTCTGAGAGAAAAAATTTTTCCTTGCTTTTTCACCTTCTAGAGACACCCTGCATTCCTTGTCTCCTGGCCCCCTTCCTTCATCTTCAAAGATAGCATTGTGGGGATCTAGTTTTTCCACACTACCATCTGGTATATCAGAGAACCAGAGGAAGACTGCTCTTTTAAAGACCTTTAAGGACTCAAGTGATTAGATTGGGCCCACCTAGATAATCCAGTATATTCTCTCTATCTCAAACTCAGCTGATAAGCAACCTCAAAGGCATCTGCCATCTTGGCTCTCCATTGCTATTTAAGGTAACCTCACAGGTGCTAGGTATTAAGATGTGAACATCTGAGGCCATTATTCTGCCTGCCACACCAGGTATACACAAACATTATTTTTTGTTTTAGTCTTGTAAAACAAAAACAAAAACAAAATCAGACCAGATTGCTTGTCTTTATTAGTTTTATCACCTTGTAATAATGTGTTGTCAGATTTTCTATATCATTATGTATAGGTTTGATTCATTAAGATTGAAAACTGATATTATTCCAGAGTATGGCTATAGACTAATTACCATTCTCTTGTGATGGTTGGACATTTTATAAATTTTGCCATTATAAGCAATGATGTAAACATCAACCTCATGCCTATATACAGTTTGTACACGTACTATTATATTTCTTGGACAGATTCATAAACATGAATTTTCTGGGTCACCACCAAATTTCCATCTAAAATTATGTAAAATAGCATTTGCACTAATGATTCAGAGGGCTCATATCCCTTGCCATTCCTAAAAGTAACTGTTATTAATCATTTATTTTCTTTATCTGATAGTTTAAAATAAAATATTTCATTGATTTGCCTTGTGCCTAATTACTAATGCAGAGAGACTTCTGCTCACATGATCATATAAGATAAAAACCTCTTATAAGTTTATTGGCCATTTAACATTTACTTGTGGAGTGAAATTTTAAATTTTGCCCATTTTTGAATTATATTTTAATTTTGTTAATAATTAAATTATTTTATCCTATCACCTCTATTTTAATTTTGATTTTAGAGACTTTTATATAAGGTAGGTAGTCAGTTTTGTCAGTCTTTTAGGTAGTCAGTTTAATTTTTAAGTAGTCAATTTTATCAGTCTTTACTTTTATGTTTTCTAGGTTTTGCATCTTCCTTAGGAAGTATTAGGTTTGTGTTTGTGTGTGTGCATTTTGTTTTGTTTTCCCAAGTCAAGGCTAAAAGGTAATTTTCTTTATTTTTTTTATTTTTTATTTTTTAATTTTTTTATTTTTTAAATATTTTATTTATTTATTCATGAGAGACAGAGAGAGAGAGAGAGAGAGAGATAGGCAGAGGGAGAAGGAGGCTCCCAAGGAGCAGGGAGCCCGATGCAGGACTCGATCCCAGGACCCTGGGATCATGACCTGAGCCGAAGGCAGACGCTTAACCATCTGAGCCACCCAGGCACCTTTTTTTTTTTTTTAAGATTTTATTTATTCATCTTAGACACAGAGATACAGAGAGAGAGAGAGAGAGAGAGAGAACATGAGCAGGGAAAGAGGCAGAGGGAGAGGGAGAAGCAGGGTCCTTGCTGAGCCAGGAGCCCAATGTGGGACTAGATCCCAGGACTCTGGGATCATGACCTGAGCTGAAGGCAGACACTTAAGCATCTGAGCCACCCAGGTGTCCCAAAAGGTAATTTTCTTATGTCACAGGATTATTTTTATTTGATTCATCTACATTTGTTTACTTTGGTATGTTGAGGTTTTTTTACTTGTATTTATTTTTTGACAAAAAAATCTTAAATATTTAAGGTATAAGATATAATGTTTTGGTATGTGTACACTTTGTTAAATAATTACCACCATCCAACTAATTAACATATTCATTACCTCCCACAGCTACCATTTCCATTTGTGTGAATGTTGTAGATGAACCTGAATGAACTTATGTTAAGTGAAATAAACCAGATACAGAAAAACAAATATTGCATGATTTTACTTATATATGAAATCTAAAAAAACTCTCACACTCTCAGTAACAGAGAGTAGAATGGCAGTTACGAGAAGCTGGGAGGTGGTGGGAAAAGGGAGCTATTGATCAAAAGGTACAAATTTTCAGTTAGAAGATCAATAAGTTCTGGAGACCTAATGTACTAGTATAGTGAATATGGTTGATAATAATGTGTACTTGAAATATGCTAAGAGAGTAGATTTTAAGTGTTCTCACCAGATTAAAAAAAATTGTGTTTCCTTTTTATTTAATACTTCAGTCATGAGTATTTTCCTTGAATAATGTTACCTATAACATGATTCAGAAATCTGTTTTTAGAATCAATAACTAATTCCCCTGGACCATTTATATTCAGTTCCACTATAACACAACATATGCATTCCTAAAAATCACTATGGTGTTCATAGTTGCTCAATAAAAATACAATCTTACTGGGAAAATGGGGTAGGGGAAACATACTAAAAAACCTCATCAGTAACACATAGAAAACAAAAAATAAGAACCTAAGGAAAAACAGTGATACAGTTTTATATGTATTAAATAGTTAACAAGCACATGAACACTGTAGTAAATATGATAATCCAGGAAAAAAGTTTGTAGAAGTGAGCATATAGTAGATAAAGGTGGTCAAAAGTCTAAACTTCCAATTATTAGATAAATAAGCTCAGGGGATATAACATACAGTATTTTGATTATAGTTAACAGCATTATATTTTATATTTGAAAGTTGCTAAGAGAGTAGATCTTAAAAGCTTTCATCACACACACACACAATAATTGCAACTGTGAGGTAATGGATGTTAACTAAACTTATTGTGGTAATTATTTTACAATATATGTATATATAAAATCATTATGTTGTATACCTTAAACTGATAGAATGTTATATGTCAATTATGTCTGAATAAAACTGGAAAGATAAACAGTTAATGCACATGAAATAGAAAAATTTCTGGCACATAGTGATTCATAAATATTAATTTGTGTTATTATTACCATTATCATTGCTGCAGTTTGTTATCATAATATCATTCTAAGGAAGAGGGCAACCATTTCACTTCTTTGTATTAATGATTCACATTCATTTAACCTTTTTGTGGATCCCTTCTATCATATTCATATTCATTTATTTCTTATTTCATCTTACTCTAGGTAACTATGAATGCAGGGCATGCTCATACAATAAGAATAAAATCTATTTACAAATGAAGCTTTAAAAAGTACTAATTTAAAAAAATATTTTTATCTAATTGGTTTAGTTTGGAGTACCTGTTGCTTGACATCACCAAAACCTAGAGAAACCCTCAAGAGTCCTTCCCATATTAAAAACAAAGCCCTTATTTATTTAATTCACATTCAATTTATGATCAAATATGACTTCCTGATATTCCTATGTAATTTCTTTCTTAAATTTAATCCTTCTTCATTTCCCTAATATATTTAAATGAAAGAAAACTTTTAGACACTGGAGTGAATAAACAAATTTCCTCAAAGCTATTTATGATAAATGTAAAATTGAACAAATACAAATATTTGCTTTGGTTTAAATACATTGTAGTAATCAGGATAACTTAGTCTATGACTATCACAGTCACATTCAGATGCCCTATCTTTGTTTCCTTTCTCCATACTCCCACTCTCTCAGATTATCCACATGAAAGCTTTCTCTGTATTTGTTAATCTTTTCCCCACCTGAATCCAAAATGCTATGTTTCCTATCACAGTTGGCTTCAGAAAATGATAATAAAATTACAAAGAAAGGATTAGGATGATATACTGAGAATAAGAAACAGACAGAAGGACCATCAAGGAACTGAAACGCCTGTTTATTTGTATGCGTTGGCAATAACAACAGGGAAACCGGCAAAGAAGGGGCGTGAAAAACATGTAAGCCAGCACACAGATATATAAGCAGAATATTTTTCATATCATATCTACATTGAATGTATTTGGCAATTTTCTGTGGAGTGTTAGCTTCGGCTTAAATACATACATATATATATATATTAAGTTTTGCCCATTAGAATTTAATCGTATTAAATATATTCATCCTTCAGGATATACCTAATGCATTAGTTTGTGGTTGGAGTAATAGATAAATACATATATTAGATTACCTGCTATATCTTCTATAAATATACTCATTAGTTCTTTTATTTACTATTTGTAACCTATAAATTGAATAAAATTCCCTAATAAAATTATTTCAGTTAAATAAAAATTAGTCAAGTTCTATGATTATTTTTTCTGTTTTTATTATGAATTGGAAGAATTTTTTTGTACCTAATTGATGATTTAATATAAAGAAATGGCCAGAATGTGATGGCATACACTTATTTTTTGAAGGAAGTTTTGTGAAATACTTTACTTTTGGATAAAAAAGTATTAAACTTAAAAAAGTGTGAAATTTTGTCATAATTGACCTATAATGGGGAGGGACAACTTCCTTCTGAAACCAGAACAACAAAATATAGATCACAAACCAATGTAATATTATTGGATGAAAATTTAAAAAGAAAAAACTTTCTAAAGGAAGAATTTACACTGGACCAAACTTCTGAAGTGTGGTACACATGTATATGCTATTTAGCCTTACCCACATTTTAATGTTTTACACACACACACACACACACACACAGATTTGTCACATATAGGAAATGACTTTAATGCAGGTAAAGGTAGGAGTAAATGTATACTACCAAAATGTAAAGTGTTTAACAATGTTGTCCAATGGGATATCAAATTCAAATAGGTACAGTTAGTATTTTTATAAATTGTCACAAAAATCTTGCATAATCTTGATTTCAGGAGTCATTTCATGAGGTATACATGTGTAAATACTTATCAAATTACATATTTTAAATACTCATAGTTGATTATAGTCAAGCATATCTCAATAATTCTGCTTTTTTAACAGAAGACTGTGCAAAATAACATATAGACATGAACCTTGTTCCAAGTTTTTCTAGTTATTAGTTAATCAAGCCACTGGGTGTAAATTTTAGTGAAGTTATTCATGATATATGAAATAGCAGAAAAGTAACAGATGGCTGTGATTGAAACAAATATTTTTTTAAGGAAATAGCTCACTGATCTTTAAGATGACCAATAATCAGCTTATTGATATCAGCTAACTAATCAACTATGATTAAACATTGACTCTAAACTGAGCAAACCATTTAATTAATTGATTCATACATCTATTTAATTTATAGATTCATCTTACATCATTTGCTGAGGGTGTATTATGTACTGAGCACCATGCTATATGGTGGAAAAAATGTTCTAAACCAGATGATAGCACTTTTCCTCTGGGTGCTTATAAATTAGTAGACTGTTTCTTGAAAGCAGTTCTCCTTAAAGAAAAAAGTGATCAACACTAATACTACAAAAGTAAAAACTTTCTTAAACATGTTTAACCATTAGAGATCCCACATAGCAGGAATGGACAGCATAGAGTGCAGGAAAGTAAGCCCAATAATGGGATATCCAGACAAACGGTAAAAAATGAGAGAGTGACCAAAACAAATGGAGATACATTTTAGAAGTTTATCTAAATCAGTGATGACTCCTGCTTTGGAGAAGACCTACTTAATTATATTTTTTAAAGCCATGAGATTAAATATTTTTAATATAAATTAATTTAATAAAATATACAATAACACATTATTGTATAATAATAAAAGCAAAAAATTACTCTACTACTCCATTCCTCTTTATTGAGTTAATGACAAATCATATTCACTTATTACATGCACTGCTTTCCTTAGACCACACAACAGAGAAGCTATAGTGTAGATGCCTAGAGCCTGTCAGCCTGGCTGAAGCCTGGATCCACCACTTACTAACCAGGTGTCCTAAGGCAGGTCACTTGACATCTCTGAAAATAATACTAAGAACTTACACTTAGGAATGTTGGAAGAATAAATTAGCTAATATTTGTAAAAGTCTTAGTATTAGACACAAACTACCATGTAAGTATTATAATTAATTATCACCATTGGAGCCCACGCTACTGAGATTGCATGATGAGACTAACCTGCTCTCCAGGGGAAGACAGAGGGTAAACAGGGCACTTGACCAACAACTACTGCCAAACTCTATGACTTTAGAGAACATAAGTTTTGCAACTGCATTTATTAGCTCCTCTGGGGGAAAAAAAAAAGAAAGATGGTGATCTGTGGTGAAATCCCATCACATCTTCATTATCTCATTGAGGCATCGTCAGTAGTTAACTTCTTTTATTTTTAAGAAAACCAGAAAGTGAAAGTAAGCTCAAATTTTTTAAATCAAAAGAGTTTTCTCATAGAAACACGGAAAATATCATGTTACTTTCCTCATTGAGGTGTATATAATGTATGTACTATAAAGGGTCTCAGTTTTATTTTCATAAGAACAGAAGGCAACAGATTTATTTGCCAATCTCATCTATTTCCCATATTAAAACAGATAAATATAAGTTCTATAATATCATATTTTCCACCAAGCATCAGTCAAGGGTCACCTAAGCTTCCTTCTGTATCTTAAACCCCAAGGTAGAAAATCAAGCTTCCTTTTCTGTAGTCTCCCATAACTCTCTATACAGTAGAAGTTAATATTATTTTTATTTTAGATTTAATTTATGCATAATAAATGATACAGTAGTATCTTTAATATAGATGGCTGATTTTTTAAAATCAAGACATCTCTTTTTCAGAAGTCTATTTCTATTGGTTTATTTATTTTTATTCAATAATTGTTCATATTATACCAAAATTGAAATTTTTTGAAGTAGTCACATTCCCAATAGATGAAATCTACTTCAAGGTAAATAATTTTTAAACATAGGCTGAAGTATTAAATACATTTTTGTAAAAAGGAAAGTTAGAGAACAAAGTTATAATTTCACTAATATACAGATAAAAATCAGATATACAAGTGAAAAATTTAAATTAGAGCTCTATATTTCAACATTTTTCATCTGGTATTATACTGGTTTACTGGTCTTACTTAAATATGTTTTTCAATTTACTTTTGTTATTTAGAGAAGAATCACTCTACAAGCAAAATTTCAGAAATGTGTTTAATCTGAAAATATATCAATATATAGAAATAAACATAGATTTTGTGTATGATTTTCCTATTAAGAAGCTTTTTCATTGTAAGTTTTAGTTGAGGTATAATTTATACAATTTAAAATGCACAGAACTTACATGTTCACTTTCATAGGACTTGGTAACTGTATACCCACCAAGTATCTACCAACCAAAACAACATTTTTTTTTTAAAGATTTTATTTATTTATTTGAGAGAGAGAATGGTAGAGAGAGAGAACATGAGAGGGAAGAAGGTCAGAGGGAGAAGCAGACTCCCTGCTGAGCAGGGAGCCCAATGCGGGACTCGATCTGGGGACTCCAGGATCATGACCTGAGCCGAAGGCAGTCGCTTAACCAACTGAGCCACCCAGGCACCCCCAAAACAACATTTTAAGTATTTTCATCACCTGGAATGTTCCCTCATGCCTCTTTACAGTCAATCTGAGCCTCCTGCCCCTACTCTGATCCAGTGGTAGCTTCTTTTTCTCAATATAATACCTTTTGATATTCATTCTTTTTGTCTGTATCAATAATTCATTTCTATTGCTAAGCATATTCCATTGTATAGATATATAAGTTTTTTTCATTCACTTGTTAATGGACATTTCAATTGTTTCCAGTTTGGGACTTTTAGAAATTCGTATGTTAGGAAACTTCTTGTATAAGAATCTGTCAGAACATTTATTGCTATTTCCCTTTCTAAAACACCTAAGAGTGGAACTGCTAAATCACATTAATTGTGAGTGTTCAATTAGTATAAGAAACAGCTAAGCAATTTTTTTAAAGTTGTACTGTTTTACACTCCCATCAGCAATTTATGAGATTCCATTTCCATCCTTGCCAGCACCTACTGTTGTCAATTTTTAAAATTTATCAACGTAGTGTTATTGCAAAAGAATGAAGTAAATTAAATACTTAAAGTCAAGCAATATTTTGTATAATGAATTCTTACATCATTCATAACTTTAAAATATATTATCCAATACAATTGGTACTATTAACCTTTAAATATTTTAATTATATCTTGCTTAGTACTCTGTGATCATCTTCCTCACCTCCCACTGAAAGCTTTATTCATTAGAGGCTACCATGTTTATGTTGAATTGAATTTTGTCAATTTTCACATGTCTTTTCTTTCAAAAATATTTTGCCATTTGAATATCTATTAAGTCTGTTAATAATTAATTCATCAGTGGGGCACCTGGGTGGCTCAGTTGGTTAAGCAGCTGCCTTCAGCTCAGGTCATGAACCCAGGGTCTTGGGATCCAGCCCCTCATCGGGTCCCTGCTCAGCCGGGGGCCTGCTTCTCCCTCTCCCTCTGCTGTTCCCTCTGCTTATGCTCTGTCAAATAAATAAATAAATCTTAAAAAAAATAATTAATTCATTAATGAATAATAAATTTAACAATTAGCAAATTAGTTACAGGGTATTCATGATAACATTACATAAATATTTCACAAGAAATTAAAATAGAATCTGAATCTTAATTATATTACATAATGCTATTATTTTAGAAATATTAAAAGTAAATTTTTAAAAGTCAAATTATACGGTAGAATGTTTAGGGTCCTTCACATACTTGCATTGTTAAATTTATTCTTCCATATTATGAAAGGATCAAATTTGGTTTATAATTAAAATACTTTGTATGTGGTATATTTATTTGAACTTAACCCAAATACTTCAGCACTGTAATATATGCCATAAGAGAAAGACATATCACATGTGGTTCTTTATGTCAGAAAAGTCAAAATATATGAAAACTGGATGAAAAAGTTATAAGAATTCTCACAATTATTGGCATACTAACCTTTTGTTACCTCAGTCATATGAATGAACTTTTATGTGCAAAATTAAATGTCTTTCTCAGTAATACACACACACATCAATTTATTAAAGGTAAACTATAAAAATAAGCTTAGTATTGACCATAATTACCCTTGGAAACTACTAGAGTTTCAATTCTATAGTCTTAATTAATTGTGCACTGTTTTCATTTATTTAATCTTTCTGTCTGCTTTTGTCTTAACACTAAGTGTCTCTGAAATTTTAAAGCTTTCCTCTACAACATTCTTTTAGGAAATAGCAAGTGTACTGGATCATTCCTGCCCTCTCTATAAATTCTTATACTCACTCTTCTGCACTCCTCTGTGAGGCATTATAGCATAGAGGCTAAGAGTTTAGACTCTGCAATGAGAATGCATTTTATCAAGCATAGATATATATAGTATGTGTGGATGGATATCTAGACAGATAGATGAAAGAAAAGATAGGAAGGAAGGGCGAGAGAGAGAAAGAGAAAGAAAACGGAAAGAAAGAAAGAAAGAAAGAAAGAAAGAAAGAAAGAAAGAAAGAAAGAAAGAAAGAAAGAAAGAAAGAAAGAGAAAGAAAGAAAGAAAGAAAAAAGGGAAGAGAAAGGAAGCGAACAGTAAAATATGCATGAAAGTAAGAAAAATTCACATGGTCTTTGGGAACAATGAATTAGTGTTAGTTCTCCGTCAGAATATTTCATTGAAGAATTATTATATGCTTATATCATATTCTGTTGTATAGATAATGATATTATAGAGATTAACCAGTGGCATTTCTGCCTCAATCTGAAATTTAATCAGAAAATGTTTCTCCTTTGGGGCAACTGGGTGGCTCAGTTGGTTAAGCATCTCTTGATTTCAGCTCAGGTTATGATCTCAGGGTTGTAAGATTGAGCCCCTCATAGGGCTCTGTGCTGGGCATGAACCCTGCTTAAGATTCTCTCTCTCCTTCTTCCTCTGCCCCTCCCTGCCCCACTCATGCATGTGCATGCTCTCTTTCTCTCTAAAAAGAAAAAAAGAAAGAAAATGTTTCTCCTTCAGAAAAGAAATATTACTGCCTAATCCAAATTAAAATTCTCAGCTGAAACTTTGAAATTTAAAAATATTTCCAAACCAATCCAAAAATACAATAATTTTGGCTTTCATTTCTGAACTACAGATTGAACCTTTTACATTATATTCTGAACATGAAGTTCTGTAGGCCTGCTATTAATTTAGTTTGGTTACCTTGGAAACAGGAGCTCTTTCTTTTTAACTTATCACTAGTGTCATCCATTTCTATATAACAGCAACAAAAAATTAGGATGGAATTTTATAAAGGGTAACTATGTTTTTTTCCTGTCATTTGAGAGAACAGTTAAAGCATACAATATTTAGTAGCAGAATAACATTCATAACAAATATAGCTAAGTCCATTTGTCATTCAAGTTGGAGGTTTCAATGCTACATATAGTCTTCTAAATACTTACTCTTCAGATCTCTGAAAGACAATAACTGTTTTGATAAAAGATATATGTTGGCTACGCTATCTCCATTCACCATAAAATCAGAGGTGTACACTATATGTACTCACAATTTTGAAAAGTGTATGTACTGTGTTTACTTTGCATAATGAAACTGAACTTCAGCAGAGGCAGAAATATAATGATGCTATTACCAAACAATAATAATATTGACTAGGTTGAAGATAAACCTGTAATTATTATCTACTTCTATATTTAAGGTGGTAATTTTGTCAAAATAAAAAGGCAAAGTTTCTAGATCTTACTAAAATTTTTGGCTTGTTTTAAATATGATTTAATGTACCTGTGTAGTAGATTTCTAGGAATAACATTATGTGCAAATTATTTAATAAAGTGACAAACCTTTAAAGTTAGCAAATGGAGGCCAAATGACTGGGTTTGTTTTCAGAAACTATGGGTTCGGTGCCTAGGTCTTCAACTTAACAGCTGTGACTCCTTGGAAAATAACTTATAAGCATAGAAATTTAAACATAAACTTTGTTTTATGCTTCATGGAAATAAATTCTACCACATAAAAATATTTTTATATGGAATTTGATAATGTATGTAAATAAGATCTTGTACAGCATAAGAAATATACAAATCTAAGTAAATAAGATTAAACATACTACCTGCTGTCAAGGGTCACTAGTTTACATAAACAGAATTTCAATTACATGACACATGGAAACATATTAAGTAAAATTTAAATTAATTGATTAAAATTAATCAACTAATAGCTGAAATTGCCCCATGCACATGTTTTTGAATCCCTGGTTGCTTTAAATATCAAGAGGTGATGTTTTTCTGATATAAATTTGAGTGGGGAAAAAGGTTTTAATTTAGCTTATGTATATTTCACTTGCTGTAGGGTTTGATGCATTATTGTGATTTATTTAAAAATTAGTGTTTATTACAGTATCATGGAAATGAAAAGGTAAGGGTATATTGATTGATGTATAGTATATTTACCAACAAAATATCAAGTTTTTGTTCCTGTCATTTCTTATAGAACCAAAATTATTGACAATCTGGTAGAACTAAAACTATTGACACTACTTATACTTATTTACATTAAAGTATGGATTACTATTTACAATAATAAGTAAATTTATTGCATACATAAGTACTCATCAAAACTGTAATTACAAATGTATTTATTGTGTTCCTAAAAATACAAATTATAGTTTGGAAAATACTTGGACTAGAAAAGGACTTTATGAATTGTTGCAAAATTTTCGTGGTTGTCCATAAAATTACTATGGATATGATATAATATATCTAGCCATTCTATGGAGCTAACAGTCATTCATAAAGTTATTTCTATTACAAAATGAATTCTGATTTGAAGATCAAAGTGAAGGACGTTCATTTTGTTTACCTCCACAAAGATGGAAGGGAGGAAAAGACAGTTATTTCACATTTGTAATACCCAAGATTTACAAAACTATAAAGGTGACTGAGAAATGTAAGTTTCAAGATTTTTTTATTTCTTTTTTTTTAAAGGATTTATTTATTTCTTTTTCAGGGAGAGACTGGGAGAGAGCATGCAAGCAGGTGGAGGGGCAGAGGGAGAGGCATAGGGAGAGGAAGAGAAATAGACTCCCTGCTGAGTGTGAAGGCCTATTCAGGGCTTGATCTCACAAACCTGAGATCATGACCTAAGTGGAAGCTAAGAGTCAGTCGCTTAACCAACTGAGCCACCCAGGCACCCCTTGATTTTTCTTTTAATTTCTTCTTTGACCCATTGGTTGTTCAGAGCATATTGTTTAATCTCCACATATTTGTTACTTTTTCACTTTTCTTCTTGTAATTGATTTCTAGATTCATACCATTGTGGTCAGAAAAGATGTTTGATAAGATATCAATCTTCTTAAATTTATCAAGACATTTTGTGGCCTAACATGATCAATCCTAGAGATTGTTTCATGTGTGCTTGAGAAGAATAGGTGTTCTACTGCTGGTCATTGGAATATTCCATATATGTCTGTTAGGTCAATCTGGTCTAACATGTAGTTTAACTCCTATGTTTACTTATGGGATGCAGCAAAAGCAGTTTAAGACAGAAGTTTATAGCAATAAATGCCTACAGTAATAAAAAAGAAAGATCTCAAACAATTAACTTTATACCTCAGGGAACTAGAAAAAGAACAAATTAAGGCAAAAGTTAGGAGAAAGAAGGAATGACAAAGATCAGAGTGGAGATAAATGAAAGAGAGACTAACAAAACAATAAAAAAAGATCAATGAAAGTAAAGATTATTTTTTAAAAATAAAGAAAATTGACAAACCATTAGCTAGATTTACCAAGAGGAAAAAAAGAGGACTCAAATAAATAAATTTACAAATGAAGAAGAGTCATTACAACTGATACCACAGAAATACAGAATCATAAGAGACTACTATGAACAATTATGTGCAACAAATTAGACAACCTAGAAGAAATGGTTAAATTTCTAAAAATATACAACTTAATAAGACTGAATCATGCAGAAATAGAAAATCTTAACAGATAAATTATTAGTAAAGGGATTGAATTAACAATCAAAAACCCCCTAATGAACAAAAGTCCAGGACCAGATGGCTTCACTGATAAATTTTACCAAACATTTAAAGAACTAATACCAATCTTTCTATAACGTTTCCAAAAAATAGAATAGGAGAGAATACTTCCAAAAATCATTTTATGAGTCCAAGATTACCCTGATACCAAAATCAAACAAGGTCATTATAAGAAAATTACAGGACAATATCCCATATAACAGTAGATGCCAAAATTCTCAACAACATATTAGCAAACCAAATTATAAAAATACAAAAATCTATCTATCTATCTATCTATCTATCTATCTATCTATCTATATCATGATCAAATGAGTGTATCCCAGGAATGCAAGGGTGGTTCAACATCTGCAAATCAATGTGATATACCACATTTTTTAAAATGCAGGATTGAAAATCATATGAACATCTCAATAGACACAGAAAATCATTTGACAAAATTTAAAATTTTTCGTGATAAAAGTGTTAACAAAGTGGATATAGAGGGATAGTACCTCAATATAAAAGAGACCAAAGATGACAAGCATACAGCTAACATCACACCC
Source organism: Callorhinus ursinus (assembly GCF_003265705.2). NCBI lineage: Eukaryota > Metazoa > Chordata > Mammalia > Carnivora > Otariidae > Callorhinus > Callorhinus ursinus. The sequence continues at coordinate 23,151,498 of NW_027397068.1, forward strand.
AATGGCGAAACAATGAAAGCTTTTCCTCCTATATCTGGATCAAGATAAGGATGCCCACTCTTGACACTTTTATTTAACACAGTTTTGGAAGTCTTAGCAACAGCTATTGAATAACAAAAAGTAATTAAAATCATCCCAGTTTCGATAGAAGAAGTAACTGTCATTCTTTCCAGATGACATAATACTATATATAGAAAACCTAAAAGACTGAATTAAAGAAATGATTGAAATAATAAATGAATTCAGTAAAGTAGCAGTATACAAAATGACATACAGAAATCTGTGTTTTTTATACACTAATTACAAGTTATCAGAAAAAGAAATTAAGAAAATAATCCTACTTACAATTTCATTAAAAATATTTAAATATCTAGGACTAACATTAACAAAGGAGGTAAAAGACCTGCACACTGAAAACTATAAAACACTGATGAAAGAAATGAAAAAAACACACATAATTGAAAAGATATTCTATGCTCATGTGTGGAAGAATTAATATTGTTAAAATATTGCTACTATCCAAAGACTTCTAAATACTCAGTGCAATCCCTATGGCATTTTTCAAATAAATAGAAAAAAAAAAAACAAAAAACAAAAAACCTATCCTAAATTTTGTATGGAACCACAAAAGACTCCAAATGCCTAAGGCAATCTTAAGAAAAACAAACTGGATGTGTCAAACTTTCTAATCTCAAAGTATATGGCAAAGCTATAGTAATCAAAACAGTATGTTATTGGCATAAAAGTAAACACATAGATCAATGGAACAGAGGAGAAAACCCAGAAATAAACCTAAGCATGTATAGTCTATTAATTTTCAACAAAGTAGCTAAGAATATATAATGGGGAAAGGATGATTTCTTCAATAAATGTTGGGAAAAATGGACAGCCACATGAAAAAGAATGAAAGTGGACATTTACCTTACACCATACACAAAAATAAACTCAAATGGATTAAGAGTTGAACATAAGACCTACATGGTATACTCCTAGAAGAAAACATGGAGTAGAGGGAATAAATTCTTTGACATTGGTCTTGGCAATAATATTTTGTATTTGGCACAAAAGCAAAGCACCAAAACAAAAATCAACAAGTGTGACTACATCAAACTAAAATTTTCTGCATAACAAAAAAATAACATTAACAAGGTGAAAAGTCAGCCTATGGAATGGGAAGAAATATTTGCAAGCCACATATTGATAAAGGGTAAATATCCAAAATATACAAGGATCTCATACAACTCAATAGCAAAATAAAAAATAACCCAATTAAAAAATATACAAAGTACCCAAATAGACAGTTTTTCCAAAAAAGACATACCAATGGCCAACAGATACACAAAAAGGTGCTCAACATCACTAATCATCAGGGAAATGCAAATCAAAACCACAATGATATATCACATTCCAACTGTTAGGATATCTCTTATCAAAAATACAAGAAATAAGTGTTAGCAAGGATGTAGAGAAAAGGGAACCCTTGTGCATTGTTGGTGGGAATGTAAATTGATGTGATCCCTCAAAAAATTACAAATAGTAATACCATATAATCCAGCCATCCCACTGTGGGTATATATCCAAAGGAAACAAAATCATTATTTCAAAGAGATATGTGTACTCCCAAGTTAATAGCAGCATTATCCCAATAGCCTACATATGGGAACAACCTAAGTGTTCATCAATAGATGAATGGGTCATGAAATGCTTATATATATTATTATATATACCCTGTCATTTGCCACTACATGGATGAACTTGGAAAACATTAAGCTTAGTGAAATAAACCAGATACAGAAAGACACATACCACATGGTATTGCTTATATGTGGAATCTAAAACAACAACAACAAAAAAGTCAAACTCATAGAAACAGGTAGTACAAAAGTGGTTGGCAGGAGCTAGAGGTGGGGGAAATAGGTAAAATGGTATAGATCATACCTTACCAATATACTATATCCCATCTGGGACATAATCCACTAAAATAATCCAAAGATGCAAAAAAAATGCAAGCCATCCATAACTCAATGTATTCATAAATCAGAGTTTGCTAGTCTAGAAAAACTACTAAGTAAATTGAATATAAAATATATCTATCAATATTAATATTCACATTGATATTAATATGTTTTAGGTTAAGATACATTTAACATAAATACACATACAAATCCTATGGTTAATAAAGGAGTCAATCACATAAAAGAGCAACAATTAAGATTTCTATAGTTTGTTGGCATAATTATTCTTAAGGTTCATTCTGCAAACAAATAAAAAAGGACGGCTAGAGAGAGAGAGAGTGGACTATCAGCATTCTTTCTGTAATGAAATAAATAAAAATTCTCACCAAAATCTCTGGGTGTAAGGGCATGGACTAGTGAGATAAACTAAAATCTTGCAAGATCCTTATGCAAAATTGGAAGGCCAGTATTGTTCTTTGGAACACAAATTATATAATACAAAGCAATACTGGAGAGCCAGGAGAAATAAGAAATTGATCCCCAAGGAATTTAAATGTTTAAATTATTAGGTGCAGAGTATTAAATGACTATACATATAGGAAATAATGTAGAGAATAAGAAATATTATCAAGAAAAGGAAAGTATTAAATATATAGCAAATTGAAGAAAAAACACAATATATGAAATTACTGAAATTTACCACTCAGTAAATGTGTTCACCAACAGATGAAACACCTCTAAAGATAGGATTAAAAGTATCTACTAAGCAGGAAGACAAACTGAAGATGTTACCAGGGTGAAGCCCAGAGACTCAGAAAAGTGGACAATATAAAATAGAGATTAAAGGGGCAACTGGGTGACTCAGTCATTAAGCGTCTGCCTTCGTCTCAGGTCATGATCCCAGGGTCCTGGGATCGAGCCCCACATGGAGCCCCACATTGAGCCTCGCATCAGGCTCCCTGCTCGGCGGGAAGTCTGCTTCTCCCTCTCCCACTCCCCCTGCTTGTGTTCCCTCTCTTGCTGTGTCTCTCTCTGTCAAATAAATAAATAAAATCTTTTTAAAAAATAAAATAAAATAGAGATTAAAGAGATACAGAGGATAGAGTGAGGGCTTAAAACAGGAGACATTTGCACTGTCACACTTCTGGAAATTAGAAATCTGAAATCCCCATGTGGACAAGGCCATGGTACCTCCAGATGTTCTAAGGGAGCATCCTTTATGTCTTCCAGCTTGCGGTATTTCCTGGCATTCCTTGGTTTATGGCAGCATAACTCCAGCATCTACCTCTTTGTCTTTACGTGGCTTCTTTCCTCTTGTCTCTGCATCCTCTTCTCTTCCTATGAGGGCACCAGTCATTGGATTTAGGGTCCACTCTAAATCCAGGATAATTTCTTCTCAGGATTCTTAACCAATTTACATCCTGCAAAAACCTATTTGCAGTTAAGTTCACATTCCGAGGTTCCAGGTGGATGTGAATTTTGGGGGGGACACTATTCAATCCACTATAGAAAATGGCCAAATAGCCAATATAAGAAAAATGAAAATATAAAGTTGCATTTATTCACAAAGTAAAATAGTATATATTGACGAAAAGAAATGAGCGAGTAACACATAGGTATAATATGGGTAAATTTTATATATACATGGTGTTGAGTGAAAAAAGCTGTTTCTAATCATGTATACAACGTGATTCCACTTATATAAATTCAAAACAACAAACTAAATTTACATGTTCTGATCATATATAAATATGATAAATCACATTTTAATAAATTAAAGCAAATGATATTTTTTAATGTAGGACAGTGTTTATGACTGGGTGTGGGAAGGAGGAAGATGGAGAGTGAAATTAGAGAAGAGAATAAAGATAATTTCAGCAGTATTGGTAATATCCCAGTTCTTAGATTGAGTGATGGCCTCACAGGGATATATGTGTGTGTATATATATCTACATTGTGTGTGTATCTGTGTATATGTGTAAAACATTGTGTAATATAACTACTTTAAAAAAAACTGGAAGGGAAAATTACATATATGAGAACAGGTGCCCCAAATTTAAATAAGAAATAAGGCACTGAGTAGACTTAACTACCTGAAATGTAAGGAAGAAAGGAGGGGCAAGAAAAGATGAATGTGAAATAAGCACAAAGAAAGAGCATATGGAAGCTTTTTGTTTTAATTTTAGACTCATCTCTCACATATTTACATACGTGCATAATCATGAAATAAATAGATCTGCCTTTCCCTATTACAAACAGTACATTAAAAGAGATGATAGTTGCACCTTAACTAATTTTAAAAGCAATATGAAAATATTTTGTGTATATTTCATTCCAGTATATTGACAAATGACTCCGATGATACTTTACATCATACCTGAATTCTGATCAATTCGTTACACAGAATGTGTGGAAATACCCATTCAACAAAATGAAAGATGAGCCTATACTAGGTTTTACATTATGGTAATAAAACATGGAAATTTTGTATTAAAAAATAAAAGATGAACGATAAATATGGCTAAGCCACATAAATTTCTGTTACCTCTCACCTGTGCTAATCAGCTACATAATTTAATTATGGAAAATATTGTTACAAGGCATAGTTTGAATAAACAGTGGTAATCTTGATGTATCATATTAGGAACACATTTTTTTAAAGTTTAGATAAGTGTCAGGAACTATTTATCGAGCCATGTGCTGTTTTGACATATTTAATGATATTACAGAATTATTAATCTGTTTATAAATAACAAGAATTTAGTAGTTTGAGATTTCTAAGCTTTGTCAGACCTTTTACTGAGAATTGATTTTAAGAGGACTTTTGAGTAAAATTAAAAGGCAGAATTTTTGGTTTTTATCACATATCTTCCTGAAAACCTTATTTTGTTCAGTTTTTATAACATCATTTGTCTTTTCATAAGCTCAAAAAATGTCAATATTTAATTGCTTTTTTCATTTTTGATTAATATTTTTGATTAATGATTATTTTGCAGGTTTGCCTCATCCAGTAGTTTCAAAGCTATACCTTACTTTTGGTTTGCTTTATGACAAATTACTTCTTCATCTTTTCTCTCCCACTCTACATATCTGTGCTTTAAAGTGGGAACAAATGTCCATCCTGTATAGTTTTCATAGTTTCTAAAGAACTCTGTCATTGCACTATTTGCTCCAGATACTAGCAGATCAATATCCTTCATTTTCTCATTTCTTCATTTAAGAGCTTTTCTTATATTCAGAATTGTGAGCCTGCTCAAAAAAAAAAAAAAAGAAAGAAAGAAAGAGAGAGAGAGATGCATCTTGCGGCATCCATAGAGTTAATTATTAATTGAAGTATTCGATACAAGAGTAAATGAAATCCAGATCTTTGAAAAATCCGTGAAAGTTTGGGTTTACATACAAAAATAAAAACTAAATTCAGAAGTTCACAATTCTCTATTTTTTTCCCCAATCCTGGAGCTATTAAGATGATTTGTAACACTATTTACATGAAGTTATACTGGACATTTCATGTATATTATTTACTTTTTCCACTTGTATAAGAAAGGGTGATTATACTATATATTACAGAGTTTTAAAAAGAGAATGCAATGAGACTAAAAATATTTTCCACTGAGATAAAAAGGTATATCAATCTCATTTTCTTGATTTTTAACACAAAGACCTGTTTTGTATCTATGAACCATGTCCATAGAAAATGAACTAAAATTGCTAAGTGAACAAGTCTGCTATTCTTGGGTTCCTAGTATGGTTCGTTTTGATTTACTAACAAAAATTTTGCCTTTTGTTCGCATTTACATATTTTTTTCTTAGTGTAGTACCCAAGTAAATCTTTTATCACCCTTCTGTGTGGAAGGTGTAGAAGTTCTTTTCATGGCATTAGTAAAAAGAAAACTGGACTGGCTCTCAGAAAACTCCCTGTAATGGTAATCATTTGTCTGATATTTTTCTCTCACATAATTCTTCAAACAGACCAAGGATGTTGATAGGATGGTGTGAAGAGCAAATTAGATGGTTTATATTAACTAAAATAAAAATCATGATTTATTACAATTATGTAAGTTATTTGAATATTAATATCCAATCCTTATTCAAAAAATACCTGTTTCTGATTTGCCCAGAGTTTCACAATTGCTCATATTTTATGAACTAGACATTGTTTTTTTTTTGACTCAGAGTTTCCAGGTTAATGAAGGATGGTAGTTTGACTGCTTCGAATGTATGTTTTCCTTATACAGCAACATTTTTTCTTTATTTGATTTCTCTTGATAAGGCAGAAAGTACCATGCCCTATTAACCCGAGTCTTTCTGTATCCTTCAAAAATTATTCTGTAAATGATTCCCTTTTAGGAGAAGTTAATCATAAAAATAAAAGCCTTACCAATAATTGCCTACCATCTTGTCTTCATATGTACTTAAATATTTGTACTTCTACTCCTACATTAAACTAATCAAATGAGAAATACTGCTAAAGGAATTGCCTTATAAATAAAGGCTGTCCAGAAAGATGATAATCTACTTTTCTATGCTTCTGTAATTTTCTAACCAAATAGGTTTTCATTGTGTTGCAAAATACTAACAGATTACCAGTGACATGAAAAATGCGTCAGCACATATAAATGCAGGCTGATACTAATGACTATTATTCATTATATTATTGACTCCAAAGAGATTCTGTTTACAGAGAGCAATGTTTGAACCAAGGACAAATAATATGTTTAAAAAATATAAAACCTTTATTCACCTTTCCATTAAATCTACTTTTTTTATTTAAAAAACTAATTTTATTTAGAACAGTTATTGGCTTGGATTTGATAGGTACTTATAGACAAGTTTGAACATATTGGTTAATTTAGGTAAATATTCTATTGTTATTTCTCAAATTATGATTATATAAATTAATGTTATTGCACAGAATCTCATTTAGAATTATATTTTAGATTTCAAATAGGTTCAGAATCTTAGAATAGTCAGAAAAAAGTCAGAAAAAATAAATCTTTATAAAAATATTTTAATGACACTAAGAGTAATGAAAAATATTCTGAATAATTTACTTTGTTTCTTCTTCACATGGGTCTTATTTTATACAGGCTTGATTATAAAGTAAATATTAATATATATAACATATACATAATATAACTCACATATACACATGTATACAATATTTAAATGTAAATTTTAGATGCTCTCAAAACCTGCTAATGTTCTTAATCTATCAGACGTAAACATATTCAGAAGTTATACATCATAGTATCTTTTTTTAAGCATATTGGAATTTGTTTTATATTTTGTTTTTTTTAACATTTTTAAATTTAAATCCAATTAATTAACATATAATATATTATTGGTTTCAGAGGTAGAGGTCAGTGATTCATCAGTTTTATATAATACCTAGTGCTCATTACATCACATGCCCTCCTTAATGTCCATCACCCAATTACCCCATCCCCCACCCGCTCCCCTCCAGCAACCCTCAGTTTGTTTCCTATGATTAAGAGTCTCTTATGGTTTGTGTCCCTCTCTGGTTTTGTCCTGTTTCATTTCTTCCTCTCTTCCCCATGATCCTCTGTTTTGTTTCTTAAATTCCACATATCAGTGAGATCATATGATAATTGTCTTTCTCTGATTGACTTATTTCACTCAGTATAATACCCTCTAGTTCCATCCACATCACTGCAAATGGCAAGATTGCATTTTTTTTTTATGGCTGCATTATATTCCATTTTATATATATCACATCTTCTTTATCCATTTATCTGTCGATGGACATCTGGGCTCTTTCCATAGTTTGCCTATTGTGGACATTGCTGCTATAAACATTGGGGTGCAGGTGTCCCTTCGGATCACTACATTTGTTATCTTTGAGATAAATACCCAGTAGTGCATTTCTGGGTCGTAAGGTAGCTCTATATTCAACTTTTTGAGGAACCTCCATACTGTTTTCCAGAGTGGCTGCACCAATTTGCATTCCCCCCAACAGTGTAGGAAGGTTCTCCTTTCTCCTCATCTTCACCAACATCTGTTGTTTCCTGACTTTTTAGCCATCTTGAGAAGTTATACATCATAGTATCTTACAGGTAAGCTACTTATCTTAGTTTTTCTTCAACTTACTTCAAGTAAATGTTGCAGGATAAATTTAGATTATTATATAATAAAAACAAAAAGGTGAGCTTAACACTTAAGAAGGAAAACTGCTAGGCATTACATATCTGGAAATCTATAGAAAACATACTGAAAAACAGTCACTCATCATGTTCACTTAATTTTTTGTTTTATCCATTTCATATAAAAATACCACATGCATACTTCTTGGGAAAGGAAAGCTGCTCTTTTTGAACATGTATTTGTTAAGTGTACTAAGCCCTTGATTAGCACATAACATGAGTACAGTACATAAAATATTTATACTACACAAACAATAGATTCATTTCTATGTTTATTAAAAATTATCAGCAAGAAAGGAAAACATATTTGAAAGTAATATTGGATTAGATTTCCCTTCAGGAAAAAAATAGTTTTAAATGATCAAATGGAATTATAGCGTTATGTATCAGAAAATGTAGATGATTTAATCTCCATGTATGATTTTTTTTGTTAGTAAATATTCACAATAATATTTCCACAGTACAGATTTTCTTATGAATTTTTTTTTTCTTCTCAGTTAACCTAGTGTCTCTATACATGTGGAGATATTTTTCAGAAATAGATTTGGGGGGGCGCCTGGGTGGCTCAGTTGGTTAAGCGACTGCCTTCGGCTCAGGTCATGATCCTGGAGTCCGGGGATCGAGTCCCATATCGGGCTCCCTGCTCGGCAGGGAATCTGCTTCTCCCTCTGACCCTCTTCCCTCTCGTGCTCTCTATCTCTCATTCTCTCTCTCTCAAATAAATAAATAAAATCTTTAAAAAAAAAAATAGATTTGGGGTGCCTGGGTGGCTCAGATGGTTAAGTGTCTGCCTTTGGCTTGGGTCATGGTCCCAGGGTCCTGGGATCGAGCCCCACATCGGGCTCCTGGCTCAGTGGGGAGCCTGCTTTTCTCTCTCCCTCTGCTTCTCTCCCTGCTCATGCTCTCTCTCTCTCTCTCTCTCTCTCTCTCTCTCTGTATCTCTGTGTCTCAAATGAATAAATAAAATCTTAAAAAAAAATAGATTTTTGCCTTAGTAAAAACAACCAAAAGATTGCTTTTTCCCTGCTATAACAATTTTTAAACTTTTTGAAGCCACAACAATATATAACCTATAATAAGGAAGATAATTAAAATTTTTAAACATATTTGTAAATATATATAATGTGTGGTCATTGGAAAATAACAAAAAAAATCATTGGAAAATATCTAGAAAAATTGAGAAGAAAGTCTTAGAAAAAATTGAGTATAGTTGACACATGATGTTACATTGTTTCAGGTGTATATCATAGTAATCCCACAAGTTTATACATTATGCTATGCTCACTACAAGTGTAGCTACCATCTGTCACCATACAAGGCCATTATAATACCATTGACTGAAAAGAAATTCTTGACTATTTTAACAGGGAGTGCATACATTTGATTTCAAGTAGCCAAAAGATCTCCAAACTATACATACTTTCCTGACTCTGAAGGTTATTTTAATTTTGCAAAGAGATACTTAAGAGCTAAAATCTGGAGAAAAACATCTTGGGTCCACCACAGCATCACTGTCTTTACCAGAGGTAAACATGGCCTTTGCCAACAATTTTTATTTTAGTAAACGTCTGAGAAGGGTAGGGACCTGAAGCCTTTTTAATACTCTCATCCACTTGCTTTCCTTCTAGTCTCAAGTGTAGAGAGTTCCTCTCATAAACCCTGTCTATAACTCTGAGAGGCTGAGAATTCTAAGAGTATGAGGCAGATTGGGATAGGATAGAGATCCCTTATTGCTAAAGAATCCCTTAGGGTGTTCATCATGTATTGTTAAGGATTGTCTCTATTTTAATAGAATTTCTATATGAAAAAGAAGTTTTTCAATTAATCACATAACATACACATTGTGCATTATTATTAAACAAATAAGCTTCATACTTAATCTTCTAATTTGTACTAATCAGTTAAAAATAAAAACCTTATTCTATATATTGACTATAGAACCCACTTATAATATTCAACTTTATTTACCAATATTGTAAAAATGTTCCTTTTTATCTAAATCATAAAAGGTTATTATAGAAAAGATAAAATACAGCAATATGCAATTCAAATGAACTTTTGCATAATCACAAAGGGTAGTGAATCACTGAAATTTTTATATAGTAACTGTGTATCATTTCTCAAAATTTAAAGAAAGTGTCTTTCATTTTTCTGTGTGAAAGTGATTTTTTTTATCTAAACTATTATTTTGATACCCTTGCCTATTTTAGACTCAAATGGTGCGGAGAGTTTTCAATACATTTTGGGAGAAAAATCCATATCAACAGCACTCAAGTAGAAATTAGTATTGTTACTAAGGCATGAAGAAATAGCAGTAGTTTCTAAATTGTGGGGACATGGTAAATATTATAAGCAATAAAACATTATAATCACCTTATCAATTATATTAAAATAGCTTACCATAAATACCTTATGTTCAGTAACTTCCAAAAATATATACAAAAATATATACAAAAAGTAACTTCCAAAAATATATACAAAAAGCTTCATTTTAGTCACTAAAAAATGAATATCGAGAGACTGTTACTGGTATATATTCAGATAAAGTCTTAGATTATTATGAAATTCATTTTAGTTATGATACAAACATTCAAGTTTAAAAAATGAAAGAAATAGGATTCTAACCATATGCCGTTAAATTGGACATACTAGTGTATTCATATCTAATATAATTTATGTAGTTGAAAGCTGCATATGGTCACTGTCATTCAGAATAAAATGAAATATGCATATTTAATTTCAAATAAACACTCTGTGTAATTTATAACCAAAACGATTTCAGTGGAAACCTTAGCAGTTGTGCTTTGTGCACTGACTGGTTTTCTGTTAATAAAAGTTGAAGTGACTCTTCAGAGAAATTGCTCTCCTGCTTTATTTTACTTATACTTCATAAAATTTGTATCATTTAGTGGGAAGTGGATCATGTTTCCTAAAGATGAGTGAAGAAAATATGACAAAAGTGAAAAGGGAAACACAGTAATCTTGCCATTAGTTCTGATTAATCAGGATATTTGTAAGTTATTCAGAGCATGAATAGGTTCACTAATAGTAACAGATTGATTTAAAAAGACCAACATGGAATTTATAAACCAAGTGGAAATTTTTCAGGATCATTGTTCAAAATTAAAATATCAGTATGGCTCCCTAATTATGTGAGCAGGAATTAAGCTAAACATAATTCTTTTTGTTACTCTTATAGATTGAATTGTGTTCCTCACCAAATTTGTATGTTGAACTCCTGACCCCCAACTTGGTAATAGGGCCTTTAAGGAAGTAATTAGGATTAAATGAAATCTAATCCAATATGACTGGTGTTCTTCTAAGAAGAGAAAAAGACATCAGGCATGCACATGCACAATGCAAAGACCATATGAGGACAGAGAAGGGAACAAGCCAAGGGGAGAGGCCTCAGGAGAAACCAACCCTGCTAACACCTTGATCTTGGACTCCCAGCCTTGAGAACTGTTAGAAAATAAATTTCTATTGTTGAAGCCACACAGTTTGTGGTATTTTGTTATGGCAGCCATAACTAACAAATACAATAACTTCAAAGGGTATTTTCTGTGACTGTGGAAATTAAAAATTGGCATTGAAATTGTGTATTAATCTACATCAACTATAGTTATCTATCAATAGAACAAGCTATCTCATAAGTCAACCCCATATTTAAACAGAGGTAGATGACCAGCTGTTAAAAGATCTCAAAAATAAATATTTATATAGGTAGGGACACAAAATGACCTGACCTCTAATGTTCTCCTTAACATTCAAAAATCTCGAATAATCTTCAGAGTATCACATAAGTTAAATTTGCTCTACTGTCTTCTACATTCAAACATTAAATAATAATCATAAAGTAAAGAGAATTAGATGAAGATGAATAGAACACAATTCCTTCCAATCAAAGGTGAAGGTAAGGGGGAGAGTAATGACAAACTATAAACCAAGTTAAAGAAGCATGGTTGAACTATAAATGTCTTCTGAATGAAGAACTATGGAGACATAGAGGAAAGGGGGGATGACCTTTGTCTAGCAGAGATTTCCTTAAGTTGGGAATCCTTGAATAGGGTCTAGGGAAATTTTTAACTTTCTGAAATATATCACCATTCTTTGTGGATATATGTGAAAACATTTTAGATGTAAGCAAGATAAACCCAATTCAAATTAGCTAATGCAAAAAGGGTATTTATTTTAGGTACACTGAAGCAATTTACATAACAGAAGAAAAGATTGAACACTCAATCCATGGGAAGGGCAAGGAAGCAGCAAAACCCAGGAACCACTAGAGCAAGTATTCCAGTGCTTCCACAATTCCCTTTCCATCATTCATTGCTCTACATGTCAATTTATTTTCTTTCATTGCAGAATGTTTCCCAGAAAATGAAAGAAATCTAACAGCTCAAGAATTTTTTTAATCTTAAATAATAAGGGACACTCTTTTTTGCCTTCTTTAGAACCAACTTCAAAAATTCCAGGGAAGGCTTTGAATATTGCAGCCTGCGATAGTGAATTAAGATTTTGATTAATCTATTTTAAAATAACCACATGGAGAGAATAGTGGGAAGGACAGGGACTGTACATACAACAACCTTTAGTGTAGATCCAAGAGAAAAGCTTTCAACTAATTTTAATTAATCTTAGCAAGAGTAAACCAGGAATACCAGGAGGGAAAGCATTTTAAGCTGACTTATAAAATAACAGATGAAACTAAAAATAAGTATGTGCTATGTAGTAAAGACAAGACATAAAAATAAAGCAAACCTGGACCATGAAAAATAACATGTGCTATGTCTATTTTGTGCTTTGTGTCATATTGTTATTGGTGTTTAACGTTAGTATGCTTTTTATTATAGATTTCAAAGTTTAATTCCAAGAAGCCCCGAGGATTCCAAGAGTGTCATTTCTGTGTATGGTAGGAATGGAGTTGGAGCGAGAGGTCAGAGAAAAATACTCTGCATCTTTATCAGCAGATAAATTTATATATTTCTTCATGTATTTTGTTTACATGTCTCCCTAAGATATAGATCAAGGGAAATTTTTAAGAATTTGGTGGAGGAGTCATGGAAATAGTGTAAGTAAGAAAGATATGATCAAATTTTAATTTTAGAAGTATCTTCTGCCTCATGAATGAAGGCAGGGAATGATGGGACTTGAAGTAATAATCCAATACGGAGATAAATACAAATTCTGAAATAATAGATGGAGCCTACATAAATGCAACAGCAGTGATGATCATAGGAGGGAACAGATTCAGGACATATTAAGCAAGTAAAAAGGATGTTTTGTGAACTGTAGGATAGGAGGAAATAGGGAACAACTGGGGACTGTGGATGGAAGATGGAATACAGAATTAAAGACAAACTTTGGGTTTTAGTGATTATATGATAAGGGGGACAAGAGTAGGTGTGATAAAAGTAATTAGTCTCACAACAGAAAGGATATCCTTTGGGTAGTGAGAAATTCTAATCCGAAGCATGTAGAAGATGTGAAAACTTGGGGTGCCTGCCTGGCTCAGTCAGAAGAGTATGTGACTCTTGATCTTGGGGTCATGAGTTTGAGCCCCACACTGGGTGTAGAGATTACTAAAAAAAATGAATAAACTTTTAAAAAAATGTGAAATCTAAAGAGTCTTTGGGGAAAAGTTGAAGACCATGGAGTAAGTAAAATTGTTTAAAAGCAATGTGTGATGACAGAAAGACTGCTAAGGATGAAACCCTGAGAGTTTTAGAAAATTGGCAAGAGGAGGAAAACCATCAAGGGATTGAGAATGAGTGTCCAAGGAGGTTAGGTAAGGATCCAAAAGTAAATTGTGTGCTGGAAACCAAAAAAAGCGGGAGTCCAAAGAGGAAGAAACAAATATTGGAGAAAATATGAATAAGATGAGGTTTGAAAAATGTTGATTAATTTTGTCAGGAAGAAGCTTATTAAGCAGCTTAAAGTCCCATTTTGGAAATCATGGCGCAAACTAGATTTCAGTTGTCTAAGAAGTAAAAGGAAAGCCAGAAAGGATGAAAATTAATATAACTCTCAATGAACACATGAATAATAAGGAATGAACAAAGAAAAGACATCATACAGACAGGACTCTACTCTGAACACTCAATTGATTTGCCAAATCAGGCAGATGCTCTAATTTTACAGATCATCATAAAAATGAATGGAACTTACCGAATATTTGTGTCCAAAAGGATGGGCTGAAGTAGACTGCAGTAGAATTTCCACAGATGTCTATAGCTTAAAAAACATAGGTACAAAGCTGGAATCATCACACTTCTGGACTTGAAGTTATACTACAGAGTTGTAGTAATCAAAGCAGTACGGTACTGGCACAAAAATAAACACATAGATAAATAGGACAGATAGGAGACCCAGAAGGGAACCCACAACTCCGTGGTCAACTCATCTTCAGCAAAGCGGGAGGAATAGCCCATAAGAAAAAGACACCCTCTTCAACAAATGGTGTTGGGAAAACTGGGCAGCAACAAGCACAAGAATAACACAGGATTACTTTCTTACACCATACACAAATAAATTCAAAATGGATTAAAGACCTAAATGTGAGACCTGAAACCATAAAAATCCTAGAAGAGAACACAGGCACTAACGTCTTTAACATTGGCTGTAGCAATTTTTTTTCTAGATAAGTCTCCTGAGGACAGGGAAACAAAAGTAAAAATAAACTATTAGGACTACATCAAAATAAAAAGATTCTGCACAGCAAAGGAAACTAAAAGGCCACCTATGGAGTGGTAGAAGATATTTTCAAATGGCCTTTCTGATAAGACATTGGTATCCAAAATATATAAAGAACTGATAAAACTCAACACCAAAAACACACACCAAATAATCGAATTTTAAAATGGGCAGAAGACAAGAACAGACGTTTCTCCAAAGAAGACATCCAGATGGCCACATAGTCATTTACCATGTAAATTGAAACTACAATGAGATCTCACCTCACACCTGTCAGAACGGCCAAAATCAACCACACAAGAAACAGCAGGTGTTGGTGAGGATGTGGAGAGAAAGGAACACTGATGCACTGTTAGGTGGGAATGCAAACTGGTGCAGCCACTGTGGAAAACAGTATGGAGGTTTCTCAGAAAGTTAAAAATGGAACTACCTTATGATCCAGCAATTGCACTCCTGGGTTTTTACCCAAAAAATACAAAAAAAAAAAAAAAAAAAAAAAAAAACCAGAACAAAACAAAACAAAAAACACTAATTCAGAAGGATACATGCACCCCACTGTTTATAGCAGCATTATTTAGAATAGCCAAGACATGGAAGCAGCCCAAGTGTCTATCAATTGATGAATGGATAAAGAAGATGTGGTAGACATATACAACGAGATATTATTCAGCCATAAAATAAATGAAATCTTGCTATTTGTATTGACATAGATGGAGCTAAAGAGTATAATGTTAAGACAAATAAGTCAGAGAAAACAATGATTTCATTCATATGTGGAATTTAAGAAATGAAACAGATGACCAAAGGGAGAAAAAAAGAGAGAGAGTGAGATTCTCTAAGATGGCAATGGTGTAGGCGTTCTCTAGGCTCATCTCACCCCAGGAACACAACTAGATAACTATCAAATCATCCTAAATACTCCAGAGATCAACCTGAAGATTGTCAGAACAAACTCCACAACTAAAGGGAGAGAAGAGTCCACATCAAAGAAGGTAGGAAGTGTGGAGACATGATTTAGGGGAGGAATGGAACATAGCTGCTGTTGAGGGGAGGGACCTATGGCCATGGAGAAGGGCAAAAGAGAGAGAAGCACACAGGGGAATGCACAAGAAAACATTTCCCCAAAGCCATTGGCTTGGAAAATGATAGGGGCTGAATTTTGTGAGTTTTTCAACCAGAACGGCTTAAAGTCTGGAGTTTTAAAGATCAGTGGACTTGGCTGAGTTAGAGCCCTGAGGGCACTGCCCTGCTCCTGGAGAGAAGGCAGGCAAACAACCAGGGGAAACAGCAATCTGAAGAATGCCTGGGGCACACAGTGGGGAGCTTATTAGCTTATCTAGCAGTGTGTCCCTGGGAGGCAGCTTTTACAGAGATGCCGCCCCTTGAACAGGGGAGCTGGCCTGCACCATTTCCCTTCCCTGCCTCTCAACATAAACACAGCCACTGGTGGGAAGCAGTGCCGTGCCAGTGCTAGCTGCCTGACTTGCTCACGCCAAGCCCTGTTCCCCCACACCCTGACAGCACTGCCCTTCTAGGTCAAGCTTGCCTCAGTTCCAGTGTGGCAAGCCCCTCCCCCAGAAGAACAGTGCAGGCTCATGCCCACACCATGTTTTCAAAGCCTAGAATTTTAAATTAAAGGCTTGGCTGGGATAGAGCCAGGAGGTTATTTTGCTGCTCCTGGAGAGAAGGCAGGCAAACAAATTGGGACAGACAGCATGGAAGCAGCATCTGAAAAATGCCTGGGGCACAGGGTGGGGCAGATTATTTGCTCTTTTCCAAGTTCTTCCCTAAGAAGTAGCCTGCACAGAGACACTTCTCTGGGGCAAAGGAGTTGGCTGCCTCCATTTCCCTCTTGTTCCTCTCACATAAAAACAGTGCCACCTGAGGAAGTAGCTCAGTGCCTACACTGGCTGCCTACCTTGCTTACACCAAGCCCCACCCCCCTGTGCTCTGTTGGGACTGCCCTTCTCAGTGAAACTTGCCTCAGTCCCAGCACAGTGGGCCCCTCCCCAAGAAGACCAATACAAGCTCCAGCCCACATCATGTCCCCCTACCAGAGAGTTCTCCAGGGCCTCAGTTCTGGTGGAGTTGGTGTCAGGTCTCATTTCACAAGCAGACCAGAGCACACCTAGTTAAAAATCACATTTAGGCCAGGGACCAAACACTGCCCACAGCAGGCAAAGGGGAGACTCTACAGATGACTAGCCTAAAGGATAGAGGGGCCAAAATACAATAGCCCAGTGTATGTAGCACACACCAGAGACACTCCCTTAAGCACCAGGCCCTGGTTACTACATGACCTCTTCTTTATAAGGCCATTACTTTCCAGAGCAGGAGACCTAACTGGCTTTTCTAACATAGAAAAGAAGGCAGAGACTTAGACAAAATGCCAAGATGGAGGAATTTATCCCAAATGAAAGAACAAGAGAAGGCCAAAGCCAGAGATCTAAGTGAAATAGATACAAGTAACATGTCTGATGGAGAATTTAAAACAACAATCATAAGGATACTCACTGGGCTTGAGGAAAGAATAGAAGACCTCAGTGAGACCCATAGAGATAAAAGAGATAAAAAGGAATCAGAGATGAAGAATACAATAAATGAGACTAGAAACAGGTTTGAGCAACGAACAACAGGCTGGAAGAAGCAGAGGAAATGAATTAGTAACCTAGAAGACAATGGAAAATAATAAAGCTGAACAAGAGAAAGAATTATGCAACATGAGAATAGACTTATGGAACTCAGTGACTCTATCAAACATAGTAACAGTCATATTATAGGAGTCCCAGAAGAGAAAGAAAAGAGGGCAGAAAATTTATTTCAAGAAATAATGGCAGAAAACTTCCCTAATCTGGGAAAGGAAACAGATATCCAGATGTAGATGAAGAAAACTCCCATCAAAATCAACTCCCATCAAAAAGGCCAACACCAAGACATATTGTAATTAAGTTAGCAAAATATAGTAATAAAGAAAAAAATATCTTAAAAGCAACAAGACAAAAAAGTCCTTAACTTACAAGGGAAAACCCATAAGGCTAGCTGGAGGTTTCTCAATGAAAAGTTGGCAAGCCAGAATGGAGTAGCATGATCTATTCAAAGAGCTGAATAGGAAAAACCTGCAGCCCAGAATATTCTATCTAGCAAGGCTAATCATCCAGAAGAGAAGGAGAGATAAAGAGTTTCCCAGACAAAAATTAAAGGAGTTTGTGACCACTAAACTAGTCCCTCGAGAAATATTAAAAGGGATCCTTTAAGTGCAAAGGAGAGACCAAAAGTGACAAAGACAAGAAAGGACCAGAGAAAATCTCCAAAACAATGACAAAACAAATAAAAAATGGCAATAAATATACATATCTATCAATTACTTTGAATGTAAATGGACTAAAAGTGCCAATCAAAAGACATAGGGTATCAGAATGGATAAAAAAAAAAAAAAGACCCATGTATATGCTGCCTACAGCAGACTCATTTTAGGGGTGCCTGGGTGGCTCAGTTGTTAGACATTTGCCTTTGGCTCAAGTCATGGTCCCAGGGTCCTGGGATCAAGCCCCACATCAGGCTCCCTGCTTAGGGAGAAGCCTGCTTCTCTCTCCCACTCCCCCTGCTTGTGCTCCTGTTCTCACTATCTTTCTCTCTATCAAATAAATAAATAAAATCTTTAAAAAAAAAGAGAGAAAGACTCGTTTTAGACCCAAAGACACCTACAGATTGAAAGTGAGGAAATGGAGAAACATTTATCATGCAAATGGATGTCAAAAGAAAGTTGAAGTAGCAATAATTACATTTATCAGACAAACTAGACCTTTTTTGATCTTGTATTGTTTTTATCCTGCTGTGGTATCAGGGTAGTACTGACCTCATGGAATGATTTTAAATATGCTCTCTCTAGTGCATTATTTGTAAGATTTTGATATAGATTGTCATTAATTATTATTTTTTTAAATGCTTGATAGAATTCACCAGTGAAACTATGTGGTCTTAGGCTTTTCTGTGCTGGGAGATTTTTGATTCCTAATTCAACTTTCATTCTTGTTATTGGTCTAAGAGTTCTTATTTCTTGGATTCAAGATTCATGATTCAATCATGGTAACCTGTGCATTTTTAGGAATTATTGTTTTTTTCTAAGTTATCTGATGTATTAGTATATGATTTTTTTATAATAATCTGTTATCACACTATGTATTTCTGTGGTTATCTGTTGTGTTGTTTTCTTTTCCATTGCTCATTTTGGTTTTTGAGTCTTCTCTCTTTTTTTTTCTTAGCTAATATAGTTAAAGCATTGCCAATTTTACTTATTTTTTGGAAAAACCCATCATTAATTTCAATGTTATGTTATTGTTTATTCTGGTCTCTTATTTATTTCCAATTTTTCTTTGTTATTTCTTTCCTTTACTAAATTTCAGCTAGATTTCTTATTTTTCTAGTTCCTTGTGGTGTAATATTAAGTTGTTTATTTGAACTTTTTTCTCAATACAAGCCTTTATAGCATAAATTTCACTCTTAACACCTGCTTTTGCTGCATCTCAGAGGTTTTGGAATATTGTGTTTTCTTTTTCTTTAGTTTTGAGACATATTTTGATTTGCCATTTGATTTTTTATTTAGCCCATTTCTTGTGCAGTAGTGTGCTGTTTAATATTTACATATTACGTATTTAATATTAGAGAGAGAGAGAGAAAGAAATCAAGAGAAAGGCTCTTAAAGATAGAGAATAAGCTGATGGTTACCAAAGGGGAGAGGAGTGGGGGATGGGTGAAATAGGTGATGGGGATTGAGTAGTGCACTTGTCTTGATGAGCACAGGGTGATATATGGAAGGGTTGAATCACTATATTGCATGCTTGAAATTAATATAACACTTTATGTTAACTAAAACAAATTAACATAAATTTAAAAATTTTAAGAATATGTGGATCTATAATTCACAGTACATATACATTGCAGGGATGCAAACTGAGATTCTATCTTGACACATGCTTTCATAATTGTTAATGCAGAGAAAGGAGAATGGGTGTTTAGCACAGGCTCTTAAGCTTCTACTTTATATTGACATTTCACTGGTCAATTTACATAGTATGGCTTTGCATAACTTTTATTTATTTTTTTTATTTTTTTCATCCTTTATTCATTCTCTTTTTATTCATGTGTGTCTATATATACATATATATATGCACATCTTGATTTTTTATTTTATTATGTTATGTTAATCACCATTCATTACATCATTAGTTTTTGCATAATCTTTGAAGAATTTTGCATAACTTTTAAAGAAGATACATAGGTAGAGGAGAGTCAGATATATTTGCGGCATGATGTCTACAATTTATAAACATATTTTCAGTTGTATTAAAGCAGTATGCCAGAGGCCACTATATCTCCCTCTGCTGATCCTCAACCTTCCTTTCTTGCAATGCATTCAACATCATCCCACATAATTTTAATCTAAACGCTGAGATGATTCCAAATGAGTCAAAAATTGCCACCTAAAAGTGGAAGGACCATTAGATTATACAGTTTAGAGTATGAGTCAGTTTTTCCCTTGATATAGAGTGGTTAAACATCTGCCTTCGGCTCCAGTCATGATCCCAGTATTCTGTGATCGAGCTCTTAGTCAGGCTCCCTGCTCCGCAGGAGGCCTGCTTCTCCCTCTCTCACTCCCCCTGCTTGTGTTCCCTCTCTCACTGTCTCTCTCTCCGTCAAATAAATAAATAAAATCTTAAAAAATATATATATATATAAAGATTTTATTTGAGAGAGAGAGCATGGGCGAGAGAGAACATGGGTGGTGGGGGGCGGTGCAGAGGGAGAGGGAAAAGCAGGCTTTCGGTGGAGCAGGGAGCCTGATGCTGGGTTAGATCCCAGGACCCTGGGATCCTGGGGAGCTGAAGGTAGATACTTAACAAACAGCCACACAGTCACCACTTTCCTAGGCTATTTTGAAAAGTTGAAGAAGCGTCTCTTAAATAAAGTTTACCGACATCCCTAAGGTTGGCTCCATATTATCTTCAAATAATGCATTAGAAGCAGAATTTTCAGTGAAATCGGACATTACAAAAGCCTTTAATATTGGAAATTGGTGTAAATGGGATTTTAATGGCTTAAGACTGGACCAGAAAAGCAGTGGATTTAGGGCCAACGGGAAGAAGTATTTAGAAATCAACTGAGTAGCACAGCAACGTAGAAATGAAGTATAGCTTCTGTGTAGCTATGAATGAATAGCTACACAGAAACATCTACTATCACTATGATTCCAGAAAGAATTTCTTCAAAAGGATTTAAGTTATATAATACAATTTATCTAAAGAATGAAAATTTATATACTGTAATGAAATGGTAATATGACACTTAGTGTTCATATGATTTATACATTTGATAGCTTTCAAATTCAAAAATCTCATGTGTGCACATGACCATAAGTCACAAAAGCTTTAAATAATATGTGATTACACATGATTTTTTTTTAAGATTTATTTATTTATTTGAGAGAGAGAATGAGATAGAGAGAGAGAACATGAGAGAGGTCAGAGGGAGAATCAGACTCCCTGCCGAGCAGGGACCCTGATGCGGGACTCGATCCCGGGACTCCAGGATCATGACCTGAGCTGAAGGTAGTGGCTTAACCGACTGAGCCACCCAGGCGCCCCAACACATGACTTTTTTTTAAGATTTTATTTATTTATTTGAGAGAGAGAGAATGAGAGATAGCACGAGAGGGAAGAGGGTCAGAGAGAGAAGCAGACTCCCTGCTGAGCAGGAAACCCGATGCGGGACTCGATCCCGGGACTCCAGGATCATGACCCGAGCCGAAGGCAGTCGCTTAACCAACTGAGCCACCCAGGCGCCCTACACATGACTTTTTAAATAAATAAAATTTCAGTTAGTGATTAAGAATTTTAAGATAATCATTTGGAAGTACCCAAAATAAGCCATGGTAAATAAGCTACTCTGTTATAAATTATAGTTAATTCAAGAACTATGTTCAAGGAAAGATTTATTGTCATAGACATACTCATTATAAGAAACCACGGAGAAGCAAAATTACAGAGCAAAGCAAAGGTCAACCCCAGCACATCAGTTGAAAATAAATGGAGAAAATAGATGGAGAAATACAGTAAGGTTTGGCACTAGATCGATAGCCTTCGGGGCTGAACAATTCTAGGAGAAATGCTCCTAGTAATCACAAGTTCTGAACATGAACAGAAGCTGGTTGGTGTTAGGATTATAGTTCAATGTATCAGAATGTGCTGAGACTGCTTCTAAATGCAGTATGAATTCCATGTACATTGAAAGGAGTATGAATTTAATGGGAACTCTTGACTAGTGAATTATATAAAATTAATCAGTGAGCAATAAGAAGGAGCATTTTCCATTAAATAATTTGATTATTTTTCATGTCAACATTTTATCTTTAAAACTGGATGACTGGATTGACTGACCCTAACATTGCTGCTGGAAAACAGGCTGATTTCTCGCCTTTCAAGTTGGCAAGTCCTATTTATAGTTATTAGAAATTGGGATTGGTCCTTAGCTCTGATAGCCTTGAATCTTAATATTAATCACATAGATATTTCATAAAATCTACTGTTGATCTGGTTATATAATGTATGCACTGATTTATACTGATATATAAAATATCAAGCAAGTATAGAATACTATCTAAAAGCTATTCTTTTAACTATAAGCAAGTCTACATGAAAAATAATTATGAAAAGATAAATGCTCTTAAAAATTTAGAAGCTTAAACCTATTCATTGGCCTCTGCACATCACATTCAGAGTACTTTTCTAAATGCAGATTTGCATATACCTGACCTGCTTAAAATTCTTCATTGGTCTAAAAACAAAACAAAACAAAACAAAACAAAAAAACAGAGGGAGAGGCGCCTGGGTGGCTCAGTCGTTAAGCGTCTGCCTTCGGCTCAGGTCATGATCCCAGGGTCTTGGGATTGAGCCCCGCATTGGGCTCCCTGCTCTGCGGGAAGCCTGCTTCACTTCTCCCTCTCCCACTCCTCCTGCTTGTGTTCCCTCTCTCACTGTGTCTCTCTCTGTCAAATAAATAAATAAAATCTTTAAAAAAATAAAAAAAAAACAGAGGGAGACAAACCACAAGAAATTCTTAATCTCAGGAAACAAACTGAGGGTTGCTGGAGTGGAGGGGGTTGGGAGGTATGGGGTGGTTGGGTGATGGACACTGGGGAGGGTATGTGCTGTGGTGAGTGCTGTGAATTGTGTAAGACTGATGAATCACAGACCTGTACCGCTGAAACAAATAATACATTGTATGTTAGTTAAAAAAAAAAAAAGTAAAAAAAAAATTTTGGTCCAAACCATTGACCAGTAGATCAAGCAAACCTGAGTTATTGGACTTAATGGTATTCACAGAAAACATCACATGGAAAAAAAAATAGTTTTGTCTCATCAGAATTTATGACACAATACATGCAGAGTTTCATGACTTAGACTCAGTGATTTTAAAACAGATCATCCTAGGCAGAGGACTAGTTGGAACTGAGCAGAGTTTATAACAAAGTAGTTTTGTATTGGTGGAAAAGCCTTAATAATCAAATATTCATATGGGAAATGAAGCTAATTTAATTTTCTCATAGTCTAATCTTCCAGGAACAAGTATTTGCTGGATCATGTAGCTAAATTATTTCATCAGTTACAAGTATTATTGAGCACAGAAACAGAGAAGTTTATTTGGTCACAGAATTGTTTAGCACAGAGAGAGAGTATAATTAGTCCACAAATTGTTTCATATGTTGGTTCAAATTCTCAGTCTTTTTTTGATCATTCATTGACTAAGCTGAATGGTAGATCATTTCCATCATGGAATGTGATCAGTATAGTTTTATATCATTGTCTGATAAATCTGAGTCATACATGGAGTTTTTGACAGTATTGTTTCAAATTGATTTTCTTGTTTTTCTTTGGAAGATGATTTATTTCATCATTTAAAGGACAGTGACTGTACAGCAGCAATAAAGATTCTGGAGAGGATGCACACTTAAGTAATATAATACAGACAGTATTAGGGGAAAGATTATGATTATAGTTTGCCATCGATTTCCAAACAGGGAGCCAAGAGTGCTAAACTTAAACCACTAGAACTGATCCCATCCCTAATCTAATAACTTGTAGACTAGCTAGAAGGGCTTTAGTTTTCTATCTGGGCTGTAGCTATGATTGCTATACTTTTACAAGTCACTTTATGTTTGACTTCAACTACTCAGGTAAAATAATAATTTCTTACAAGAAAATGATATCAAAAGAAGCTGAGTTGTGCCTCTGAGAAAAATCTCAACAGTTGGTTGATTACGTTGTATGGTGTACCAAATCAAGAGTAAATAATAACCAACTATTGCATTCACAAAAGAACAACGGAATAAAAAATAGCAATACTAAAACTAGAGACATCGGGTTGCCTGGGTGGCTCAAGTAAGCATCTGCCTTTGGCTCAGGTCATGATCCCAGAGTCCTGGAATCAAGCCCGGTGTCGGGCTTCCTGCTCAGTGGGGAGCCTGCTTCTCCTTCTCCCTCTGTCCCTCTCCCCACTTGTTCTCTCTCTCAAATATTTAAATAAAATCTTTAAAAGAAAACATTATAATTTGTCTCTCATGCAGAGCTCATTCTTTGCTTCTTGGGTGATAGTGGTTTACTTAATAGCCCTCTTAATAAAAATTCTTGGGATGTGTATTAGTCTGCTGGGTTGCTATAACCAAGTACCACAGACTGGATTAACTAAACAATGGACATCTATTTTATCACAGTTCTGGAAGCCAGAGGTCTGAGTTTAGGGTATCAGCAGAGTTGCTGTCTACTGAGGGTCAAGAGGGAAGGATCCATCCAGGCCTTCACTATGGTTTACGGATGGTCATCTTTTCCCTTCGTCTTTATGTTGTCTTCCCTTTGTTCATGTCGGTATCCAAATTTTCTTTTCTTATAATGACACCAGTCATATTGGATTATGACTCAACTTAATTACCTAATTTTAACTTAATTACCTGTAAGAAGACTCTATCTCCAAAAACAGTCACATTCTGAGGTAGTACGGATTAGGACTTCAACATATGGTGATTATTGGGGGAGCACGATTCAGCCCACAACATTCTACCTTCTTACTCCCCCTAATTCATGTCCTTCTCACATTCAAAATATATTCACCCTGGGCACCTGGGTGGCTCAGTTGGTTAAGCAACTGCCTTCGGCTCAGGTCATGATCCTGGAGTCCTGGGATCGAGTCCCGCATCGGGCTCCCTCCTCGGTGAGGAGCCTGCTTCTCCCTCCAACCCTCCCCCCTCTCATGTGCGCTCTCTCTCTCATTCTCACTCTCTCAAAATAAATAAATCTTTAAAAAAAAAAAAATATATATATATATATATTCACCCTATCCCAAAAGTCATCAAAAGTCTTATGTCATTCTATCATCAAAGCTTAGTCCAAAATCTTATCTAAAATATTAATTAATCAGATATGGGTGAGACTTGAGTTATGACTCATCCTGAGCTGTGAACTTGTGAAACTGGACAAGGTATGTGCTTCGAAAATACAATGGTGGGCAGGCATAGGTTAGACATACCCAAACTAAAAGGGAGAAGTCATAAAGAGGAAAGGGATCACAAGTGCCAAGTAAGTCTAAAATATATCAGGGCAAAGATACTATCAGATTTTTTATTTTAATTAAGATAACTTTTTAGAGCAGTTTAAGTTTCAGCAAATTGAAAGAAAAGTAGAGATATTTCCCATCTCGTCTCTGCCCCACACCTGCCTACCCTCCCCCATTATTAACATCCCCCCACTTGAGCGATACATTTGTTATAATTGATAAACCTACATTGACATATCATAATCACCCAAAGTCCATAGTTTATATTAATTTAACTCTTGGTGTTGGACAGTCTATGAGTTTGGACAAATTTATAATGACATGTATCCACCATTGCAGTATTATACAAAATAGTTTCTCTGTCCTAAAAATCCTCTGTACTCTACCTATTCATTCTTCCTTTTTACTGTCCACATATTTTTGCCTTTTTCAAATGCCTTAGAATTAAAATCATAAAGCATATACATTGTCTTTTCATACTGGCTTTTTTTCACTTAACAAGATGCACTTAAGGTTCCTCCTTGTCTTTTCATGGCTTGATAGCTCATTTCTTTTCAGCATTCCATTGTCTGGATGTACCACAGTTTATCTATCCATTACCTACTGAAGAACATCTTGATTGCTTCCAAGTTTTGGCAATTATGAAAAAGGCTGCTATCAACATTCATAGGCAGGTTTTTGTGTGGCCATAAATTTTCAGCTCCATGGGGTAAAAATCAAGGAGTATGTTTCCTGGTTCACATGGCAAGAGTATATTCAGTTTTATAAGAAACCATCAAACTGTCTTCCAAAGTGACATTACCATTTTGCATTCTCACCACAATGAATGTGAATTGCTCCACATCCTTGTCAGCATTTAGTATTGTCAGTGTTCTTGATTTTGGCCATTCTAATAGGTGTATAGTCGTTTTTTTTTTTTTTTTTTAAAGATTTTATTTATTTATTCATGAGAGACAGAGGAGGAGAGAGAGAGAGAGAGAAGCAGAGGGAGAAGCAGGCTCCCAAGGAGCAGGGAGCCCGATGCGGGACTCGATCCCAGGACCCCGGGATCATGACCTGAGCCGAAGGCAGACGCTTAACCATCTGAGCCACCCAGGCGCCCCAGGTGTGTAGTCGTATCTCATTGTTTTAATGTGTATTTCTCTGATAACAAATGATGTGGAACATCTTTTCATATGCTTACTTGCCAACTGTATATCTTCTTTGTTGAGGTTTTTAGGTCTTTGTTTCATTTTTTAATTACCTGTTCAGTTTTTAAGAGTTCTGTGTGTGTGTGTGTGTACACACACACACACATATATATATATATATTATATTTTGATAAAGGGCTGCTCGAAGAATATAGCATATTTTATCAAAATATAAAGGACTATGTGTTTTATAGCAGCCCTTTCACATCTGTTTCTTTCATAAATACTTTCTCCTTATCTGTGACTTTCATTCTCATTTTCTGGATATCGTCCACAGAGCAGATGTTTTTAATTTTAATGACGTCCAGTTTATCAATTCTTTCCTTGTTCTTGTATAATGTCATCTTGAGATTCATTTTGTTTGTTTTCCTTCTATCAGGGATCACAAGTTCTGTGTTGCCTTTATCCAATTTTTGACGACAGTTATTTCACATATTTTATGAAGCTTTCTATTTATAGTCAGGGAGAGTTTCACTCCATGTGTTTCAGCCCATCTACCCTAGTGGTCTAGAGAGAGGATATGGAAATCACTGTCTTTAGCAAGTCAAATCCCTTCCCTGTTTTTCCAGTTCTTCATCTTTGAAAATCTTTGCACTACCTTGATTTTACTCCTTAAGTCATCTGCACCATCGGTTTGAACATCTGCAAATATAGAAGACAACTTTGATCATCCCAAGTGAAGGCGGTAGAGAAGCAAGAGCAGAACAGGAGCAGCCCTTTTCATATCTTATTTTTCTCAAACAACTAGGCCAGAAGCCTCTTGCTCAAGATTAATGCTACCAGTTTATTTATGCTAGTCCAAAAGAACTCTCCACTCATGACTTCCTTCTTATCTTGATCCCCACCACCACCACTCTTGTAGTTCTTTAGGACCTTGGTGGAATGAGCCAAGAATGTACTCTATTTCAGTATTTAGTAGGATCCTGGAACAAAACTGAATTAATGAATGAGAAATTTGTTTATTGAGACCAGAGGGAGTGAAAAGACCTAATTTCTTTTCTTATTAAGATACATTCTGATTCAATCAATCAGATGGAGGTATACTTTTCCCTAAGAGTTTTCAGGATAATCAGTTATAGATTTTCATTCATTGTCAAAATAATAACCATTGATCAGTCATCAAATAAACTTTATGTATGGTTGCCATCGTTTTTTGTTTTTGTTTTTGTTGTTATCCACCCCCCAGTTGTCCTCGCAAAAGAAAACTGAAGTCTCCCTCTCTAACTTGTTTGTTAATAATGCTGCAAATTATCTCTTAGGACTAGAGTTAGCCAAATGACTAATTTCAACCAATAAGGTGCTTTTATAATTTTAAATTTTGTAAGGACATATTCCCAAAGCAGGAAAACTTATTTGGTCACTTTTTTGATGAATTTAATTGATATGTACAAGGACAATTTGCTTATCTAAATTTGATTCTCACATATTGCATTTTTAGAATATAGATTTCTTTATCCTAGCCACAAGTATCTATCTGCATGCTGTGCTTGTTCTTTTCAATTAGCACCTCCCACACCTCAGATGAATTCTTATTTCTTCCATTATTGTTTTATGCTCCAGAGGTTTACCCCAAGACATTGCATTTCCTGTGCTCCTCCTTTAGCTAGTATGCCATTGTATTTGGCCAATGGGAGATATTGACAGGAGATGGGGAGGTAGAGACAAAGAGAGATTGGGATAGTCTTCCTTCTTGCCCTCTGCTCTAGGCTGTGTTTGGCAACAACTGAATCTCTCTTGGACTAATTTTATTTCCTTTTGTCCACTACTCAGTAATTCTAACTCTGTCTGGGTTCCAAAAGCATAATTTTCCAAATTTAATCTCTTCATTCTTAGGGGTGATAGCAATTTTTAGATATTGTTAGTCTGGTTGCCTTAATATCCCTTATTGAGTGTCAACTTTTCCCACATGTCTAAAAGTTGTCCTTTTATTATATTCTCTTGAATTATTTGACTGGTTTCTATTTTTTAATGGAACCATGACAGATACCTATACATCATATAAGGTTCTGTTTTTAAAAGGAGTAGGAAAGCAGAAGTCCAAACAGTGTTTGGAGAAAGGCAGTTATTACCAATCCAGGCTTATATTCTGGGACAAAAATTCTTAAGTATTATCTGCTTTAAGAGTACCAGAATGTTTTTAGTTAGTGAGAGTGTGACTCCTTTCAGGTGCAAATAGAACAAGGATCCACAAGCTGAACTACAGCGGTGAAGACAAGAAGATATACTATTGATGGTAACATATTCCTGACATTATTTGTACCCACAGATTGGGGACATAGGAAGGCATGAACTGCACAGTCTTAAAAATTAACTTTGACATCTAATTTAAATAAAATAAGATAACTTTAAGGCCCATTAGTAATTTTATTCACCGATGACTTCTGTGCATTCTAATTATGATATCCAAAAATCAGATATAGATTTTTGATTATGTTATTTAAATGATTTTTTTTTCTTACCAGAACTCTGATAAAATACTTAAAATTCTTTTTCTCAGAAGAAGTAATGAGTAGAATTAGAAATGCCTCTTTATGCTGGGTACAGACCTTCCAAACAGAGATGAATTAGTCTCTCTGCTATCTGGTCCCTGAGCACTATTTAAAATGATCAAATGTACTTATGATCACAGAAACTCTCCAGTGAAGTTTTGTAGTCCATCAGTGTACAAAATCAGCGTTTTTTCAATTAGTGTAAAAGACTGAGTGACTGCACAATTTTATCTAGTAAGAGGAAGATGACTGAATTAGTAAGAAAGCTGGTCTCTACTGGGGAAAGCCAGATCAGTGGATGGTATTAACTTCATTTTTTTCTATTCATATCACTGCATAGTGAATTGAATAATAAGTGAGTTGGGATATTGAAACTAAACCATACTAAAAGTATTTGTCTTATGAAATTTAAAACTGGAATGTATCTGAATAGTACATTTACTCTTTCTTTCACCTTGAATATACTATTATATGAGCTGTGCCAATGAGAAATGAAAAATTGTTATTAGTTTTATTCATTCCTCTTTTTACTCTAGATTAGATAAGGAATATTCACACACAGAGTTTCTAGTTATCCAATATACAGAAGTCTCAGCAGTGAACAATAGGCACAATGCTACAGCTAAGAAGACCTTTCAGGAAGTTTGGCAGCACAGTCATGGAGGCCTTATGAGAGGAGCCAGCAATGAGAAGATACAGTTTAGAGTGAAATTGGTAACTTTGGCAGCCGTATTTGCTATGAGATGTAGATTAATAAGAATAAGTTAAGGAGACAATCAACTGTTGAGGGAGATATAACAGAAATAGGGGCTGTAGAATAAGAAGGCAGTGTCAAGCCATAAGCAAAAAGAACAAAATACATTTTGGGGGGCGTGGAATTAGAGTCCAATGTCGGAGTACTATGATAAGCAAATCTGACCAAATCCGAATAAATTCTGAATTCATTACTTACTGATAAAAGTCTTGTTCAAAATCTATGTGAATAAACCAAGGATTGATCCAATAATATAGTTTTCACATGCCATTTTTCTCAGCGCCCACATTTTCTATCCCCTTAACTCTGGGAATTCCAACACATGCCTTCAATAAATTATCTTTGTGCCTATAAAGCTTTATCTGAAGCCCCTCATACAGAATTATCTGTTTTCTAAAATTCCAATAACACGTTTTATAGTACTTAATACATTGTCAATTTTAAAGTACTTGTCACCTAGACAAGGGAGGACAGAAGATACACACCCAGAGTAAGTTTACTCTGCTCAGGTCAGGGGTGAAGAATCACTCCTGAAAAGACAGAAACTATTATGGAAGTGCTTCTAGAAAATGTTATTATTACTAACAGAAAGGAAACAGATACAGAGGAAAAATGACTTACTATTACATGTTTGCTCTTAGGCCTTGATCTCAGTTATTTTCTCCAGCTCAAGTATTCTGTATTAGCCTGGGTTTAGTAAGGAAGTTTTTCTAAGCAGAAAAGGATTTTATACATGAACTGGGTTCTTTCAAAATTATCAAGTGGAATGAAGAAAGTTGAGTGAGCTACCACAAATGTATTAGAATTTTGCCTTGTATTTTCCTGAGGCAGATCCCGAGGGAATGAAGGATGAAGGAGGATCTGTACAAGTTATCAGTGAGCATTCAGTTAGAAAAACAGAAGCTACATTAGCTATCTCAACAGAGAAAATTTAATATAAGAAATCGGTTAAACAGATATTGGAGAACTTAAATGACAGAAGGGGAAGAAATGAAGTAAGGCAGGAGGGATAAATGAGAGAATGGGTATTGCCTTTCGATATGGGAAAAAGCTTTGGAGTTCTCAGAACCTAGAGGCCAAGAGTAGCATCTACACAGATTTGGGAATCAGGCATGTGAAGAGAGGTTGCCAAGCCAGCTAGTCTGGTAAACCAGAGGTGGCCAGGGGGATTCTATAGATAATAACTAACACCTTTGAGCAAGGAGTAATGCCTAGTGCTTTAGAAGCTCAGGATAAGGTCCCAGAACCGGGGCTGAGATGCTACTCAGCAGATAGCGTCATCTGTCAGTGTTGGTATCACATCCTTTCAGATGTGTAGAGCTGGAAGTCAGCTTAATTCTGGTAACCCCCCAGAGGGGAGGGGTGGTGATGAGGATGGTTCTGAAAGACCCAAACTATTCTAGGAATTCAAAACCACTGCTGCAGCAAGGGGGAAGCAACACTGATAAAGTGACACTGAGAGGGACAACAGGCACTGACAGGTCCCTTCTTTCCTCCTTTGTCTCAGTCTCTCTCCAGTGCCTGTACTGAAAAAGCATAAGAGGAATCCACATGACAAAGAATTATACATTGCAGAATCCTCCCTGCAGTATCAAAAATCAAAGCATAAACTTATAGATTTAAAGCTGAGATTCAAATGGTTTTATAACCAGCAAGAATAAGACACATAATTTTAAACTCTAATTAGGACTCCTAACCCTGAGAAATATCCTAGCTTTATGGATCAGCTCATGACAGAGATAAAGCACATTTGGCTTTATAGCTGCAGAGAGAGTAAGCTAAGTAGTGATAATTAAGCACTAAATAACAATATAATAATTGACTTATTACACTGCCATGAGCTATATTATAAGCCCACTTTATAACTTGTTCTCCTTGAAAGGGATGGGGGTGGGCAGAGGCAAACACTAAAAATGCAACAGTGATATTGTGATATATTAAGGATGATCACATACTCTTTGCTACCCCTCCACTCATAGGCAGACTCTAATCGCCCTCTCTTGAACCTGGGCTGGCCTGTATGATTTGACCAATCAAATACAGTGACAATGATGTTCTGGGACATTTGAAGCAAGGACATAAAGAATCTCTCCAGCCTCCACCTGGGCCTCACTGTCTTAGGGAACTCTGAGTTGCCATGGCAGAAGTCTGATTACAACACTGGTGAGGCTTAGTGTAGATTCTCTGATTGAGAGTCCCAGCTAAGCCCAGCTTTGGAACTATCTCTGCCAAGGCACAAAACATGGGAGGCCAGATATCTTGGATCATCCAGGGCAGCCCTCTGCCAGCTGAAAACCCCTTAGCGATATCTATTAGCAACATGCGGAATGGAAAAGTCAGCCTGCCTGAACTCATGCCCCACAAACTGATGAGGTAGAATAAAATGATCATTGTTTCAAGCCGATAAATTTTGGGATCGTTTGTTCTGTAGCAATAGATAGTGGACTGGATGGATCTACATAGGATCAGAGATACTCAGAATTTCCATGAGTCTTTTTAAGGCAACACATGCAAGGTCGAGTGTTAGTTTTCCAGTTTACTCCAAATAGCCTTTTCCACATTATTCTTGAAAGGAGAGTAAATAGACACAAAAATGAGAGGAAGTGATAGAAGCAAGTAGCATATAGTAAATAAAAGAAAACGAAAAAAAAAACACAAAAAAATAAAGAACACAATTCTCTATATTCTCGGGGAAAATGGACTCGGAATAAATAGAGAAATATGAGGTAATAAAATGACAGGAAGAATGGGAAAGTGAGGTGTTTAATTTTTTATTTTTTTTGTATAATGTTTTTAGGTACAGAATTAAGGTCTTCTGACTTACT
Source organism: Callorhinus ursinus (assembly GCF_003265705.2). Taxonomy (NCBI): domain Eukaryota; kingdom Metazoa; phylum Chordata; class Mammalia; order Carnivora; family Otariidae; genus Callorhinus; species Callorhinus ursinus. The sequence goes on from NW_027397068.1 coordinate 23,184,170, forward strand.
GTAAGATAAAAAATTTTTGAAAGACCAATATTTCTAGAAACAACTTCAAAATTAGGATAATGTTTAAAAGCAGTATGTGGTAGTATCAGAAACCTGGAACCAACAGAATTGGAGGGGCAGATATCACAAGGAAGGGATAATTCAGGAAAGGCCAGCTAATGATCCGCAGCTTTTTACCTGGAAACAGTGGGTGAAGCAGAAGCTGTGCAGAGTGGGAGATTTAATATAAGCCTCAAAACTCTGAGTAAGTGGAGAAGGGATTTTTTTTTTTTTCAGGCTTATAGTTCTAGGAAGAAAGATTAAAATATAGAACCCTTCCAGAAAGGGTCCCTGGTGAAACATTAGGCTCTCAGTTGAAAGCCCTGGACTATACCCTATGAAAAAGAGCAAAGCAGATAGAAAATGAGCCTTACACTAACTGCAACCCAGCTTCAATTTATCTCAATCCCTGACTGGATTAAGATGATAAACCCCCACTTTTCTCTGGCTAGCAGTGAAAAGAGTGAGCCCTCTTTAGAGACAGATAACATCATAATGTGCAAAGTCTTTAAAGATATACTTCAGTTCAGCAACTGAATAATTTTGATGCAAATTCAGGTTCTTATTTTAGCTTCAAAACACTTGGTGTATTTATCATTTGTGTACAGGACACTATAAAGTGGCACCCGTGTTCCCTGTCTCAGGGTGATCATGACTTTACATAATTCTTTCCCCTTCCTGGACCTGCAACTTTCTTTGTTGACCAACAGAACATTACACCCTTCATTATGTTATGTTAAATTGCACTCTGTCTTGCTAGCAGTATTTCTCCCTGTTCTTTTGACGACGTAAGCCACCATGTGTCAAGAAATAGCAGGTAGCCTCTAGGAGCTGAGAGCTGCCTATAGGTAGGAAGAAGCCAGGGTCCTCAGTTTTACCAGAAAACAAGAAAAAGAAGGAAGAGAGAAGGACTAGAAGGAAAGGAGAAGATGGACAAGGAGGAGAGGAAGGTGAAGAAGGAGGGGGAGGGGAGAAAGAGAAAGAAGAGAATTATGCCAGCAATCTGAGTTTAGAAATCAATTTTTCCTCAGCTGAGCCTCTATATAGGAATCCAACTCTGGAAAACACTTTGCTTGTAGCCTTGCAGAGAACCAAGGTAAGTTATGACCAAGTTTTGATGCACAGAAATTTTCAGATAATAAGCATGTATTTTTTTATGGTACTAAGTTTATGATACTGGTTATGCAATAATAGATAGCTAATACATAGTCTTAAATGTTTTAATATTTGTTTATTTGTTTAATGAGATAGTCTTCTGACTTCTCCAGTGGCTCCAAAAGGGCAAGTTTATGTTTTTATTCTGGCTGGTGGTCTTTGTCAGTGGTTACTTTTATTTTTCAGCTCATTGAGCTCAGTTCTAATTGTTGGAATACCCCAAGTTTGGTGGCACTACAACAAGGTAGAGGGCAAAGCTGTCTTCTGTTGGTTGGCAGAATGGTAGCTTGGCCATCTGCCACCTGCTAATGCACTTTTAGGAAGCCTTCATCCTACCAGATCTCACTATAACGTCCAAATTTCAGGAATAAGATGGTCAGTAAACAATTCCAAATATTTAGTAGTTTTTTTGGAATTAAGAAGCTTAAGAAAAATTCCATGGGGTCATTTTTTACTTTCTGCAAATGTCAAGAATTTCTAGGGAGCAAGCTCCATCTGCTACATTTACATCCTAGCTTCAAGACTTTTTTTCCTGGTACTCAAGCTTCTCATCAGTTCAAGAAGGTAAAACTCATGCAGGTATGTTTCCTTCCAACAGTACCCAAAAATTAAAGTCTCACTTTCGATCTCAGAAGCCATTTGATGCAGACAGACAGCTAGAAAGGGCATGTCCTAGAGGGCTAACCCTCTCTTTTTTAATGCAATCTGTTTTCATTAATACATTGGCTCTAGTAATCTGTGTCTAATTTCCTGATCGTGAAGTAGGACACTAGCAAAGCTCCACAATTAAGTCCTAAAAAGGCCTGCCACCTTCAGAGCTATGGAGTCTATAGGAAAACTGGAGTATTTATGGGGTTTTTCTGAAGAGTCTTTAGTGGCTTGGAGTAGAATTATGGGATTCTTACTAGAAATGCCAACAGTACTGTGCTAAAAATGGATGTCAACACTTCATCTTTATGACAGGTTATCATACACGATGGTGTCCCAGTAGGCTTACAGACCAATGCATTGCAGTGCAGATACACCAGGGTCCTAAGTGCCAGCTTTGCCATGGAGTTTGCAACGCTGAGTGAAAATGCTGAAGTGCCAGTGGTGACAAGGAAATGGTAGATCCAAGCTTTCTGTACAAGGACCAGTTGGGTTGGTTAATTATCTCTGGGTTAGAGGCATCCCTTCCCCAGCATGGGCCACTGTAGCTGACGTAGAAGATTTGTACTGGATGTGGCCCAGTGTTGACACAGGATCAGCCTTACGTAAGAGCATGTTCTGTGACAGAAGGAGACCTCCACATAAATGGTACCCTGAAGTAACCATCACTGGGTTTGGAGTGTGGTTGGAGCTGATGTCTCTATCTTCAGCAGTCTGAAGTCCCAGCGTGAGGGATTCAGGCTAGGTGTCTAGAACGGGTGGAGGAAGAGTAAGAACCAGGACATTAACTGGGAAATGCTGCTCCTTACAGAGTAGCTACAGTTGACTCCAAAACTGAAGATACTTTCATGAGTGATAGAACCATGGCTCCAAGTTTTCACATCCCTACTGCAACCAGCTCATTTTCATTTACTGCCTGATCTGTGGTGATCTGTCTGTGGAACCACAGGAAGTAAATGGAAGCCAGAACAGGGCATGTTTTGCCATCATGGAGCTAAAGAGGAGTAGTCAGCTGCATTCAAGTTAACTTCCTATCAAAATCTTCAATGGTAAAATAGCTTCCATCTTAAGAACAAAAATGTCAATCTTATTTTTCTACAAACTCTTCTGTCCCCAAGTTTCTGATTCATATTTCTGTACCTTCTTATAGACAAACAACTCAAAAGTTGTACTCTCACATTCAACAATTCTTCCTTGAAACACATTCTTCACTTCACTTCTAGATAACAAAGAAATATGTAGCACATGGCTTATTCTTCTTAATCATTCTCACCCAATCTTTTTCTTCCCATCTTTAAACTGTTGGAATTTGCCAGAATTTAGCACTTTATACACTTGTCATTTACATTAATGTCTTGGTAGTCATTTCTAGTTCCAAGGTTTTAAAGTTCCATCAATATAATGATGACTCCCATATTTTAATTCCATCCCATATTCTTATCTAAATTCTAGATTCGTATGTACAATTGCCTATTTGATATATCCATTTTGGTGTCTAATAAGCATCTTAAATTCAAAATATTCAAAACCAAGCTTCCGTTTCCCCCCCACCTCAGCCGCTTCTTCTCTGTTGTTTTTCTTCTCAGTAAGTGATGGCACAGTTTACCCACTTGCTAAACAAATAAATCCCAGGATCTTTCTTGCCTCTCTTTTATAGCCACTTTGTCAGATATTGCTGTTTGTTCTATCTTCACATCATATCTGATATCCACCAAATTCTCACCAACTACATTCTACTTCTCTGGCTTTGTGTCCCTGTATGTGATCTTGAACTCGCCCCTGCAAATATCTACACTCTCATTTCCCAATGCTTCCAATCTCACTCACTCTTCTCTTGCCACACTAATGATCACCAGGCTATTCTAAAAGTGCTAATACTCGTTTCTTCTTCAGAGCCTTTGGGATTGCTTGGCTTTTTGAATATGATACTCTTCCCCATATATTGTATAATTTGTAGAGTTCAGTCCCTAGTTTCATTTGTGTCTCTTCTCACATATCATATCTATATAATGGTCCTTCCTCCACATTCTTTCTTCACTCTCTATACTTTTATTAAGCTTCATTTTTATATATAGCATTTTATAATATATATTATAATTATATTACACTTTTGTTTATTTACTGTTTTTCTCCCCTACTATATATGTAATTCAAAAGGGCATATTAGGGGCACCTGGGTGGCTCAGTCGTTAAGTGTCTGCCTTCGGCTCAGGTCATGATCCCAGGGTCCTGGGATCGAGTCCCATATCGGGCTCCCTGCTCAGGGGAAGCCTGCTTCTCCCTCTCCCACTCCCTCTGCTCGTGTTCCTGCTCTCACTATTTCTGTCTCTGTCAAATAAATAAATAAATTCTTTAAAAAAGAAGGCATATTATTCACAAGGTCAGAGTACTTTTTAATTGTATCTGTAGTTCAGAAATGAGTTAGAATCTCATTACATATCTATTAAATGAACAAAAAATATTGAGCATCACAGTAGGAATATATGTAGTTCATTAAAATATTGTTTTTGAATAATCATTATCCCTATATATAGGCTTTACAAATACCTAGCGTAAAAATGTGAAAATCAACTGATTGAAAGTGTGAATAAATTGGATGGTAAGAATAATTTTTTAATATAATAACAGCCAAATTTAGATAATTCTTTTTTAAATTTTATAAAAATATAATTTGATAAAAGTTACTGTTTATGCTTCTTATAATTTCTATAAAATCAAATCCTTTAGGCACAAATTCTTAAATATAAACATATTTCCAGATCCTTTTTACCTTTTCGCTTTCTATAAATGCACCATTTAATTGAATGGTCAATGATAACTCATCAATAACTATATCTAATATGCAAAAACAAAAGAGAAAATTAATTATAATGGAATCAATATGCACTCCATATCTTATTTTTCTTGCCACCCAAATTAAATGTGAATTATATTTTCTTTAATGTTTCATGTTTAGTACTTTTTAGTACTTTCATTTATATTTAATTTGACAGAATTTGTTGTTAGCATCTCTAAAATGTATAGGCCACATGGTGCATGTGTTAATGCCTCCTGTTTAGAATCATAACAATTTATTACTTATTAAATGTGTATTTTGCTTTGTATATTATAAACTCCCTAAGGGCAAAACAATCTGTTCTAATAATCACAAATTCTTGATTACTAAATTCTAGTCCCTATAGAAATGTTTTCTTCTAGAAATACAGTTTGTGCACTTTTGTTCAAAAGAACTTCACATGTATTTTCTCATTTAATTCTAAAAAAACCTAAGAGAAGGGCCTGATATTGCCAGACGTCAACTGTTACAGTCACTTCCAAAAGAGCTATGTGAATGTGTTAGTGGGGCTCCAGTCTATTTTGCTGATTATACACCACATTCACTTTATATCTAACACAGTGCTCTGGAGTTTCCATTATCTCATAATCTTAAAAACAAGATCAACAACAAAACAAATAATAATTAAAAATAATAATAACAGTTCCCATTCTATCTTAGTCAGTTTGGGCTGCCATAACTAACACAGACTAGGTGACTTAAACAGCAGATATTTGTTTTCTAACAGTTCTGGAGGCTAGAAGTTCAAGATCAAGGTGTTGTCAGGGTTGGTTTGTGGTTTGTTGTTTTGTTGCACATGGAAAGAAAGAAAGAGCTCTGGTATCCCTTATTTCTCTTATGAGGACACCAGTCCTATTAGGGCCTCCATCCTGTTACCTCATTTTACTTAAGTAGCTCTTCAAAGGCCCTATCTCCAAATATTGTGACACTGAGGGTCAGTGCTTCAGTATATAAATGGGGGGGCACATAATTCCATCAATAACACAGACTAGAACAATTTAAAAATTCTTCAAAGGCATCTAAGCATCCTTGATTCTTTTCTAAAACAAAATTCAGATCAGCAGTAGACAACTAGCAAGTTCATCTCTGCTAACTGGCCTTATTCAAAGGAAAACTAAACATATCTTTGTGAGGGGAGGTAGTTTTGCAACTTCGTTTAAATTTAATTTTATTTAAATTCAACTAATAAACATATAATGTAGTTTCAGAGGTAGAGCTCAGTGATTCATCAGTTGCAATGCTCATTACCCAGTGCTCATTACATCACGTGCCCTCCTTAATGTCCATCACCGAGCAACTTGAAGCAAGACTCCCACTGAAGTTAGGCTCCTACTCTTGTACAGAAACTGGGAGTTAGGTGCTCTATCATCCTTGGTGACTGCATTTCAAAGAGATGGTTTTCAGGCTCTTTCTTCTTTCTTTTTTTTCTCCAAGTTTTTATTTTTAAATTATAGTTAGTTGGGGCGCCTGGAATGGCTCATTTGGTTAAGCGTCTGCCTTTGGCTCAGGTCATGGTCTCAGGGTGGAGCCCCATATCAGTTTCTCCGCTCAGTGGGGAGTCTGCTTCTCCCTCTTACTCTCCCTCTGTAATCTCTCTCTCTGTCGAATAAATAAATACAATGTTAAAAAACTAAATAAATTCCAGTTAGTTAACATACAGTGTAATATTAGTTTCAGGTGTACAATTTAGTGATTCATAACTTACAACAATCAGTGCTTATCAAAACAAGTGCCCTCCTTAACACCCATTACCCATTTATTTTTTTTCTTTTTTTAAGATTTTTTATTTATTTATTTATTTGAGTTACAGAGATAGGACAAGTGGGGAGCAGAGGGAGAACCAGACTCCCCACTGAGTAAGGAACCCCATGTGGGGCCTGATCCCAGGATCCTGGGATCATGACCTGAGTGGAAGTCAGAAATTTATTTATTTTTTTTTAATTTTTTTATTTTTATTTTTCCAGAAAAGGTATTTTTTTATTCAAGTAACTGCAAATAGGAAACCAGTTGGGGGGGGGCAGGCTGGGACAAATAATGGCTCCCTCCTCCCCGACAGAACAGGGGGGAGAAGGTAGCCCCTACACCCTTGACGGTCAATACAGCCCCCCCCCCCCCACTCTGCTGCAGCATCCTAGGGGCAGGGCCCCACCTTCCCTGGGACTGGGGTGGTCGGTAACCCAGCCTGTTCTGCCCCGGGCCCCTTCCCCTAAGAGCTTCCAGGAGGAGGGGAACGTGGGCAGAACAGGAGGCGGCAATGAGGATGAACATTTGGCACTGGTCGCAGCAGCAATGACGGATGTCTAAGAATGGAAACATTGAACGAAAACAACGCAACTGTCCAGAGGTAGTTTGTGAACAGAGGAAAAGATGGAACCAGATGGAAGGCAGAAATGTAATTGACTGAGCCACCCAGGCACCCCACCCGTCGCCCATTTAACATATCTGCTCATTCACCTCCCCTCCAGCAAACCTTCTCTATAGTTAAGAGTCTGTTTCCTGGTTTGCCTCTCTTCTTTTTTCCTATGTAAATCTGTTTTGTGTTTTAAATTGCACATATGAGGGGCGCCTGGGTGGCTCAGTCGTTAAGCGTCTGCCTTCGGCTCAGGTCATGATCCCAGGGTCCTGGGATCGAGTCCCACATCGGGCTCCCTGCTCAGCGGGAAGCCTGCTTCTCCCCCTCCCACTCCCCCTGTGTTCCTGCTCTCACTGTCTCTCTCTGTCAAATAAATAAAATCTTTAAAAAAAATAAATAAATAAATAAATAAATAAATAAATTGCACATATGAGTGAAATCGTATGGTATTTGTCTTTCTCTGACTGACTTACTTTGCTTAACATAATACTCTCTAGTTCCTTTCACATCGTGGTAGGGGAATTCTGCCAAACATTTAAAGAAGAGTTAATATCTATTCTTTTCAAACTATTCCAAAACATAGTAATGGAAGGAAAACTTCCAAATTCATTCTATGAGGCCAGCATTACCCTGATTCCAAAGCCAGACAGACTCCACTAAAACAGAGAACTACAGGCCAATATCCCTGATGAACATGGATGCAAAAATTCTCAACATATTAGCAAACTAAATCTAACAACACATTAAAAGAATCATTCACCGTGATCAAGTGGAATTTATTCCTGGGCTACAAGGGTGGTTCAATATTCACAAATCAATCAATGTGATACACCACACTAATAAAAGAAAAAAACCATATGATCCTTTCAGTAGGTTTTCAGGTTCCTGAGGAAGATATTCCTGGGTAGTAAAACTGGCAAGAGGCTTTAAAAGTATTTACATCTCGAGAAAGAATGGCCAGTTATAAGTTAGCTAAAAAAGTTATCTTAAATATGTGAGGTAAGAGCCTAGAGTTAAGAATAAGCCTTTCAAAATGGTATAAAGTTGGAAAAGGACCCTAAGCTATAGAAGGGAACTCAGCTAACACCTTGATTGAAGTCTTGTCAGACCCTAAGCAGCATGAAGAGCATGACGTAATTGTTCAAAACAAACAGTAGAGAAAGAAAAGAAAAGAAAGGGAAAGGAAAAAAAGAAAAGAAACTCCTTAGCTATAGAACAATACTTTAAGTAATTATTATTCTGAACTACAACCCTGGAAGTGTAGCTTTAAGATTAGAACAAAAAGGGTAATATTACAGTAAATCATAAACTCACTCATTTGATCTCCATTTCACCTTAAAATCTACAATCCCTTGAACTTTGAGGACGGAAAATAAAGTACCCACTATTGGCTTAGAATTTATTGATTAATATAATTATCTAAAGCTACTAGAATATCAAGGAGAGCATCTGTTTACTAGGTCATCATATGTAATTTTTCAAATATAAACAATCACTATATATTGACATAAAACATTCTATTTCTGTTAATGCCATCCTTTAAAAACGTCTGTTACTATTCTTTGTGCTTATACTATTTGTGATTAGTGCTGGTAACACTAAATTTGAATTATAACATGAAAAAATATATGGTTCCTTACAGAAGTGGATTTTTAAAAATATGTTCTGAAGTGACTGAGATTATTTAAATTAATAAAGAAAGCAGATGAATTAAAAGTTTTGTTTGGTAGTTTATATTATCAACTGATTTCAATATCAAAATTAAATATACAAGAACACATAAAATAAGATTATACCTGTGACATCTTCCAACTAATGTCAATCATAAAATACATATTTTCAGCATGAAAGATTTCAAGCTTTCAAGCAGCATGTTCTGATGATTACCTGTTAGATAACTATGTGTTACCACTTTACCACATTAAGGTTATCACCTTCCATGCTGGCTAAATCCTAAGAGAAAAATGAGAAAATGCTGGAAAAATAATTAGAGAAATATTCTCCTACTCTTCTATTTGATAGTTGCCTGAGATATGTTGAAGAGCATATGTTATCAGCTACCAGGAATTGGAATTTGGGGACTGCTTTAGAGTTAGCAATGATCATCTCAGCAACAATTTCCAATTCCCATCAACCACAAATTTATTTCTCTATCTAGAAACAGCAATTCTTGAAGGAATCAGTATCTTTTAAATTTTAAAGTTAGCCAGATTGATAAATGCTGTATATAGACTAAATCTAATTTTTCTTAATTTCCTCTTGCATGACTGGAGTATTTTGAGTAATTTTATTATGAGTATTATCAGGAAAAAGATTATGGAATGGAGGAAAAAACAAAACCAAAATAGGACATTCTCTAGAAAAATCTAGGTAATATCACTGAAGGGATAAACTTTTCTAGAAGATGCAAATATTTTAGCTAGGGTAACGATAATACATGTTAAACCAGAAATTAAAAGCAAGGGAAATGGCCATTCATCACAGCAGTGATGATATGTCAGGAATTCTAAGCAGACTGATATAGGGTGAAGTTTGGGCCATGTTCATCAGGCCAGAATTGAGTTTGTCAACTGTCAAAATGGCTGGGGTTGAAGTAGTTGCGTAGTAGAACCAAGCCCAACTTAACAACTTTTCTATGTCTTTTTTCCTACTTTAATGACATAACATTTTATTTTCTGGTATTCCACTAGGGAAGTTTGCAGGGAATCAATCTGACTATTGTATAAAGGCTCAGATAACTTTAGTAAGAAAGTCGTCATTAAAGAAGTTGAGTGAGGGCGCCTGGGTGGCTCAGTTGGTTAAGCAACTGCCTTTGGCTCAGGTCATCATCCTGGAGTCCTGGGATTGAGTCCCGCATCAGGCTCCCTGCTCAGCAGGGAGTCTGCTTCTCCCTCTGACCCTCTTCCCTCTCGTGCTCTCTCTCTATCTCATTCTCTCTCTCAAATAAATAAATAAAATCTTTAAAAAAAAAACAAAGAAGTTGAGTGAAGCCCAAAGCACTGGTACTCCTCCATCAAATTATAACACAGAACAAAAAGCAGCTCAAACAGAATCTGGTAACTCATGTACTTCACACATTCTTAACACAGTAATGAATATGCATGGCAGTCGTATTATGCCACTTCAACAACCTGTTATGCCTAGATGATATTGCTCAATATAGGTCCGATTGCTTCTAGGCTATTACAGATACAAGGTCATTTTTGTCTTGAATGACTGAATCAATTTGGCAAGATATTATTAAAATTAAGATATTAATTTTTGGAGGCCATTTTTTGTAGTAACTTTTTGCAGTATTATCTGGAAATATTTAATTCTGCTGTAGAGGGCAAAAACAAAACAAACAAAACCAAAAGTGACATTAAATTCCTAAAAATGCTAATTATAGATATTAAATGATCTAATAGCTTGTGATATATAGGTAGAAATCATAAGATATACAAAACACAGAGACTAAGTCAGAAACTTAGAAGACTCATTAAAGATAGAATAAATGGGATATATGATTAAAAGGATAGAACAAACAAGAATGTTACACATATATGGAAAGGGTTGGAAAGACCTCATCATAAAGTACAGATGGTGTTACTTCCAGATTAGTAGCTCTTTCATCCCTAAATGGCACGTCCCTGCCCCAACTAGTGACAACTGGTATGATGTTATTCTGGCCTCATAAGTGTTGTTCTCCATAAACAGGTAAAAAGTATGACTGTTCATCAGGCTGTCCAAGGAGTTACAACCGCGGCAAGGAGTCAGTCCTGAGTTGAATATGTGATTGCTCTGTGTGTCTTCTGTCTGCCGAACTCTTCTGTTCATCCATAACTCTGATATTGTACACATTTGATCACAGGGGAAGACTGAGGTGGTGGAGAGAAAGAGAGATGGAATATTAGGACATTGGTTAATACAGGATTAAGGTAGAGTGTTCTTTCTACCCACTTTCACCCTGTCCTAAGTATTAGCCAACCCCTCATGTCTGCTTTGTTGCTTGCTGTTTCATAAAGTAGTGTAATAAACCTCATGATCTCTGCATTCTAATTTGGCTTATAACCCTGTTTCTCAGATAATCTGCTTGGTAATGTTCTTGGAGGCTACTTCTACATCAAGGTAACTTTCCAAATGACACTTTGGTTGCCCACCTGAGTAAAAAGAGCTCTAACAGGAATGTCATTTCAATCTTTTAGATTTTTGAAACAAACTTCTCCTTCAAATATTCAGTATCTATTTAGCAAGGAAAATTGAAAATGGAATTGCCATTTGGGTAGTGAACCTTTACAGGTAGACTGATATATTTACGGCTGATTGGACTGCTTTTCTTAAAATGCCACAGGAAATAAGAATTGTCACATGTGGAAATATTTTGGAAGATAAAACTACTATTAGTATACCCTACAAGGTCAGGATGGGTAGCACTGTATAATTTTTTTATTGGGATAACACTGCCTATCTGAATATTGAATCTAATGCATGTCAGTCACCATGGCATATTATAATTAGACAGGTTTATTTTTTTAAAAAGGAATAGATATAGAGAATGTGGCTATTGTGACATTTTATAAAAAGTAGAGATGGAAGGAGAAAAATATAATTTTATGTTTCCCATGAATCCAGGTTTAGATTTCCTCATAATCAAGATTTAAACAAAGAAAACTGAAATAGCCCATACTATTTTTTGATATGAATATAGTTTTAAACAGTTTAATCCTGTTAACTTAAACAATGATAAAATCATGGTGACCTTTGAAACTAGATATAAAATTAACCCCTGATGTCATTATAAAATTATGATTGATTGAACTCATGAACTACAAAAAGAAAAATGTAATCTATTGCATAATAATTGGGAAAACCCGGGGTGGTTTGTAAGTTGTGACCAAAGTAATGTGCCAGGTTACTTCAAAGTCTACCAAGAATTTCAGAATAGCATGTAGAAATACCTAAAGACATTTTATATATTATGTAAAATACCTAAAAATATTTATATATCAATATAATAAAATGAATAAAAGTGACTTGTATTATATGTAGTCTCTGCTTAATGATTTGTCATAGGTGAAAACCATTTCTTTTTAAAACAGTAAAACTCAAGCAAAACTTACATATGTGCTACTCTACATAATGTAGAGGGCAAATTATTCACCCAAATGTCACCTGTTGTTCTGTTATTCTTCCAAATGTTTCCTACACTACCTCTGCTTATTATACAAAGAGATGCTTGATACTTTCCTTACTGTGTTCTTGAAAATCAGGAAATTCTGGGCAAAATTGCTCTATTAAGACTTGCCGTTGCTATGATATGTAGAGCTCTCAAGAGTGTGTATTTTCAGATATTTATACAGTGTTTTACAATCAAATGAAGGAGTCTCAAGATGTCCAGAGTCTTTTGTGTTAAATTGTAGTTCCCTGTCATCTCACCATGGAAAGGGAGAAATTTAAGGTGATTGTGGGTATACAGCTGAGCACCAAAGCTGTGATCTTGGGGAAAGGGCAGGCTGTAGGATGTGGGACCAGTTTTAATCTCTTTGACAGATGTTGTGGTATACTTGGGGATGAATCAATGCTTCCTACCACTTCTCCCTGTTTGGAAGTGAGGTGTGAAGCATGACAAGTAAAAAAGTAGCTCTTTTCATCTGTCCACTGCTGTTCGGGTGGGAATAGCACACTTTATGAGGAGGAACTATCTTAAAATTGCACTTACTTGGAGGGACTTTATACCTAAATAACCTTAGTCCAATATGGCAACTTTTAACAAACCAGTTGTTTTAGTTCATAAGATGGTGATTTCTCAGAATACAAGATCCTCTTGGAGGTGGTGGGCCATAACCAGTCACAATATCTGCTACACCAGAATTAATTCCTCCAGACTTTCTCCCAGGTCATCAAATCACCTCCAGAGATGAAGGAGTTTTAAACTCTTAAATACAAAAACAGCAACAACCACAAGGAAAAGAATAAAAAGAAAAAAAAAGATGATTATGCTCTTTATCCAGGATAATAAATATGCTTTTGTAATTTAGTACTTATCTAATAAATAATAGAAAATACATGGAATGGTTTACAATCAACTTCCCACCCCACTCCTCCCCAAAAGAAAAACCCAAAATGGAAAGACCTGATAAAAAAAGATTTTATTAGCCTAAGGAAGAACATAATCTGAGATGGATCTCTAAAGTAATTTACCCTTTTTCTAAAATACTTTGGATTATTATCCTTATATGTGTATACATGTGTATATAAAACAAAGAAAGAAATTCTACCCAGAAAAGAAAGATATGTTTCAGGAGTATAAACTGTAAATCAAGGTTAATTTCTGCCATTAAATAGAAGAAAATATGAACACACACACAAATTCAATTTTTTGCAATGGCTATGGTATTAAATTTATAAGTAAGCCATTGACTATTCTTAATTTATTATGCATATTCTTATATATTTTCAGAAGACCTAATCTATGTTAGCTTGCATATAGCATTTAAAAAATCAGTATAATCTTATGTGATTAGTCAATATATAATTGTTGATAAAAATGATCTCAACAATGCATTTTTATTTTACTCACAAGAAGAGTAATGGAAATTCAAATGAATTATGGCAAGGATGGATCTTCATTTAATGAGGAAAACCTTGAGGTTATTTACCTTATTTCCAAAGTCATTTAATTTTTAACACAACTTTTAGGTATTCTTTAAGCATGTAGGCATAATTTTAATGAAAACAAATTCTGTACAAAGGTGAATTTTCTTAAAATTAGAAAAGAAAACATGACAAATTTTTTTTTTTTTCAGAAAGACCTAACTGTAGGACCACACATGGAAAGGACTCATGTGAGAGTGTCACCTTAAAGTTTAAACATCTTGGCAGTAATCTGTAGCTCATAACCAGCAAGATTAAAAGGAACCTCAATCCTACCACCACAAGAAACTGCATTCTCCCAATGCCCTGAATGACTGGGAAATTGACTCTCCTCTAGAGCCTCTAGAAAAGAATGCAATCCTAATTAAATCTTAATTTTAGCTCAGTGAAACTGGTGCAGAGAACTGTAAGATAATAATTTGTGTTGTTTCAAGCTATTTAGTTTATTGTAATTTGTTATGGCAGCAAGAGAAAACAAATATAAATGCCTAGGAAATTATATAAAACCAGTTAAAATTTGATGTGTGGTCAGTTCTTCTTAATAATATTAAATGAAAATGCTAAAGAATAAAACTACTGTTTAACAAAATTAAAATAAGTAAAACACACCTATAAAAATATGCATCAGAATTTGAACTGTTTTTCAATATATATATATACCATGCATTGTATTTTTTACAGATATTCATAAACCATTTTGTTCTCTTTGATGGAAAATACATTTTTTTTTTTTGTCATGGTCTTTGGAAAGAAAGCTTCCTTTTGTGTAGTCTCTTGTATGAAACAAACTTAACCCTTGTTGCAGAACCTCAAAGAGTACAGTGTTTAAAACGAATTTGGGGTAGATTATGCCACAAAGTTGTTCAAGTTACTATATCAGCATAAAGTAGTCGGAGTCCTAAAAATAATCTTATCCTTAATTTTTTTTACAAAGGTAATAAAGTGAAAATAAGTAAATTTATTAAATTTCATTCTTTTTGTTTTACTTAGACAAGGAAGGAAAGGAAGGAAGGAAAGTTTTAATAGGTTTTGAGCACTAACATATTTCATCCCCTTTAGTAGGGCTGTTAAAATGCCACCGAATTTGTCACAGTGTATTCAGGTATGTGTTTTATGGAGAAAACAGAATCAGAATGTTCACATCACTTGCCAAGGTCACAAGGCTTCATACTTGCTGGTGGAGAAACAGTGAATGCAATCCATGTTGGTCTACCTGCTGAGCCATTCTCAATCCCCCTAGTAATTTAATGGATTTTGGAGAAAATATGAAGGAACTTGAATAAAATTGAATAAATTTTCAATGTAAGAACTTCTCAATTGCTCATAGAAATAGAAAAAAGAACAAGTCAGGGTAACTAAACTTTATATTTATTCACCAAATTTAATTTTCTACTAATAACTTCTATTCTGTTCTTCCTTGTATCCAAGGCACAGAAGGATTTTTGTTTTATCTGCCTGCCTAACAATTTACCCATAGAGGTGGAGGTGTTAATGAGAGTGAAATGGCCCAAAGGCAGACATCAGGAAACAGGAGAGAAGGGTGCCTGGGTGGCTCAGTCGTTAAGCGTCTGCCTTCGGCTCAGGTCCTGATCCCAGGGTCCTGGGATCGAGCCCTGCATTGGGCTCCCCGCTCCGCGGGAAGCCTGCTTCTCCCTCTCCCACTCCCCCTGCTTGTGTTCCCTCTCTCGCTGTGTCTTTCTCTGTCAAATAAATAAATAAAATCTTTAAAAAAAAAAAAGGAAACAGGAGAGAAAGAGGCAGGGGGGCCTGGGTAATATAACCAGAAAATCAGTCCCTTAAACATTCGAAATACAATGGTTTGTGACACTATCTATGTCTTGTCGCCTGAGCTAAAAAGAGAAATTGAAGTATGATTTATAGTTTTAAGCTTCATCAACTAGGGAGTCAAGTTAGACTTTCATTAATCACTCAAGCAAGACTATGTATTATATGTATCTGCAGTTCTTTCTGGGCTTTTAGAGTCAAAAGCAGTCACTGCAAGGTCACCAACATCTGCAGTCCTTCCTTTCTTTCCTGCCTTCCCTCTTTCCTTCCCTTCTTCCTTCTTTTCACTTCTTCCCCTCTTTCTCAGAGTGCACATTTGGGGGAAGTGCCTTGTTTCTTCAGTCTTCCCTCCCTTCCTCCATTCTATTTTTCCGTCTTTTCTTGTTCTCTCTCTCTCTCTCTATCTTAATTCTGGCCATTGGTTGAGGAACACCAGTATATGTTTTTCGTTGTCTTAAGTCATCTGTGTATCACAACCAAAACTGTTCTCCCTTACTTCTTACCATGAAATTGGCATTTCTGCCCTTTATAATTATAACTATTCACCCTCCCAATCTACCCTCAACCCTATTTAGCTAAATAGTAACAAGTAGTTTTGGGTAATGTCAGCCTAAATCTTTGCTATAATTTATAGATATGAGTGTAACACACATGTATATGTGCATGCAAGCATGCACACTTACTTTTTTTTTTTGGTCAATCCAACTCCTGTTTCAAAGATCAGTGTAGAACAAAAGCTTTTCCACCCTGTATTTTAAAAAGCTGTTCTTGGTTGGTAACCTCAGTTAGTGTAGTCATTGCCTTGGGCTATTTGTGATTGCCTTTCTTTCACAGTATGCCCTAATCTATCCGTCTGCTAGATTTATTAGTTTTCCTAGATCTTGAGCCAACCTATTAAATGACAATATGCTATAGTATGAATTTTATTTAATTGGAAAGAAAATATATACTTGTCAAGCAAACATATTTTATTTTTGAATTGAAAAATACTTCCTTGGACCACTTTACTAGGTGATTTAAATGATCAATTTCACTCTATTAACATTAGTTTTTTTATATTCCTGTTCTGTGCAGGGCACCATCAAAGCTGCAGTAACAAATTTATTATATTATGATGACAAATGATAGGATACATTGCTTTGATCATCAGATGAGGGCGTCCGTCATGTGAGAAAATACACTGATGCGATGGTAGCCTCCACATTTGCTCCCAACCAGGCTATCTCAGAGGTCACAGAACAAAAAGGCTCACTGAGTGAATTAAGATACATGAATCATACAGGTTATTGAATTAACTTAAAAATGATAGCAAAAATGCATGGGGAAGAGAAAGGTAACAAATAGCACGGTAACACTCAATCACTCAAGCAAACCACTCAAGCAGTGGTAACACACTGATAACAGGTGGTAGAAGTGGCTTGCTACCTGGATCCTTGTTTCACCAGCCATGTTCATGTGTCCCATCTTTCTGTCTCTTTTCTGTCTCCTCTCATGGTGAGATTGACAAAGGGGCTTAGCAGATAAAAGGTGCCTGCAACCAGTACACATTTTCTGTATGAGTGAGACATAGGGGCAAAAAATACCTGCTCATCAGCTATTGGTTTTGTAGGGCAAAGGCATTTGGGGCCAGAATCAATATGGCCAGAATGGGGGTCACAAATGGAGAATGGGAGTCACAAATGGAGAACACATACATGCTGAGTGTCTTGTGTAACTCATGTGTTTTGCTGTCATTATTATCCTTGTCTCCACATGTCCCATGTAATTGTATTATGAATATTTGTTACTTCTTGGTCTTTTCTCTGTCAGTGTTCAGTACCTACATACTCTGCTTACATTATTGATGTCTAACACAACTCTCAAGCGTCTTGCTCCTATACTTAGTTCTATCTATTATCCTAGTATGTTTGCTTTTCTTAATTCATATATTTTTATTAAATAAACTAATATTGGGATTCAATAGAGTTAACATATTAAAAATGTGTGTTTTTAAACTCATCCTCTACCTAAAATCTGTCTGAAATACTTTAGAAAACAAAAAGCTGTGAATGTCCTTTATTTGCAGTCCTCTTGGTTGTCAGATGGGTTTGCCATGTAAAGTTTATCATTGATAGTCTTCCATGTTGCTAAAACTCCCTCACCACCCTTAATTCCAGATATTTTTCTGTATTCCATATTTAGGTAGATTTGGCCTCAGGTACTGACCACTATGCACCCCATTCCCCACAAAAATATTGCCATCCTATTAGAGGAGAGAATGACCCTCTACTATCTTATTTGTTAGCAGTATTGCAATGGTCACAAAGCAGAATGTTTTGTTCTCTCAGCCTACGTTCTGTTACTGTTATTGTTATTCCTTTCTTGCCTTTAATCATTACCTTATAAGAATATTTTCAACCCACCCGTATTGTGATGTTTGTATTTATCTGAATAGCTCATGGGTAAAATGTTCTCAATTGAACCATCTAATTGTTAGATAAACATATTATCATAAAAACAAAGAACTATTAGATTTGAAAGGGAGTGCAGTTTTGGAATAAATGCATCTAGGCTCTCTCTTCAACTGTTGATAAACTCTATTGTGCATGACAAGATTTGGGGACCGAACTTAGGGTATGGTGTTTTCCTTTTTAATATGAAGCAAGAGTAGAAATGTTATGGAATTGAAATCACTGAGAGTGAACCAAAAAGTTCCCTGATATTCTGTGTGTATATGTAATATTATATTGGGTCTCCAATATTTGAAGTCTAGTTCTGTAATCTGTTCTTTATCAGTTGGCCCTTTTTCACTTTTTGTGTATTATTATTTCTTTTCATTTACTTTATGTGTTCATATGATTGGATATTCCTCTTATATATTTATTCACGAAGTATTTATTGTGAATCTAGTATATGCTGGTTATCATTTTACAGGCTGGGTATACAAAAAGGAATAAACACAAAGTATTTGCCTGCACAGATATTATTTTCGAGTAGGAGATACTTATTGATAGATAGATGATAGATGATAGATAGATAGATAGATAGATAGATAGATAGATAGAAGATTAATCAATCTTTGGAGGTAACATTTGAGCAGACCTTAAGTGAATGAAACAATAGGCTTTGGGGTAGAGGACCAATCTCTTTTGCAGAGGCCCTGAGATGGGAGCATGTTTGGCCTATTCAGAAAACAAAGGATGCCAGTGTGGCTGGAAAACAGTGACAAATGTCAAGACCACAAGGGAGTAGTCAGAGAGTAAGCCTAGGGCAAGATCACAAAGCTTGTCATGGCAGCTTATAGACTACGGTAAGGTCTTTGGTGATATTCTGAATTTAAATGGAAGCCAGCAGAAGCTGTGAACAGGACAGTGGCATAATTTGAATTATAGTTTTGAAGGCTTAGTCTAGCTGTTGTGTGGAGAACGGCCTTTGATAGAGCAAGAGTGGACTACTGATGAGGCTATTGTAGCTCAGTGAATGAAGGATAGCTGTTCCTTGGATTGGAAGTAGGACGTAGGGGTTGAGGTGATGAGGAGTGGTCAAAATTTTGAATGCATTCTGAAAATGGAGACAGTAAGATTTTCTACTTTTTGGATGTAGGCTTAATATAAAGGAACTTAAGGTTTTTGTCCTAACCAACTGGGTATATGGTCTTGTCCTTTACTGAAATAGAACGATTAAAGATAATCAAGTATGAGTAGTAGAGGCGGGAAAGAGGGTTTCATCATGTTACTTGTGAGATGCCTAGTGGAGATACAAATGGAGATGTCAAGTAACATTCGGATTCAACTCTAGAATTCAGGGAAGGGTCAGTATTGAAGATAGTAATTCTGGAATAATTAGCATATACGATTGGTATTTAGAGCCTTGTGATTCTATGGCATCACTTGTTGAATAAATCTAGACAGAGAAGAGAAGAAAGTCAAAGACTGAGTCTTAAGGCACTTCATACTTCAAAGTAGAGAATAAGAAGTATCAGCAAAGGAAGTTGAGAAATAGTTTCCAGTGAGGCAGAAGGAAAACCAGGTAAGTGTGGTATCTAAAAATCAAATAGATAGTATTTTAGTAGGACTCAAGGAGGTAGAAAGTAAGCAACTGTGTTCAATGTAGCTTGAGACAGTAACTAAATTCAAGTGTTAGAATGCGACACAGATTTTGTATTGTGGAATGCACTGGTGACTCACAATAGCAGAATTAATGGGTTGAGGATAAAGAAAACACACCCCCTCCCTTCCCTAGCATTTTCTTTCCCGTTTGGATTCTGAAAAAGTTGAGAACTAATATAAAGGATATAGTGAATACAGAACCACAATAACATCTTTATTAATTCTGAAAGCTAATGTGGACCATGCATCTTTATATCTTTCAGCCAGATGAGTTTTCTAACTGAATCTCAGAATCCTACACAGACTCAGCCCCAGTTTGTTCTAGAAGGCCTCCCTCTGAAGACAGTGGAATGCAAAGTTCTTGCAGACCACTCTTCTTCAAGAAGAAAAATGGTAGTAATGCTAAGTAACTTACCGAATAAGATTAATCAGAACAACTTTCCTGAAGTGGAATAAAAAAGGCAGAGTGAATCCAAAAATACTAGCAAAGCACCTTTCAGAGGAAGGAAATATCAGGCATGGGAAACAATCATTTACCCTTAACAATAATAGTAATATTCAATGCTTTGAGGGATTTTTTTCCTATACAAATGAGTAAAAATGGAATCTGGCTAAAAAAAGGAGATGAGCTAATGTTGTTTTTTGTTTCTTTTTTAAGGTATGAAATATAATCACCAGTTTGTGTGATGTTCTGTTTTTCTTCTTACGGTGCACAAATCCATACTGTTAGTTTGTTAAGTACCTGTCTCCTCCACAAGAATGTTAGTTGCATGAGGGTAAGGATTTTGTTTTTATCTTTTGTGTAAGCACTAACCCTATAAGTATGCCTGGCATGCATATATTAAGTACTTATTGAGTGTCTTAGTGATTTACTGAGTGTGCTGTCATATCAATAATTTAATCTATTTGAAAGCCCAAGATAGTGTAATCAGCATTTGCTATAGAGACACATATCTCTAGCAGTGCACTAGAGACACATGGACTCTAGTCACAATTCTAACATTTATGTTATTTTGGGGAAACACTCTACCTGAGTTTCAGTCTTCTATTTTTCTCCTGAAAACTGAAAATAAATATAATTATTTTCTTTTTGACCTCAGAGGAGTACTTTAAAAATTCATATAATAAATGTGAGAACTCTGAAAAGAGCATTTGTGGAGTATTGTTCTTTCCCTCTGTCTGTGTGCACACAGAAAGGGTTATGTTCATTTTACCCCTTTTGTTTTTTATGTTACCCATTTTTAACCAATCAGGCTGGCATTAAGTTCAACCATTATTTGCAAATAACTGGTTGGGGTGTGGTGGGATTACATTATAAAATATATTTCTTAACAAGAAAACATCAACTTAGTCATGGCATGCTCTATGTTTTTCAGTTACCTCAGCTTTTAGAATTAATCTTCATTTAATACATTTGATAATTACAATTTCAAGATGATACGAATAGAACTCTTACTTTTCCATCTCAAAATCTGAATAATAACTGGTAAAGAAATTCCTCATGCTGATGTATAAGCAGAGAAAACAACAGGCATCCATTATCATGGAGCAGGGTAGCATCCTGTGAAAAGCGTTGCAAGTCAAAGTGTAATTGGAATTTCTGAATACCCAGGTCTTTGTCACGGGATTATATTTTTATTCTTATTACTCTCACCAGCAAACAATACTGACTACAAATGTAATTCTAACTTCATTACTTTATAAAGTGATAGTTAAGTAGTCTAGACTCATTTCCTTACTTCCTATTAACCTTCTGCATTTGGATCCTGCCAAAAGACACCAGGAAACAAATGTCTCAAGCATTCTGTAACTTCCTATTGATTCTCTCCACTATCACTTTACCATCACTTCTGACTACAAATTGGTTTGTTTCAGAAGGGGTTAAGATAATGAGTCTGGATTAGAATAAAAATCCTGTGGACAAAAGTCTGTTTCTCTGAATTGTAATTGTGATAACACAGTCATAATTACTATTGCCCCCCCCCCAAAAAAAACATAACATGGGTAAACAGGATTCAAACAGAAGTGTTTTCTTTATATCACACATCCCTATAATAAATAAATAAGTAAATAGCATTAACAAAAAAATTCTGAGTGGAATAACAAACTTAAAGGATGTGAGGTGTTAACCCATTTTCTTGCCAAAATAACTCAACTTACCTCTTGGAAGGAAATGTGTAGTGTCACAGCAAAGGATTTTCTGGTCAAAATAGCTAATGAATCATGAATACATAAAACAAAAATAAGCCATGACCTGAACTCATCACTGTATTTTCTCAGAGACTGTCAAAAAACACCTTTTTGGCATAAAGTGAAACACTTCTCAAGAAGCATAAGAAAGGATTCTGGGGTATGGAAAGATCCACCCCCTCAAAGAACTGATGAAGTAAAGTGATCTTGCTTTTGCTTTTCCTATAGACTTTTCATGCCCTACCTTTATTCCTTTCTAGTATTCATCCTAAGGAGTCTCGAATCCAGGAGTTCTTGACTCCAAGGCTTCTGGTTTGTCCTTTAGTCTCTGATTGACCAGAGAGACACCAAAGTGCAGCAACTAGGATCATACATCCCAGCCCTAAAGAAAGCTAACTCCTATGGCTTACTAGGTGACTTAATTTTCATATGCTTCCTTTCTGCATCTGTAAGATCAGGCTAATCATACTACCTTTCTCAAAAGAAATTTGAGTACTAAATGGCATTAAATTATATCATACTTACGAAACCTTTAGATAGTGCCCAGGAAAGTGTGTCCTATATAACAGAATACATAAAAAGATGCTGCTGTGCATATGGCAAATCTGAAAGTTTTCAAGGACTTTTTAAAATCCAGATCATACCCCTTAGACAGCAAAGGATTTTCTACCTTATAGTTGTATTGCATCTGCCACTTTAGACAGTATAATAAAAAGAAGCATATATTGATGACATGGAGAAAAGCTTCTAAAATTAGGAAATATGTAAAAGAATAAAAATGTTGACTGATACAGTCTTTCATAAAAATAAAACTATTTAGCATGATCATCCAGTAAACGACAATATTGATTTTGATCACAGATTATGATGGCAAAGATTGTCTTTGAGATAAATTGCTTTTGTTTTTCTCTTTCAGGAGAAGAAAGTAGCTCAATTTCAGTTGTTACAAATCTGTGTCCTTGTAGACAGGGCATAAATTCACTTTGTGAAAGAAGTGAAAAGTCAAAGAATCAGAGACACTGAGAGACATGACTAATTTGCAAGGGGACCGGGTCCTCTACAGGAAAGACCTTAAACCACACATATAATATAGGTTCAGAAATCTGTTGGAATTTTCCAAGTATCTGCTGTGGCCCAAGAGGTATACCACATGGGCTTAGCTTGTACAGAGATCACTGCGTTTGTGAGCAGCTATGAGCTCTGATAATGGTAGCACATCATTGCTGCTTAAGTGTTTAAGGCCAGTAAGTAATACCAGGAGGCATCTGTTACATAATGCACTGAAGTACAACATCCTTGGGGACAATGGGCAGCAGTGTAGAAAGAATTTGAACATTCAGGAGTCTTCTGAATCTCTATCCTCCTAAACACTGGTGGCTATGAGCAATGACCAACAATAATTAATATATATGCATTAGGGAGCATTAGAAGGAAGTTTAAGGTAAGTGATCTCTGAAAAAAAGAATGAAGGTCCAAAGCCAAGTAGGTGAAGTCTTATAACACAACATCATTTATGAGACTGGTTACCTTTTCTTTGGGGGAAGGTGGTAGGCATAATTCTAAGATGGCTGCATGACCACCATCTGGTTTACAAGTCCCCCTGAATATGGGTGAGACTGTGAATATGACATAATTCCCACTTGTGATAAGTTTATGTTTTATTGCAAAGACAAAGTGTTTTGCAAATGTAACTAGTATCCCAAATCCATTGTCTTTGTGTTATTCAACAAGAAGATTTTACTGGATAGTCTCCTCTTAATCAAGTAAATGTTTAAAAGGGACTTAGCCCCAGGGCGCCTGGGTAGCTCAGTGGTTAAGCGTCTGCCTTTGGCTCGGGTCATGGTCCCGGGGTCCTGGGATCGAGCCCCACATCGGGCTCCCTGCTTGGCGGGGAGCCTGCTTCTCCCTCTCCCACTCCCCTTGCTTGTGTTCCCTCTTTCACTGTGTCTCTCTCTGTCAAATAAATAAATAAAATCTTAAAAAAAAAAAAAAGAGGGACTTAGCCCTTCCCGAAGGGAGAGATTTGGAAAAGAGAAATTCTTCCATCTGGACTTGAAGAAGCAAATATTCATGTTGTGAACTGGCTATGGAGGGTGACACATGGCAATGACCTGAGGGTGATTAGCAGGAGCTAAGAATGGTCCTTAGCTGATGGCCAGCAAGAAAACAGTATCTCCATTCTACAGTGACAGAAATTGAATTTCTCCATCAACTTGAGGGAGCTAAAAAACAGATCTCTTCCTCATCAAGTCTCCAGGTGAATTCTCACTGGCCAATACTTTGATTTCAGTCTCATGAGACTGAACAGAAGATCCAGCTAGCCAGCTTTGGGTCCTAACCCACAGAGACTGTGAGATAATAAATTTGTGTAGTTTTAAGTTATTAAGCTTGTGATAATTTGTTATGCAGGAAAAGAAAACTAATATAGGGAGTAGTAGATGCAGCCCTAAATCTCTACTGGAAAAGTAAATATACTAGTCTGTAGAGACCTGAGAAATTCACACAAAAGATAAGAAAAGGTTGTGTCATGCCTCAAATCATATTCAGGATAAAACTGATTCTCAACACCTCCATTGCCACCACCTAGTCCAAACCATCATCACGTCTGGCCTAAATAACACAGTAATTTTTCCAACCTTACACCTAGATGTACCCTTTCCCTTTTTGTAACATATTTTAACAAAGTGGTGAAATTGATCACATTAAAATAGAATAATATTCCTGTGCTTAAAATCCTCCAATGACGTCTCCTTCTCAAGTAAAATCTAAAGTGTATAACACTTAAATGTCCCTTCATTTCATCTACCGATTAGTGGTCTCCTATTCACGGATTCTAATACTGCCTGTGAACCTCTCCATTTCTCTTTTCTATTTTCCTCCAGAGAACTTTTCAGCATATAAATTACCAGGCATTTTTTTTTTCATTTATTTTGGTTTTTGTCTCTTTCTCCATCACACCCCAACTGAACCCATTGGGATGTATGCACCACAGGAGGAGAGAAATTAGTCTGTTTTGTTCACTAATACAGCCTTAACTGTCTAGAATAGTGTGGGTGACAAAATTGACACTATCACTATTTGGTGAATGAATGGAAGCGAACATCCATTTTTCCTGGAAATATTCCTTTAGAGACGAAACAGGACAGTGTCTGAAAAGGTAATTCTAGTAGTGTCTGCTTAGAGAACAAATGCTTATATGGACATTTAGCCATGTACAGATGGGGTAGATTTTCCCTTAAATGTTAAGAATGGAATGTCTGCATTCCCTCTATGACAGGGAGGAGATATTTCAGGAAGACTAAACGGAGACATAGTTACCCTGTAATTATTTGGGTGTGACTTTGTTCTTCCAGTGCTCATGGAAGGCACTAGTACGCTATTCCAGAATTTGGTTCTGATTTGAATGTGAGTCACTTGCTACCCCTATCAAACTCACTCATTTGCTAATAACTGGAGGAGGAAATGTATTTCATGGTCATACTGTACAATAACAAGTAGCCAGGGGGCTATTTTGAGTGATAATTTTCTCCAATTCTGTGAAATACCTAAAGACGATATAAAGGAAGAAATTAATGGAATCATAATGATTAAGGACTATATACCCAATATGTCAATTTACATTCAGATCGTCACCTCTGTATTCTTCAAATTATGCAGATGGCAGACCATAGACAATTGTTCAGCAATGCCAAAGAGAGATCAGTGCTGGCCAGAGACTGATAGACTGCTGAGTCAAACACAATGCTGCTCTGTGCAGAGCCACTATTGTAACAAGTATCTTTTTGGTTTAAAGTAAAAAAATCTCCTCTTTTAAAAAAAAAATAATAGATTGGGGGCGCCTGGGTGGCTCAGACGGTTAAGCGTCTGCCTTCGGATCGGGTCATGATCCTGGGGTCTTGGGATTGAGCCCTGCATTGAGCTCCCTGCTTAGCGGAGAGCCTGCTTCTCCCTCTCCCTCTGCCTCTGCCTGACGTTCCCCCTGCTTGTGCTCTCTCTTTGTCAAATAAAAAATAAAAATAATAGATTCAGAGTGTAATTTTTTGATTTTGTCAAATCCATGAAGAAGAATCATTATATGTTAAATACACAAGTCGGATGATGTAGGACAGTAGACCTGTGTTATTGAATAGACACCCAGCTGGGGGGCCACAATCAGATGCCGCAGCTACTCTTGTCTTGAAATGCATTGCAGACTCCAATTAAAATGGAAATGAGTGTATCATAAATATTTTGACAAATATGTCAAATTGATGCTCAGTGACATTTGTTTTATATTTAAAGGACTGTCAGTGTTCCTTATTTATTATAATTCTTTTTGTTGTTTTAGTCAGAATGATTCTAAGTCAATACACCTGAGGAGGGAAAGTGTGAATTTACCTAATGGGGAAATTTCTGCATCTGGGTCCATATTTCATTAGGTCTATGTTAGTCATAGATACTATCATAGACTTATGATATATATCAGACTTTACAGTTCAAATCAGTGCTGAATAAAGTCCTTCATTAGCTACTCAGTAAAAACAATTCTGTTGTTTGAGGGTGACTACAAAACAGGAAGTCTTATGTTTAGGTCACATTTGGTGTAAATTGCATTTTATTTTATATACATACAAACACAATACACTACATGTATTCCAGAAAAAAATATGAAAACGGTGTTCAAATACTTAAATCCAATGAAATGTAGCCAAATTTAAAAATTGAAATGTAGGGCGCCTGGGTGGCTCAGTTGGTTAAGCGACTGCCTTCGGCTCAGGTCATGATCCTGGAGTCCCGGGATCAAGTCCCGCATCGGGCTCCCTGCTGCTCGGCAAGGAGTCTGCTTCTCCCTCTGACCCTCCCCCCTCTCATGTGCTCTCTCTCTCTCTCTCATTCTCACTCTCTCAAATAAATAAATAAATAAATAATCTTTAAAAAAATTTTTAAAAAATTAAAATTGAAATGTAGCCAAATTTAGAAGTTATTATAAATATAGTTTCTAATACCCAGAGAAGATTCCACAGAGCTTGAGTCTATTTTGCATGACTTTGCTTAATGTACATCATGAGGGAAAACGACATAGACTAAGAACAAAATTTTCTCTTTTGCTACCACTCTTCATCATTTTAAGGAACACCACTTATAAGTGTCAAATTATCTGAACTAGAAAAAAAATCCGTAAATGGGTTTTTTAAATGTATAGCACTATTTTTGTGTACTTTTTGAAATTTATTGGAATTAGTTTCATAGAAACGGTCTCACAAATTTCAAAGCCCTAAGCCTTCCTTATTGAGATGTTATTAGTAGTGTTAATCCGATGATAGAAAGGAGACTACAATGTATTATAAAAATTCTGATTATAAATCTCTGATGGAACTTAAAGGCTTATTTTCTAGCTATAGCTATTGTCTTCATCAGCAAAATTAATATGCATGCAATAAGAACTTTAGCATTTTAGTGTACCTTTTCTATAATTGAAGCATAAACCAAAATGTAATCACATCCATTATTCTCAGAATTTTGGACTGCTGGAATTTAAAAACAATATTTTTTACACTTTTGATTGAGTAATCTGAGTGCTTATTGAGTACTTAGAAGAGATTAATGAAAAGTCAGCATGTGAAAAACTGAACTAACCTTTCACTAATTAGTTTTCTTAACCTCTACAACATCCACAAAGAGAATAAATGCAAAACACATGACAGATGCCTTCTTTTTCATTGCATAAAGCTTGATTTATGTATTTTTCTTTAAACTTTTTTTCTATTTTCACACAATCCATCACAATAAAGAATAACTTATAAATATATGAATTAATCATAAGTAGCTCTCATTAGGCCTAAAATAGGCAAAATCCCATGTTGTTAGTTTGATAACTAGACTGAAAATTCTAAGTTTATAGTAACTATCAAGGGCAAAGTAAACTCAAGTATCTCCTAAGACTTTTATCAAGTAGGAGGAATTCAAGAGTAATTTTATAAAATTGGTACATTTTACCCAGAGAGAACAATGACTCCATTTTAATCACCACTGTGGAGAAATCTAAAAATAATGCTTTTCAGATGTTATTTTTTAAAAGATTTTATTTATTTGTTCATGAGAGACGGGGGGGGGGGAGGGAGGCAGAGGCAAAGAGATAAGCAGGCTCCTTGCAGAGCAGGGAGCCTGATGCCGAACTCGATCCCAGGGTCCTGGGATCACGACCTGAGCCCAAGGCAGACACTTTCCCAACTGAGCCACCCAGGTGCCCACAAATGTTATGTTTTTCGACTACTAGTAATTCGTGTGTTTTTCCTGTGTAGTTGATTCAAGTTTTCTACCATTCTCTAGGATACACATACACACACACTCACACATATAAAATTATATCCGATAACACAAAACCCAAGTGAAAGTGAGAGAACTGGTAGCCTTCAGACCCTCAGAGAGGAATTTGAGGAACAATTACTTTATTTTCTAACTTGCTATTAGCTCTTTCTTGTTAATCCAAAATTATACACAGATCTAACCAATCCTAAGAGAAATGCAAAGAAGAGATCCCATTTCCTGTGTTTTTTTTCTTCAACAACATCTCATTCTTAAAACTTTTATACCCTGCTATCTTCATATCTTCACATATTTTCAATCTTAGGTATCTTTAGGTTCTTTCCAGAACTTTATCATGATTAATTACTCTCACCATCTTTAAATTTTCTCTTCTTTTAGGATCCTGAAAATATTTCTATACTGCACATTGAACTATTGTAAATTTTGTATATATCAGTCTTTTATGTTGGACTAAAGTTTTTAACAGTTGTGCATTATTCTGGTTTTGGAAAATACTAAAAACCCATTAAAATCTCTTGAATTGTTTACAGTCATATAAAAGGTAATTATTCAGTTTTCCTCAAATATCTCATGCATTCTGCAGGCATCATTTCCTTTAATACCCAAATAAAATTACTAGTGTTCACATTCTGGAATTTTCCTCCCCTTAATATTTCTGAGCAAATGCAGTGTGAAGTTATTAGTGGGGTGGTAAGTATTTAAAATACTGTCTTTTTCAATCCCTACTTCAAATTTCTGATACACCCCTAAAAATTGTTTCCTTCTTACTACTCATCCCCTAAAGTCTAATAAAAACAGTGCTTGCATTTCTGCCTTTATTCGCCAACTTATAAATAATGTAGTGTTTTTAAAGGAAAACTAATTTTACTAAAGTTTTGTGGATAATGGAGGGTGACTAAAGCTCAGAATAGTATCCAACTTAAAATCCAACATTAAACATCAAGGAATATACATTTCTGAATTATTTCCTGCACAGCAAAAGTACTCATTGGTGGACTCAAAATTACTGGGGTTTCTCCCTTTATGGACACCCTCTTTTATTTTCTGGAAGAAGTCCAATATTTTTGATAATCTATGTGACAGAAGAATTGTTCTTTTCTTCATTTCCTCATCTTAATGCCAAATTTACAATTAAGAAGTTTTTTGAAGCAAAAATGCTAATGTGGAACCCAGCTGGCCATGTGGCAGAAACTATAAGCGGCATTTAAACTAGGGAATGAAGTTGTCTTGCTTCCTAAATTTGACCCTCCTTATTAATCTAGAGCCAGGCCATTAAAACTGCAAGTATGCATAACAATAGCATCAAACACTTTGACTAGTGCTCTGCCCAGTTATGGAGAATTATGGGAATCATTGTGTTTTTTAGAAGATTCCAATTAAAATAGACCAGAATTGATAGAATAAGGAATACTTACGCAACTCCTACATGAGAGCCTTTGGTCCTTAAGGGAGCCTTTAACCAACCAGTCTTCATTCAAAGACAGTGAAAATATAATTTCCTTCATCTCCACTTTGAACGCATTCTTTTTTTTTTTTAAATGGGTTTATTCTTGTAGGTTCTCTTTTTTTTTCTTTTTTTAAAGATTTTATTTATTTGAGAGAGAGAATGAGATAGAGAGAGCATGAGAGGGGGGAGGGTCAGAGAGAGAAGCAGACTCCCTGCTGAGCAGGGAGCCTGATGCGGGACTCGATCCCGGGACTCCAGGATCATGACCTGAGCCGAAGGCAGTCGCTTAACCAGCTGAGCCGCCCAGGTGCCCCATTTTGAACTCATTCTTTAGTGCATTTGCCCTCCAGTGACTTGTCCATCAGGACCTGGTTAGGATGTTACTTTTTTTTTTTTTTTAAGTAAACTCTATGCCAATGTGGGGCTCAATCTTACAACCCTGAGATCAAGAGTCACATGCTCTACCAACTGAACCAGCCAAGTACCTCTTGGATGAGTTACCTCAGTTTACTATTCAGTTCAGTGTGCCTTTTGCATCTCACTATAACTCACATGGTCATCTGTTTCCCAGAAATAAAGGGAATTTTTCTGTGCAGCCCCCCGTCCCTTTTCTTGTAAGTGGAAAACATCATTGTACCACACACTATTAAGGCTTCTTGCTGAATGGCTATAGTGGCCACTACCAGTCAGTTCTCTCTTTCTCCTTACAGTATTATCTCATGCTTTTGAAAACCACACTTATTATGGGAATACACACAGATACAGAAACATATAACAATGAGTCGAATAAAGGAAATGACATTCATGTATAAGAACTTATATGTTTACCCTATAAATATATGAGTAAAAAAAAAGTCAACATTGATAACAAGAGAAAATAAGCACATCTTTGAGTCATTATATTAATTATCAAGTGCTGCAATAACAAAATACCAGAAACTAGGTGACTGAAAATAATATAAATCATAGTTATGGTGGCTAGAACTTAAAATTCAAAACACAGACACAGTTGGTTACTTCTGGAGCCTCAGAGGCAGAATCTGCTCCATAGTTCTCCCCTGGGCTTCTTGTAGTTGCCACTAAGCATTGGCATTCCTAGCTAGCTGCATCACTGTAATCTCTGTCTGTGTACTGTCACATGAAATTCATCCCCGTGTGTTACCTTAGTGTCACTGTTCAAATCCCCCTCTGTTTTCTAAGTCATTGGATTAGGGCCCACCCAAATTCAGAATGACATCAACCTGATTACAAATGGAAAGTCCCTATTTCCAGAAAACATCACATTCATCAATAGACATAGTGAAGTCACAATTTTCTGAGTTTTACCTACTGGATCTCTACCTGGTTCTCATAGTGAATATAGGAGAAAAAAAATCCCCTAGTGATTCCAGCAAGGGCAGTGGAAAAGAACTATTTTGTAATATGCCAGAGCAGTCTCTGTTTCTTTGAGAAACTATTTAACGAGAGTATAACTGGCTGAGGTTTTATTAGACCTGATATTCACCAAGATAAACCTCACTCTGAGAAAAAAATTATCAAATTTTGGAATAGAAATCATACAAAATATATTCTCAGGTCTCTATGGAATTAAATCACAATGAAATTCCATCAATAATGAAATGGTATGTGAAAAATCTCAAAATATTTAAACATTAAACAAGACACTTTGAAATAACGGTTATTTAATGGGTTAAAGAAATGTAAAGGCAAAGTTTTTTTTTTAAGATTTTCTTTATTTATTTGAGAAAGTGAACACAAGCTGGCGGGGGTGGGAGGGTGGGCATGAGGTAGAGGGAGAAGTAGACTCCCCGCTGAGACAATTGAACTACATAGACACTCTGAAACAAAGTTTTCAGAAATCATTTTAAATTAAATGAAAATATAAATAATAAAAAATTATGTGATATAGTGAAAGCTCAGAGAGAAATTTATAGCATTGAATGCATATTTAGAAAAGAAGAAAGTTCTAAAATCAGTAATTTAACTTTCCATCTTAGGATACTAGAAAAATTAGACAAAATTTAATCCAAAGTAAGTAGAAGAATAAAAATAAAAATCAGATTGGATGTCATTGAAATTGAAAACATGAAATCAATAGGAAAATTAACAAGACAAAAATTGATTCTTTGAAATAATAATAAAGCTCATAAAGCTCTAGTCATGAAAAAAGAGAGCATACACAAAATATTAATATCAGAAATGAAAAAGTGATGTTCACTACTAATCCCATGCACAATAAAAGGAAAACAAAGAAATACTGTGGACAATTCTTATACTCCAACTTTGATAATTTAGATGAAATGGGCCAATTTGTTGAAAGACACTACCTACCAAAAATCATACAAAGAGAAATAATCTGAATAGATTTTTATTTATGAAATGAATTTAAACAACAACTAAAAATCTTCCCAAAATGAAAGAACAAGACCCAGATAGATTAACCGTAAATGAATGCTATCAAACATTTAAGGAGAAATGATACCAGTTCTCATCGTCTTCCAGAAGAATAGGAGCAGAGAGAATATTTCCTCATGTATTCTATGAGGCCAACATTAACCTAAAACCTAAACCATAGAAAGGCATCACGAAAAAGAAACCACAGACTATAATATTACATAAACATAAATGTAAAAATCCTCACCAAAATATTAGCAAATAGAATCTAATAATGCCTAATAGAATTATATACCACAGTTATTGGGATTTATTACAGATATGCAAGGCAGTTTCAACATTTGAAGATCAGTCAATATAATTCACACTGACAGGGTAAAGAAAAATATCACATTATCATATGAATAAATACAAAAAAAAGCATTTGGCATATTCACCACCCACTTATGATACAAACTCTCAGCAAACTAGGAGTACAAAGGAATTTCCTCAACTTGATAAAGAAAATCTACAAAAACTCTATAGCTAACATCACATTGATGGTAAGGAACTAGATGCCTTCTCCCTAAAATTGATAGCAAGGTAAGGATGTTCCTCTTATCACTCTCATTCAACTTCATACTGGGAAGTCTTAGCTAATATAGTAAGACAAATAAAGGAAATAAAAGGTATACAGATTGAGAAGGTAGAAACTAAAGCCATCTGTTCACAAAAGACATGACTGTTTATGTAGAAAATCCGAAGAATCAATCAAAAAAACTCCTTGAATTTAAAAAGTGGCTATAACAAGGTGCAAGACACAGGTTAATATACAAAAAAAAAAAAAAGAATCGTTTTACTCAATGAACATTTGGAATTTGAAATTAAAAACAATGCAATTTACATTACGAGCAAAAAAATGAAATATTTAGGTGTGAATATACCCACTGAAACATATGTATAAGACCTGTATGAGAACTATAACACTCTGGTGAAAGGAACTGAAGAAGATCTAAGTAAATGGAGAGATATTCCACGTTCATACTGAGAACTCAATTTTGCCAAAATGTTAGTTCTTCCCAACTTGATCTATAGATTCAACATACCCCCAATCAAAATGCCAGGAAGTTATTTTGTGCATATCAGCCTGATTACAGTTTGTCTGGAAAAGCAAAAGACTCACAATAGTAGACACAATACTGAAAAAGAAGAAATTCAGAGGACTGAGACAAACCTGACTTCAAGACTTACTCTAAAGTTACAGTCATAAAGACCGTGGTATTGGTGAAAGAATAGACAGATTAGTAAAACAGAGTAGAGAGCCCAGATACAGACCCAAACAAATATAGTCAACTGATTATATTTCAAATATACAGTTGAGCACCTAGATATGCACTGCCACAATGACTCCTAGACAAAAGTGGAAACTGAAATCTATAAAATATTCTTGGGAACTTTAGGCCCATGAAATCTACCAATTACTCCTCCACTATGCTGAAATCACTAATTGATAAAAATGTTACTATTTAAACAGTTTTGTGTAAGTAATTTTAGTTAGAGGGAAAAAAGCAGAAGATGAGGAATACTTGGATCTACAAAATACACATTTATGGTAAAAAGTTTTCATGCTTATCAAATGATTAACTTCCCCCATCCCCAATAAGTTTTTTATAGTTAAAATGGGTCATTTCTTTACTTTTCTAGCTTTTTTTTAAAAAATGACTTCACATAAGAATGTAGAATGTTTTTTGAGGTCACATATAAAATTTGAGTCCATTTTGTTAAATCAGGATCCATTTCCTCAAGATTACACTGTCTTTAGAATACAGAATATTACCATCCTGTACTACTTTATCTTATAAAACCAAGAGACATAGTAAAATGAATATAGTCCCTTTTCTCCACAGATAGCATGTAATGAAATAAGAAAATATATCATACTGGCAAAAAACAGCTCAATTACAGAGCATTTTTCAACTAAAAAATTGCAAGATATTTATCTTATTACTTAATAGCATAGTATTATACAGCTGCCCTTAAAATAAGTGATTGGCATAATGTTACATAGATTAATGCTGCCCAACTATAAAAATAAACCCTTCTTTTTTTTAAGATTTTAATTATTTATTTGAGAGAGAGAGGGAGAGAGAATGTGTATAAGCGGGGGGGAGGGGCAGAGGGGGAGGGAGAAGCAGACTCCCTGCTGAGCAGAGAGCCTAATGTGGGGCCCCATCCCAGGACCTCAAGATCATGTCCTGAGCCAAAGGCAGATACTTAACTGATTGAGCCACCCAGACACCCCAAAATAAAAACCTTCTAAGTAAAACTGCAAATTTTTGGTGACTTTGCTTATCAGCTATTAATTGATTCAGCATTTGGACTACGCTATATGCCAGGAAATCTGTTGGGCCTGGGGTAAAAATATAAATAAAATATCTTTGCCATGGGTACTTGGTAGTGTCATAGTGGAAAGAAAAGCATCAAACATAATTATACTAATTCCAATAATATACAAAATATTACCAGTTTCCAATTTTGTCTGAGCGACAATTGTACTATCATGTGTCCCATAAGCATGTCATGAACAGAAAATAATATTCCATAAAATGCGAAAAACTTACAAATATCTAGGAACATAAAATATGTGTTCAGTGTGGCTGAAGCACCAAGTTTAAGAGGGATGACAGCAGTGGATGAAGCTGAAGGTGTAAACTGAGGCCAGATTTTAAGGGTATTCATACCTGGTTACCACTGAGTCATTCCAGTAAGACTCAGGTATCCCAGGAAATGAACCATAAAAAAATAGCGGCTATGTACATATAACCTCTGAAAATTCAATAAGCTGTATTTATAGAACATTTGAGGAGAATTCTTAAGATGTTAC
This sequence comes from Callorhinus ursinus, assembly GCF_003265705.2. Taxonomy (NCBI): domain Eukaryota; kingdom Metazoa; phylum Chordata; class Mammalia; order Carnivora; family Otariidae; genus Callorhinus; species Callorhinus ursinus. Next base: position 23,218,907 of record NW_027397068.1, read on the forward strand.
CCATACAACTAAACATATGAGCAATATTTTTACATCAAAATAATACCAGAGTTCAAAAGAATCATACTTAGATGCTCTGTGTCCATTAAAAATTCTTTTTTTCCCCCAACTATTTTGGAACTTTTTGTTTGCTCACTTGTTTTGAGTAACTATCTCCAGAATTTACTAAGCCATATTATTTACCACCATCCTTGTACATAGTGGCCTGCTGCCTCCTTATAAAAATGAAATCTATAATCTAATAGTTAAAATATTGACTCTAAGATAGTGAGAAGAAGATGCTATAATTTTATAGCTAATTTCACCAAAAAGGGGAGTAAGAGGATTATCCTCGTAAAAAGTGTAAGATCCCTGCCTATTCCTAATTCAAAAGTCAGAGAACCAGTTACGACATTAATGACTGTAATGATATGTTTATTTAGTAATATGTGAAATGTGTGTTTAGTAATAAAAATAAGACAGTAATTCCTTCTTTCACATTCAAAGCTATAAATTTAATCAAGTGATCTAATGCTTCAAAGAAAAGATATCTAAAAAACAGACAAACCTATTTCACATACATTTTCTTTCACTTTTTTCAAGAAGTTTTATTTTGAAATAGTTACAGAATCACAAAATGTTGCAAAAAATATAGAGATAGATACCTCATGTACCTTCAACAGTTATCGCCAATATAACATTTTCATAACTATGGTACAATATCATACCCAGAAAAATACCATTTGTACTATCTACAAAATGTATTCAAATGTTCCCAGTTTTATGTGTACTCATTTCTGTGTGTGTGTGTGTATCTAGTTCTAAACAATTTCATACCACAGTCAAGATTCAGAACTGTTCCATCACCATAAGGCTTCCCATGCTACCCTTGGGGTGCCTGGGTGACTCAGTCAGTTAAGCACCAGACTCTTGATTTCGGCTGAGGTCATGATCTCAGGATCTTGAGATCGAGCCCCACGCTGGGCATGAAGCCTAATCAAGATTCTTTCTCTCCCTCTCCCTCTGCCCCTTCCCCCCAAGGAAGAAAAGAAAAAGGCTTCCCATGCTACCCTTTATAGCCACTCATATCCAATTCCATCCGTAATCCCTGGCAACCACTAATCTGTTCTCCACCTCTATATCTTGTTATTTCAAGAAGGAATTCTTAATCAGGGAACAAACTGAGGGTTGCTGGAGTGGTGGGGGGTGGGAGGGATGGGGTGGCTGGGTGATAAACATTGGGGAGGGTATGTGCTATGGTGAGCGCTGTGAATTGTGTAAGACTGATGAATCACAAACCTGTACCTCTGAAACAAATCATACATTATATGTTAAAAAAAGGAAAAAGATAGTAGGAAGAGAAAAATGAAGTGGGGGAAATCGGAGGGGGAGAGGAACCATGAGAGACTATGGACTCTGAGAAACAAACTGAGGGTTCTAGAGGGGAGGGGGGTGGGGGGACGGGTTAGCCTGGTGATGGGTATTAAAGAGGGCACATTCTGCGTGGAGCACTGGGTGTTATGCACAAGCAATGAATCATGGAACACTACATCAAAAACTAATGATGTAATGTATGGTGATTAACATAACGTAATAAAAAAAAGAATCTTATTATATAAACTGAATGATGGAGTATGTAATCTTGGGACATTAATCACAGTTATTTTCAATTTCCTATATAATAATTCCACAACTTCTGTCATATCTAGCTGAGTGTCTCATTCTGATGCTTACCTCACCTCTATATTGTTTTGTTTGTTTGTAGCATGCCTTAGAATTTTTCTGAAAGTCAGTCATGATATATTGGGTAATGAGAACTTTAATGTGAGGTTTATGTTGAATTCGGCTACGTTTAATAATTTGTTATTGCTAAAAGGGCCAGAGGTTCAAACTTCTCTAATGTCCTTGTTTTCATATCCCTTGTTGTCTTTGGATTTCCCTAATAACTCCTCTTTAGATAGAATCTGCATCTTGTCACTCTTTCCAATGTAATCCATTCTTATTATACTAGAGCCCTCTTGGCGTGGTTATTGGGTGTGATAGTAAGGGAATGTTCTAGAATCTGATGATTAAATCTCAGCTTTTCCCCTTTAGGGGAGACAGGAAGACCAGACAGGGCTGGAAGAGGGTAGATGCCTTCCCCCCTGTGTGGAACAATGTTCTGGTAAACTCTTCTTTCCCTGGAGAATAAGCCTTTTTAAAAAATGCTCTCGGGGGCGCCTGGGTGGCTCAGTTGGTTAAGCAACTGCCTTCGGCTCAGGTCATGATCCTGGAGTCCCGGGATCGAGTCCTGCATCGGGCTCCCTGCTCAGCAGGGAGTCTGCTTCTCCCTCTGACCCTCCCCTCTCTCGTATGCTCTCTCTCTCTCTCTCTCTCTCATTCTCGCTCTCTCAAATAAATAAATAAAATATTTTAAAAAAAATGCTCTGGGGATATTGCACAAGGCTACTTCTCCCCTTCCTCCATTATTGGCTCTTTGTTGTGAGAATCTGGTGGAGTTCCTGAAGGTAAAACTTATGAAAGTGTGGACCCCCATTAAGAATGTAGCTCCAAGAGTTTCCCACTTCCAAGTTAGTCCACACTTTGCCTCCAGCAATTCATTATACTTATTATATAAGTGCTGAAACCAGTGGATGGCTCCAGTGGTTCTGCTCCAGGTAAGCACATCTTGGACGTGACTCCTTGACTTGCCTGTCTTTCCAGATTTAGGGGCAGCAACTGCAACCTCCATTCGCTGATGAATTTAAGAAAATGTTGATTTTCAGTTTTTCAGCTTTTTTCTTGTTGTAAGTATGGGAGTGATGACATCCATGCTCTTTACATATCAGAACTGAAGTCAGAAGTCATATGTAACCTCTGAGACTGGCCTTTTTTTCATTTAACATGTCTTTGAGCTTCATCTAGGTTGTTGTATATATCAGTAATTTGTACCTATTTCTTGCTACATAGTATTCCATAGTACGGGTGCCCCACTCATTCACTTGTTGCAGGATATTTGGGTTGCTTTTTATATGGGACATTATGAATAAAGCTGCTATGAACATTTTTTGTGTAAGTTTTTGTGTGACTATAATAGTTTTCATTTCTCTGGGATAAATGCCCAAGAGTACAATATCTGGGTTGAATGGTAGTTGTATGTTTAGTTTTGTTAAGAAAGTACCAAATTGGGGCGCCTGAGTGGCTCAGTCATTAAGCGTCTGCCTTCGGCTCAGGCCATGACCCCAGGGTCCTGGGATCTAGTCCCGCATCGGGCTCCCTGCTCAGTGAAGAGTCTGTTTCTCCCTCTCCCACTCCCCCTGCTTGTACTCTCCCTCTCTCACTGTCTCTCTCTCTGTCAAATAAATAAATAAAATCTTTAAGAAAATAAAAGAAAGAAAATACCAAATTGTTTTTCAGAGTGGCTGTGCTATTTTACATTCCTACCAGCAATATATAAGTGATTCAGTCTCCTTGTAACCTCACCATTATTTTATATAAAAATATGCTACATGTATTAAAAATAAATTATTTTAATTTATAGTTGTGACTAATAATACTAGGTTTATTCAAAATAGTTCACACTTGAAAATTAGTATTATTATTATTAATAATATAATTTCTAATGTTTATTGGTTGGTTTTAATAGAAAAATTATCATAAAACCCTATACTTAAATTCTCTGTTCTGAATTTTTTATATTTCACATGCATTTTATGAATTTCTGTAATGCAGTTCTAAAATATAAGACACCATGTTAGTTAAGTTTATTTATGAAAAATACTTAGGGGGCGCCTGAGTGGGTCAGTCAGTCAAGCATGGGGCTCTTGGTTTCGACTCAGGTCAGGATCTCAGGATGGTGAAATCATGCCCCAGGTCAGATCTCAGTTCTCAGAAAGGGTGGCTTGAGATTTTTTTCCTCCTCCCTCTCCCCTTCTCCCTCCCCATCTGCTCCCCCCACCCCTGCCCCTGCTCCTGCTTTCTCTCTCTCTCTCTCAAATTAATAAATAAAATCTTAAAAAAACAAAACTTAAAACAGTGACAGGATTACAGTATTATCATTGGTGACATTGTGCTTCCTCATGTGATCATTCACGTTTTTTCCCTCCCTCCTTCTCTTCCCCAGCATGTCACTATTTACATCAGTGTTTATTTGCCTAAGCTCCATCATCAAAGATTTCTCTCAGGTTTCAATTACTCTATTAATCTAATCTATGTTAATCATTGTTGATATACTAATTTAGCATCATATATGCACAGTAAATCAATTGTTCTCTTCAGATAATATGATAATCCCCAATAATAACTCTGATAATGCGTATTGCAGGGAAATAGAACTTCGTATCTGCAAACTTAGGTTAACTTATTCCTCACAGGACCTCCCTTGTAAATGAATTTTATTGAAACTGTAATAAATCAATAAAAGCAAAAGCCTACTTTAAAATTATATGGGAAACTAAGAGAATAAACATTTAATACATTACTGTACATTTTTTAGAATCTGTATGGAAAGAAATCCTATATGAGTCAGTGGGAACAGATTAGGCTCTAGAGATATACAACGATTACCTGTCAATCAGCAGATACAAAATTAATATATAAGTGATTATTTAGTTTCTCTAATTATAGATGAATATTCACACTTGTGTAATACTGATACATTTTTATGTAACTAAAATGGCTTACTTGTTTTCTGTGTATCTTATAAAACCTAGAGAAAAATCTTATTTTGGAGATGAATTATAAAAAAATAAAACTAAATACAAGAATAGAAAAATACAGGAAATCTAATTAGATTTAAAAGAACACCTTCTCAGGGCACCTGGGTGACTCAGTTGGTTAAGTGTCTGCCTTAGGCTCAGGTCATGATCCTGGAGTCCCAGGATCAAGGGATGAAGCCCCACATCTGGCTCCCTGCTCTGCAGGGAGTCTGCTTCTCCCTCTGCTCCTCTCCCCACTCATTCTCTCTCTCTCCCTCTCTCTCTCTCTCTCAAATAAATAAATAAGATCTTAAAAAAATAAAACAGAGCACCTTCTCTTATTGCTTTAATAATACAGTTCAATTTAGAAAATAAAAGGTTAAATACCACCTTTCCCATATGCTTTATTTGAATTGCTAAAGTGCAATGACAAGGACACTGAATTTGAAGAAGACCTCTGGCTTCTTTATTTAGAAGAAGACTGGCTTATTTATTTTTTTCCACTTATTGTGTGCCCCTTAAACATAGATACTATGCTAGTTTTGGCTCCATATCCCCTTGATCTGTCTCTTCCACCCTTAACTGACTTTTTGTGACTCTCTTTACCATTATGGGTCATAACTCCCTTCTCTTCCAAAATTGTATCGGACTATATCCATTATTCTGAGCTCTTATATTTAATATACTTTCTAAAGTGTTTATGATTTAAAGTGAAGTATCTGTGCACAGCTATTTATTTTCTACCGTAGAATTACAATGACTGAAATATTTTGTTTGGAATCACATTTTGTACCTTAATACACCAGACATGTGCAATGCTGAGAATACATGATAAATAAAATATAATTCCTTTCTCAACAAATTGTAACATAAATGTAAAATAAAACCATCCAAAAATTGTTATGGACACACAAAGTACCTCAAACTATCATGTTGAAGGTAGAGGAGGGGCAGTTTTCTGGGAAAGATTCAATGAGAAGGTAAAATGTGGCAGAGATATTTTGAAGTAAGAGTCCAAGTTCACCAGGCAGACACAAAGAAACTCCTGCAGAAAACATTATGAATAAAACAACAGATAGTAACATCACAACAGACAGTAGCTTCTCTATGAATTGTTATTGGAATATGTCATAAAAATTATCCAAAGCTTAGACATAGGCAAAAGAGATTACTGGGTGTTTTTAAGTGCATTCTGGGCTTGACTTTCTATTGTCTGGGCTGATTTATGACTCTGAAGGGAAAGACCTTAATGTGTAGATTTTTATCCTGTCAAGTTAAAAATAATTTATTTTTGATAAAACAAAATACTCTGCAGGTTGTATTTTATGGCCTTGTTAGACATTAACCTGTTTCTAATTTAATCCAGCAATCTATTAAATTGCCTTATATGTACCTGTTTTATCAAAAGTTCCTTGAAGTAATTTTTAACATCTTGCTGATTCCCATATCAATTAATGAGTTGAATATGATAATTTTCATGAGTTCCTTTTGTTTGAATCATGCTATATCTTTTTTAAAAAATATACTTTAACAAATAAGACTATTTTGTTCTCATAAATCATCAACACAATGCAACTTCTCTAAATAAGAAGAAATTGTAAACATTGTAAACATTAGATTTATAAACTCTGAGAACAGGGGGGCACCTGGGTAACTCAGTTGGTTAAGCGTCTGCCTTCAGCTCAGGTTATGATCCCAAGGTCTTGGGATCAAGCCCCACATCGGGCTCCCTGCTCTGCGGGAAGCCTGCTTCTCCCTCTCCCACTCACCCTGCTTGTGTTCCCTCTCTTGCTTTCTCTCTCTCTCTCTCATAAATAAATAAAATCTTAAAAAAAAAAGCCAAGGAAAGACCAGAAATTTTACAGCTAGTTATAAGAAGAGCACAACAGTAATTGTAATCTAAATCTTACCGCCACTCTTTCATTGAAATCTGTTAAAATTTAGCCCATCATTCAAGACTTCTTTCAAATGCTATAAATATTTCTTAGTGTATTACAATGAAAAGTAAGGCCAGAAAAGATATGAGCCAAATATGTATGAGTTTATATCTCTGTTCTATCAAAGAAAGCCTATATGACTTTGGGCAAATCATATCAATATCAAATTAGATTTAAAAATTAGATTGGAAATAATACTTAGCATAATAGATATTCAGATTCTAACTTACCATTACTTCCACTTTTGGGAAGGCAAATTAGGAGACAAAGGCCATATTTGTATGTCTTTGAATCTGTTGTTGATTATGTCGTATTTCTTTTCTTCCATTCACTCACATTTCCACAGTATAGTCCATAGCACAAATTTATTATATCTTTGTTGAATGATATACTAATTAGGATGATTTAGGGTGCATGTAAATAAATAAGAAATAAAAACCTCAGTGAGCAAATCCAATATGATATTTTGCTGCTAACCTAACAAATTTAGAAAGTTCCATGATTGGTTAATTCAGCAGCTCACATACATGATGCTTAGAAATGTGTTTTATTAATATATAAAATAAATGAATTATGTAAATGCCTGACAGCTATTTAATAGGATAAGTATTATAGCTGATCAAAATTTGAAATGTTGTTTAATAGTGTACATATCATTTGGTTATTATTTTACAAGTTTCAGTCAGTGTGGACATAAATTTAGCACCTGTATATCTAATTCTAAGTTAACGCCTTTCTAGTAAATTTCCCTTGTCTACCAAAAGAACAATTATACTAACTTACTCTTAATGATTGTTTTAATTTCTAAATTATCTGATGTAGTTCATAATTGGTTTAATATAAGTTTACAAACTTTTTTCTCTTTCAAAAGAACTTAAATGGAAAAAAACATTGCTAAGTAGACTCTTGTCACTGTATTAACCAAAAATATTGCAAATATTAAATACATTTTAGACTATCCCATAAAAGAAGGAATCTCTCAAAAAGTCATATTTTGTGTGTGCTAGCTATTGACAGGGCATTATTTTGATATAGAGAGAAATTTGTGCTTCATTGAAACCTCTGTATTGTCTATACACAACACATACTTTCAGGCTAGATGATCTTAGCCTTATGCATGAATTTTCTTTCTTTTTTACAAGCTATTTTGCATCTCTATTAATAGTAGGTAACTGAAAAGGATACAATTTCTGTCCTGTTCTGGTGTTTTACTCCCACCCCGAGGGAAACCAGTTTTGTCTCCATTTCCATATTTGTTTAAATATTCCTGAACTATAAATGTGTCTGTTCTTCAGATTCTCTTTCAAACCAGTTACAACTTCTATTTCCTTCATTGATGGGTAAAATAAAATCTTTAGCATATGTTCAATTTTATATTTGTATGAGAGTCATGATTTTACCTTTTGTGGAAAATGTATCTTTCAATATTGGAAACTACATATATAAGGCTGAGAAACAATGTTCTCTTGACACATAAATAAATTAATTAGAAAATAAAAGTATGAGAACAATTTTATAGTAGGTGGTCAAATAGACCACCCCTAAAGGATGACATTTGAGAAGAAAACTAAGAGTTAAGCACCTTTTTAATATTTATAATTTGATTTGGAGAGAAGATTCTGCCTGATATTTGGAGAGTGTGCTGTGGTGCAGCAACATTGTAAGAGGGGTGATCAATTAGAAGAATTTTTTAAACATCTTGGTGGAAGATGAGAGCAGCTTGGGTTGGTGGGCTAACATAGGAGACAGAGAAAAGTAAACAGTGCAATGAATGTTGCAAGAGCAATAATGTTGGTGGTTTAGATATTATGGCTGAGGCAAAGTGAGATCGCTATTTGGAATGACAAAGAGATTTTGACTGAGCAAATGAGAGAGAGTGGAGCAACTTACCAAAATGTGGTATCTGCAGTGTGAATAGGGTTCTTATTAAGGGGATTAGTGTCACTACATAGGTATTTTTTACAGCCAGCCAAATATTTATTCTAATCTCACCTGCAGGATTAATGATTTTACTTATTGTTCAGGTGAATCGTCAAATTCCAGGCCATTGCACTGTGTTTATTGTATGGTGTTTGTGTAATAGAAATTTATAAGATGTTCATGATACCAACCACACAAAAGTAGCATCATTACTGCTTGCCCTATATCAAGAACTTAGTAAATATATTCTCAGATAAAACATTTCTTTGGCAAACTTAGAAAATTTAAAAGTAAATCAATATTCAGAGGAGTTACAATAGAACATAATAGAGCTAACCAAGGCCAGTGAAAGTAGTAAAAGTGTTGAAGAAATTCTCTTGAGAATTGTGACATAATGCCTATATTTTAAATGGGTGATATTGAGAGTAATAAAGCACAGTATATGTAGGAAATAAGGAGAAGTGAAAAGAGAATGCTATTTTGAACATGAACAGATTGCTCCTATAGGCATTTATGCAGAAAGCCTTTTCCAACAGCTCTCAAATACACACCCACACTTTACAGTTCAGTGAACTCAGTTTGAACAATAGATCTATACCATGACCTGAAGCTGAAAATACTGTAAACCAAAACCCCCCCAAAATTTTTAACTATCCTTCTTTAAATTCATGTTAATGAATATTTGTGGTTCAAATAGGTCTTCATAAAATGTAAGTGTTAGCACACCAATTAGAGTATTTTTTAATGATAAACTGAATGTAAGAAATGTCTAAGATGCTTAAGAGAAAGTCTTTGCTATCGAGAATTGCCCCTTCATAAAATCAAGTATTTTAGAGTCAGTACCCAGCATGGGATTTATTGGGTTTAGTGGTTTTCATTAAATTAAATCCTAAAAGGCCGAAATTAAATATCTTCCAAAACTACTCAAACCTTAGCAGTATACCAGGCATTATTAGGTGGAGTGAGGATTCCTCAGGTCAGAATTTGCTGTTCTGTGGCGGGATCAGAAAAGCATGAAGCAGGATGTAACAAGGGAAACACAGTGGTAAAGGTAACTACGTTTTCTTCTCTAGCATAGCTACCATACTTTTCAGTTATTAAAGAAAAAAAAATATATATAATATATATGCATGCATGCATGTATGTATGTATATTACAGATGAGGTAAAAAATAGAATAACTAGTGGATTTTTTTTTTCCTGAAACAATATAGGAGGGGCAGTGCCTGGCTGGCTCCCTCAAAAAAGCATGTGACTCTTGATCTCAGGGTCATAAGTTGGTGCAGAGATTACTTAAAAAAATAAATAAATAAACTGAAACAATGTAAGAAAGTTGAGGACTTAATATTCTTTTACCAACTCTTCTCATATAATACAATCTACAACAATGCTCTAATGAATCACATCATTCCTATTACTCAAACTTCAAATCAATACCAGGTATATTCCTGTAGTGGTACAGCTAAAATTTAATAAAATACCTTGGTTTATATTTCTTGAATAATGACAGGTAAGGAAGTCTTCTTTGAAATAGGAGAAATAAGATAATTCTGAAAAGATTAATTTAAAATATCATAAAAGTTTCCCACAAGGACAGTAGTTTATGAGGGAGAAAAAAAGAAATACAAAAATGTTCATGTGTCCATATATTTAATTTGAAATTTCTTACCTGCTATTAGCTACTTTGTTATAAGAGAAAAACAAAGTTTATAAGTTATCAAGAAAATATTAACCCATTTTACATGAACAACAAAAAATAGGTGATACAGTTTTACCAGTGCAAAGATTTTTGAAAGTAAAAAATGTTCTTTAATCTTCATTTTATATTATACTGTGAATGTAAAATGCTCTTATTCTATTTCCTTCACTTCTGAATAATAGGATAGTGGTTGTCAACATTAGGACATTTTGTTAGCTTGTGTTTGGAGGAAAAATTCCTTTGGTATTAGGAAATTACAGAATTTTACAAAAATATTTTATGTGCATAAAATATAAAAGTCAGTTTTATTTTTTAATTATCTGTCACATTTTCACTTGTATCTATAGCCGTAACATGTTATAAAGTTTGTTTAGTGTGTATTTGTCTATTGAGTCTTTAAAGATTTAATATGAATTAACAAAAATAATTTTAACATAAACATTTCTTCAACTATGAAGCTAGAAATATCTCAGTTTCCCTCCCACACTACCCTCCTCTTAGCTAGGCTACAGCATTGGCCTCCAAATGAATCTCTTTATCTCCATTTTCATATCACTGCAGTCAATCTTGTATATAGCTTAAATTATCTTTTAAAAGAGTTCTATCACAACACACTACTCCATCACATTCAGAATACAAAAAACTATTATGTTCCTGCCATGTAAAGTCCCACCAATTTGGTCTTTGTATCTCTCTGATCTCTTCTCCCTTTATTATGTGCCTGACTCTGGCTCACTAACCCTGTCCACATTGGCCTTGTTTATTACTGCCTTACTCCAGGTTTGTTCCTGCTTCCCTACTTGAGCACCTTCTGTACCATATGCCCTAACCATCCCTCTCGCATATCATCATATTGTTGTAATGGCTTGATCTTTGCTCAAATTTACACCTGAGAGAATTACTTTCTTGTTGGGGTTAATGTAGAGCATGAAATCAGCCATAATACCTGGCTCGCTAAAATGCAACACAGAGGCCATTGAGGGCCAGGGAAGGTTTTGGAGAACGCAGAGGCCTGCACGACCACTCTGCCATAGGACTGTCTCAGGGCGTTGCCTTTGGGGAGCTTTCTTAGCCCAAACAGCCGACCTGTGATCTAAGAGATTTTGCATTGTCCCCTAGGCTATGTTTAGCAGAACTCCTTGAACACACAGATTAGCATACCGTATCTTTCCTGGAAACAGCTCCTCCTAGTTCCAGTAAGACAGACCCCTTGGCACACATCACGTGCTAGAGAAACAGAGATAAGGATTTGTGATTATCCTGAAGGACCAATAAAAGTGGGAGCAAAGCAGGGCAAAGGGTCTTTGTCTCTGAGTGTTGACCCCCTTGCCTTCTCCTCTTTCACAGCAAAATATGGAGTAATCTTTCATCCCTCGGTGCAGGGATTGCTGGCCATTCCCAGCACTTTCTTACCATCTTCCCTAAAATTTTCACTGTTCACTTTCTATGATCCTACCCCCCTTTTTTCACCCACCATCAAAATTATTATAAAGGTGAATTAGTAAATAATGCCAAATAAATGACAGGGAAAGGAGTTTAAAGTTAGTAATAAAAACAGTGTCACAAGTCTCAGAGCAATGAAAATAAAGAATACATTAGTCATTGACCCTAGAACTTCAGAGACCAGTGATGACAGAGGCAATGACGTTGTCAGTAGACTTTTTCTTCAAGAAAGGCTCAATGCATACGACAACCAATGAAAAGGAAATGAGGAAGTGAAGAGAATATATGCGCTTATCATTGCTATTGTTGCTTGTTTGGTTGGTTGGTTTTATGTGATACATATCTTTTGATGATATTTACAAATGAGGAAATTCTGAGTAGAAAAAAGTACACGGGAGATAGAGGAGATTTTGATGAAGTAGATATTTGAGGAAATCAGAAAAAAAAGTCTGCGCAGACATGGAAACCATGGCCCTGAGAAGGAGGCACTCTTCACCCTGAGGCTACGGAAAATCACAAAGGTTATGGAAGATGCAGGGGGATGATTTATAGCTCACACAACTTCATGCTAAAGAGTTGGAAGTTATCTGGGACCCAAATGATACAGCAGTCAGGTCAAAATATCTTAGGTATCTTGGTGTTGTGATTATCTTTCCTTGTCGAAAATAGCTCTCAAAGTATAGAAAAGGAGGATTGTGAGGTTGATTCACAGTTTGGATTTTATAAAGCAAAGAGGTTTATAAAAAAAAAAAAGAAGAGGGAGTCAAGCATCCAGACTCAGTAGGAGAACTGAGGCCAGAAATGGGTCTAATGTACTCTCTCAGTTTGCATAGAACAGAATTCCATATTTTGCAGGAAATTAAAAATAGATAAATATTTAGGTATTAAATCTATAAACATCATCATCATTATTATTTTAATAACCTTTCTGTTTTAGATGTATAGTAAAACTTCAAAGATAGCACAGAGAATTACCACCTACCTCACACCCACTTCCATAGCTGCTAACATCTTACATGACTATGGTATACCATTATAAAGGATACATACTGTCAAAACCACTTGTCACTGTTGATGTCATACTTGATTACCTGGCTGAGAGAGTGTTTCTCAGGTCTCTCCACTGTACTGTTTCTCTTTTCCTTCCTTCTCCACACTTTACTTTTTGGAGGGAAGTCACTTAGGTAAGGCCCAGACTTGAATGGGACATTATCAGCAACTTCCTTAAATGTGGAGAATAAATTATTTGGAATTCTTCTGCACAGTAGATTTGTCTCTTCTCTCTCACTTATTATTTACTCCATCATTTGTTTATATCATTATGAATATGTGGATACTTATATGCTACACTGGGTTATAATCCTTTTGTTTGTCTGTTTTTGCTTAAATTGTTCTGATTTTGCCCATTGAGAGCTCTTTCAGTTGGATTCCATATCTTTTGACATATTCCTATAATTGTAGTGCTTCTTTGGTTATTGTTGTTTGTTTTAGTACTTCCTGACTTTCTGGAACTATAGGATATCCAGCCCCATCTCGTCCGTTTGCCTGGTCTTAGAGTCATTGATTTATCTAGAAATTTCTTGTTCTCATATTGAAGAGCTTTATTAGAAACCAAGATATGAACTTTAAGTGTGCTTGTTGCTGCAGGAGTATCGTTGTTTCCAGACACTTTTATCTGAGAGAGCAAGGAAATACATATGTGTTTATAATCAGTGATTATACAAGTATTTATATATATTTCTATATGTAACCATCTGAATCTACGTTTAGCCAAATATCACTCATACTGATGTTTCCAATTTTAATCCATCACCTCCTGGATCACCTAGCCTCCTCTTCTGGCTTATCTATAACCTCCCACTCCAACAATTAGAAACCTATCTCTCACAATCAGACATCCATTTACTTAAATTGTTAAGTTCCTATATATATATATATATATATATATATATATATATAGTGGTTTTAGAATTGTTGACCCATATCCTCACAGGAAACTACTTTATCACCTAAAGTACAGTGCTTATGCATCACTCCTTTTGCCTATAGTTTGTAAGACAATAGTAATTTCCAAAATGACTTAGATCAGCACCTTTTTGTTCTCTCCCACCAAGGCTTTTTCACACCTGTTTAAAACATTAGAATTATTTTCATATAGTTTCCTGTGCATCCTGGGACTCCTGGGTTTTCTTATTGATTTTTTAAAAATCTACATACATTCAGGTTCACTTTGTGTTCTCTATGATTCTAAGAGTTTGGAAAGATGTAAAATGTCACATGTCCACCATTTATCATGTAAAAATGCACTCAACATGAAAAAAATGCATTTTGCCTTTTATTAATGGGCATCCTTATGTCATACAAAATAGTTTCACTGCCCTAAAAATGTTTTTGTGCTTCATTTATTTAATTTCCATTCTTCTCAAAACCCTGGCAACCACTGATGTATTTTCTGTCTCAATAGTTTTACCTTTCCCAGAATGTGTAAATGTTATTATATAGAATGTAGCCTTTACAGACTGACTTATTTCACTTAGCGATATGTACCTAAGAGTCATCCAAGTTTTGTACAGATATATAGTTTTTTTCTGTTTATCACTGAATAACACTCCACTGTATGGATGCACCACAGTTGCTTTATCCATTCACTGGAAGTCTCTGTTATCTTTAAAGTTTTATTTCCATGTACATTTTTTTTTCTAAATTTCCACTGATTCTACCAACCCTTCCTACCTCCCAGTTTTCACACCCTTTACACACAGACACATATACATACACATAAACACATACCTATCTATAGTGGAAATTTAACAATCTCATCAAAGTAGCCTAAGTCCCTATTATTTTTCTACCTCAACTAGTGTAAAAATGCTTTGCTGAACTCCCGGAAGCCACTCTGACCTTCCTCGAAATCAACGTTTTATTCTGCATTCTGTCAAAAATTCAAATCAGATTTCATTATATCCCCTGCTTACCATACTTCAAAGGCTTCTTATTGTGTTCAGTATAAAGATAAAACCCCATATCAAGCCTCTTCAAAGCCCCAGGTAATTTAAACCTACTATAACATGTTCAATATTTTGAATATAGTAGATAACAATAGAATATGTGACATACATAATAATATATTTTCAATGTTTCTAGTGAGGTTGTCTTCGATAATTAAAAAAAGAAAAGATATTTTGAATCACACCTCACTCCTGTTGTAAATTCCTTACTGCCATAACTCCCTAATCTTTTCAGAGATTGGTCATAAATGGAAGGTATTTGAGGATGTTATAGGTTTTGTTTTGTTTTGTTTTGTTTTGTTTTGTTATTTGTTTGTTTTGTCACTTCTACACAAGAATACATGACTCAGTAATTTTAATTTGTTTTTTATATTTTATCTGTATCTAGAACAGCTCTTCCTGTTCCAGGTGATGCTATTTCAGAAATGAGACTCTGGCTCTTCTTTAATTTCCACCAAAAGCAAACAGACAAATAAAGACTGTGTAGCAGACTATGGTAGCAGACTCTATGGAAATTTTGGGGTCACAGAGACATTTGCATTTAATAAACAGGAGCAAAGACAAAACAACAAAGAAAATACAACACCCATGTAGACCATGGTTTCTCTAAGCCTCTCCTCCTATTTCTCTGCCCTTCTCTGACTTTTAGGGTTTTGTTTTTCCTTTTAATAAAGGACACTTCTTTTGCCTCCTCCCTGATATTTAATTATCTGCTGTTTATGATTGAGAGGAATTTATCTCTGCACACTCTATTTAGTTCTTTGTATAACTGGCATAGTGAAAGGCTCACTAAAATATGGCTGTTATCTACTCCAAAAACCTCTTTTGCTTAGAACTAAGGAAGTAGGGAAAGTTTCATTGTTCCATCTCCAATTTTTAGAAGCCAGTGTGAAGTAAAAAAAAAAATCAATTCAGAGAGTTAGTCCCAACCAGCATGAATTATGAAACTTCATTTAAGATCAAAATGGCCAGGGGCACCTGGGTGGCTCAGTTGGTTAAGCGACTGCCTTCGGCTCAGGTCATGATCCTGGAGTCCCGGGATCGAGTCCCGCATCAGGCTCCCTGCTCGGCAGGGAGTCTGCTTCTCCCTCTGACCCTGCCCCCTCTCATGTGCTCTCTCTCTCTCATTCTTTCTCTCAAAATAAATAAATAAAATCTTTAAAAAAAAAAAAAAGATCAAAATGGCCATAGATAGTTTGATTCTAAATTGTTTTTCCCCCTTCACCAATGTTAGCCTGCTTCAAGATACATTTAAAAAAATGTTCTTATGTAAGTATTTTCTACAACTATAATTGATTTATAGATGAGAAGCACTTATACATATATTGTGCTGGAAAAAGTTGATCAAAAATTAATTAGATATGGGGGCATAAGTCTTTTGAGTTTCTGGGCCCAACTTCAGTGTGTGAAGAGTGGTTTCCCCACATCAGCAAGCATTCTCACACACCAGCAGGTGTCTTACAATTCAACTCAGTTCAACTTAATTCTGACAATATCTACCTGGAACTAGCATTAGAGTCCACAGATAAAGGTCTCAGGCAGACAAGACTACCTTCCACTTCGGTGCCAATCCCAAACACATGTTGTTACCTGTGTGCTTGCTTCTTACTAACTGATGACAAACAGAGGTTCCAGAAAACCCCCCTCCATATCAGGATGCCAATCACAAGTCCAGGTTACTACCAGTCCTCCTGCCACCTGGCTATAAATTAGAAGTTGCCACAGTCCCCCTCTTTGGGTTAGATTAATTTGCTAGAGCAGCTTACAGAACTTAGGAAACTCATTTACTCATTAGATTGCCAATTTACTAAAAGAATATTAAAGGGTAGGAATCAACAATTAAATGAAGAGATACACAGGGTGAAGTCTCACACAAAGGAGATTCTGTCCTCCTGGGATTCATGGCTTGGAACAGTAGCATGTGGAAGCATTCTGGTTCCCCAAACCTAGAAACTCTATGAACCCCCTCTTTTTGGATTTTTATGAAGGCTTCATTCATTACATAGTCATGATTGATTAACACCTTGGACATTGGTGGTTGATTCAATCTCTAACACCCCCTGGAAATCAGGAGGTGGGACTGAAATTTCCAACCTTCTAATTTATAGTGGGTTCCCCTGACAACCAGCCTCCATCCTTGGAGCTTTCCAAAAGTCAACTCCATTAACATAAACCAATTCCTGGTGCAAAGGGGCTTGTTATGAATAACCACATACCCATTTCACTGGCTCTGAAATATTTTCAGGAACTGAGGACAAAAGATGCTCCCATTGCTCTTATCACTCAGAAAATTCCAAAGGTTTTGGGAGCTGTGAACCAGGAATTGTGGATGAAGACCAAATATATATGAGAAATATATTTTGGTCAACTGAATATATAGGTCTTAAAATTCACATTATTGCAGTATGTTTAGGATCTTATGAATTAACACATATAAAGCACTCAGCACAGTATAAGTATATAGTATTAGTCAAATAAATCACTATGCTTTATTCGGCTTCAGGTATCAGAATATGGCACAGAGTCTTACTCATAGTATATTTTCAGCTATGGTGTAAATATGGTCTAAATTTGAAGGCAATACAAAAAAATAAAAATCATTTACTGTGCCGTGGTTAGCAAAAAGAAACTCTAAAATATATATACATATGTACACACACATACATAGAGTATAAGTTAAAGGAAAAATTGATGGGGGAAAAAATCCCTGCTTGATTGATACTCTAGCTTTTAGTCTTGAGTTTCAAAGCACTTAATGCCAAAATGGGTAGCCTGCACTTCTGCTCACTCACAATGTTTATTTTAATATTTTGTGGAGTAGCTCCCTCTGCTTGTAGCAATGTTTGAAGTTTACATATCCCAAATGATTTTTGGTTTACTATTACTACATTAAATTACTGCAATTTAGCAATATTGTTCCATACATTTATGAATGATTTTTGAAAATACAACCATCAGAACTGTTGAAGGAATTAAATATATGTATAAGACTATAAAGAAATAAAAAGTAAGTTTTATGTGAAGGAGAATAATTCTTTCCCTTTTCTTTATACACTGTAGACAAATATTAACTGGATTGCCCTCCACTTGTTTTGTGATTTGGGGGAATCCTTATACTTTTATTATGGAAGGCAGTACATGGATGAAGTAGGTTTGTTATTAATGTGAAATATTTCAATCAACAGAGAGTATTTCGTAATTAAATTGAATCTGACAGTAAACTAATGAATTGGCATGTCATTAAAAAGTTTTATGCCTGTGATAACTTTCTTCTAGTTATTATAAAATAATTTTCATCTAAGATTCTTAATCATAAAACAAAGCAGGACAGTGAGTCATTTTTGATAAAGTGGGAAACTAAATCAAAAGATCAAGAGCCACAACAAAAAGGGACACCAAGAGAAGATTAAAAGAGACAGTGTTGGTAGAATAGGTTTAAAAGATTAAAAGCTGAATGGAATAGAATTTTTAGATAAAAAGAAAACCACAAAGAGACATCAGGAATATGACAACAAAAATGCAGGAAAAGGCACAGTCAAAAATTAAATGAAAACGAAGGTGAATGCATCTTTTACAGAAATCCAAAGAAAGAGAACAAAGAAAGAAATGCCAGTAAAAGGACAAGAAAGATCAAAGATAGTCATATTAGATATACATGACATTAAGGAGAAAATTCAACTTAAATCTTATCAAAACAAGATTCTTGAGTGCAGGTGAATACATCAGATCACTTATGAAGCTTTCCAAAATGAATATAACAATTCTTTAAAAACAGAATATATATATACGTGTATATACACGGACACACGTGTGTTTCATATATATGAAAACAAGTTATTTCTTTTCATCTTTCCTTTTTTATTGTGGTACAAACACTAACGTGAGATTTACCCTCTTAAATATTTGTTGGATTGTTAACTATAGGCATTATTTGTACAAGAGATCTCTAGAACTTATTTATCCAGCACAATTGAAATTTTATACCTGATAAATAACAACTCTCCATTTCCCCTTCTGCTCAACCCCTGGAAACCACCATTCTACTCTCTGCTTCTATGAATTTCACTATTTTTAGACACCTCATGTAAGTGAAATTTAATGCAATCCCAATCAAGAACCCAACAGCATCCTTTTATTATTATTATTATTATTATTATTATTATTATTATTATTTGGAACTGGGTAAGCTGCTCAAAAAAATTATGTGGAAGGAAAAAGGGTCAGGAATGGCCAAGAAAATAATGAAGAAGAAAAAAGAGGGTACTGATCCTATAGAAACCAATGGGATCAATCTGGTAACATGGAAATTGAAACAGTGTGATGATTTGCAAGAATAAACCCAATGAATGAGGAAGTGAATAGAGAGTTTAGAAACAGGCTAAAGAGAAGAAGAGATTCATGGAATACTGGAGGAAGAGTTAATTGGCACATCATTTTGGAGGGCCATTTGGCAATATTTAGTAAGCTGGAAATGCACATTTCCCTGGAACACAGAAGTCCTATTTCTCTCCCTGTGGAGGGAAGGAGTTGGTCTGTGCTTTCAACACCCTAAGCTTCCTATAACAAAGGACTGCCAAAATGTCCATTGACAGATGAATGGATAAAGAAGATGTGGTATATATATATAATGGAATATTATGCAGCCATCAAAAGGAATGAAATCTTGCCATTTTCAATGACGTGGATGGAACTGGAGGGTATTATGCTGAGCGAAATAAGTCAATCAGAGAAAGACATGTATCATATGATCTCACTGATATGAGGAATTCTTAATCTCAGGAAACAAACTGAGGTTGCTGGAGTGGTGGGGGGTGGGAGGGATGGGGTGGCTGGGTGATAGACTTGGGGGAGGGCATGTGCTATGGTGAGTGCTGTGAATTGTGTAAGACGGTTGAATCACAAATCTGTACCTCTGAAACAAATAATGCAATATATGTTAAAAAAAGAAGATAGTAGGAATGGAAAAATGAAGGGGGGGAAATTGGAGGGGGAGACAAACCATGAGAGACTATGGACTCTGAGAAACAAACTGAGGATTCTAGAGGGTAGGGTGGTGGGGGAATGGGTTAGCCTGGTGATGGGTATTAAAGAGGGCACGTATTGAATGGAGCACTGGGTGTTATATGCAAACAATGAATCATGGAATGCTACATCAAAAACTAATGATGTAATGTATGGTGATTAACATAACATAATAAAAAAACAAAACAAAACAAAAAAAACAAAGGACTGATTTCAGTCTTGCTTGTCACAGAGTGCTGACAGGACCCAGCATAATCTATCCCTCTGGGAGCTAGTAAAAATGGAGATGGAGTTCTGGACTGACACACTCAACAGAGCCACTCCCACCAGATTAGCACAAAGCAAGTGAATAATAAACGCAGCTCCGAGCTTCTCTCTCAGATAGCAAAGAGTTGTGCCATACATCCAATGCCCCACCTTCTCTGGAGGCTGCCCAAAGGACTGGTTTCTGTTTTGACTGTCCTGGAGTGCTAAGGAGACCTGGCATACTCTAGCCATCTGGGGTCCAGTGAGAAAGAAAGATGATAGTTTCATCTAGCATGTAACTTTCTGTGATAGCCCTTCTCCCTTGCTTAGCACAGAGAAAAAAAAAAACAACAAAAACAGAACCAGCTTCTCCCTGGGGAGGGAAATAGTTGGACAGACTCTCCCATAATCTAAATTTTCAGGGGACTGCCCAAGGAAGTGGCTTTGGTTCCATTATCTCGGCACTGATGGAACCCAGAATATTCTAGACACCCGGGGACCACTAAGAACAAAGTAAGTGGGTTGAACTACCATGCAAATTTGAAAAGCCTTCAGAATCTAACCAGGCTGATTGGTGAGAGTCTACCGCTGTATGAGGTCAGTTCATGAAGACTGGGAAATGTGGCCGTTTGTCTTTTGTACGGACACTAGCACAGAGAGTCAAGGAAAATAAAGAAATCAGGAAATATGTTCCAAACAAAGGAACAAGATAAATCTCTGAATGAAAGCATGATATATGATTTACTTGGCAGAGAATTAGAAATAATCTTCATTAGGATGCTCACCAAGATCAGGAGAATTTGTTGTTAGTACTTCTTCATATTTGTTGTTTTCTCAGAATTTTTCTATATGTCTTCAGAGTATCCCTGTCTCCCCAAAACTCTATAAAATCTCTTCTCTGCTTAATCACTCTGAAACAATTTTTGTGGAGGTTGTCTTCCCTGCTAATAAGGAGTGAGTTTTCATTTCTTCATATCTTGTTTATTCCAACAATCATTGTGGGCCCTCCACATTATTCATATAGTACTTTTAAATACCATGTTTTCATCAAATTTAAGTTACTAGGAATTGTAACACCTGCCCTCTTTCACGAGCCAGTGTAAAGTGTAAAAATTTACTGTCAATGTATTCTTTCTTATAAGTTAGAAATTTTATGCTCGTTGGAAGAACTCAGAATTACAAAGTTTTATTATACTAATTTGTATACATATGAAAAGGATAATATAAACAAAATATATTTGTTAGGATATTCTTAATACTTTTATACTTTCAGAGTCTGACTCTTCTGGATCACATTTTTTTTCTGGATCACCTTTTGACTTAAGAGACACTGATATGTATGTTTATGCAGAGTATAATTTGCTATGCAGTCCTAGTGATGCAATATTTCCTATAATAGTACTTTTCTCTCAAGATGCTTTCCAAGATAGGATACCCTCTCTGCATATTTTGATGCTATTGCTTACCTGATATTACCGGAAGGTTTAAAAAAAGGTTTTCAGACAATAATTAATATTCACATTCTTTCCCCAAAGTGTTTCTTTAATGGTATTTTGACTTTTATAACACAGAATTGCAGTTGTACTGTTGTGCCAGCAAGACAAACCATCAAGGGCCTGCATGAACAGGCAGTGAAAATTCCATGACTGCTCTCTAACCAACAACGTTAAGGTAGATCCCAAGGAGCAATGCACTCTGATTTTAGAGATGTTAAATGTGGAAAAAAACAATAGACATCTTAGGACTTTCTCTCATTGCTACAATTCTTAAACATCCAACTCCTCACTAGCCTACACTGCCATCACTCAGTAACTACACTGACTTCCATTAGGGACAAAAATGAAGACTATAGCAATTTGACATCTACTGATGAGCTATTTACTATTAAGTCTGCACTCTGCTATTGGTATTG
Organism: Callorhinus ursinus; assembly: GCF_003265705.2. Classification (NCBI taxonomy): domain Eukaryota; kingdom Metazoa; phylum Chordata; class Mammalia; order Carnivora; family Otariidae; genus Callorhinus; species Callorhinus ursinus. Next base: position 23,240,748 of record NW_027397068.1, read on the forward strand.
TTGTTTAGCATATATTTTGTCTAACTAATCTAATAGAAACACTGCTGTGCCCCTCACTATTGATTTCTACTAGACATTAGTATGTTAGCACTGTCAGCCTTTATAATGATCTCTCCAGACTTGGGTGTAGTTTTAAGTTTTACCAGAGGCCACAGGAAGTTCATGAATAGTCACATTCAAAAGTGAACTTGAGCAGTGGCTACCATTCCATCTTAGTTTGTATTTGCATTGTCTTCTTCCTAAAGGTCAATTTCCTGCTCCAAATTTATTGACAAACTTTTTCTCCTTTCTTTCTAAAACTCATAAGCTCCATATATAAGGAAACCAAAAACTTCCCAAAGTCAACTGTACCGTTTGCTTCTCTGAGCAAATATTGTATGTTCTCTTGCAAGGAAGACTGAGCTGAGGGTTAGGAATGCTCTAACAAAAAAAAAAAAAAAAAAAGGAATTCTCTAACGTCTCAAATAATTAAGTTATTGTCAGTCCTCATTCCCTAGCACCTCATAGTATACGTATTTAGATTTATGCCTTCTTTTGCTACTTATATTTTGATCTTTTTTACATCCTTCAGTGAATTACAATTCTCCTGCTGCAGGACAGTTACTGCATGCGATTGTATCAATATTCAGGAAAAGGAAATAGTTTCTAGTACTTACTTTCTTATTCTGAAGACATCAAATATACCTATCTTCCAAACTCCTTTTTCGCTCTCATCTTTTTATCCTGCCTTTTCCCTTTCTATTTTATGTTTTTCTTCTTCTTTTGTCCCAACATATCTGAATTTTTTTCTTCTTTATTTTCTGTCATTCACTCCATTTTTTCTTCTTCCTCCTCAATGTACTATGTTCTTTGGGGAATTTGAATCAATTTACACATTTCTATAACTCAGATTACAACAGGTTTGGAGTACCAACATTGACACTTGTCTAGACCCCAAGGTCAAGGTTAATTTACTTTAAAAAAAAACACATCTACTGAGGAAAGAGGGTACTGCTCTAGGTTGGCCACTAAGAAAGGAAACTATTTCAAGAGGAAGAGAAAAAATGGTAATTAGCCTGCACATGTAACACAGCTTTAGAAAAATAAATAAAACAAACTCACTAGGTAATTATACTGCATGCTAGAGAAGAAAGATAGGAAAAAGCATGCATTGACCCAAGATGGGCTGTTAAGTATGCTCCTCCATATGGAAGCAAAATGAAAAACTCAAAGAAATGCTGACTTTCAAAAACAAACTTTTCCCCCACCCTGAGGTAATACTTAACTATACTGAGAAAGATCTTTTGAGATGTACTGATGTGTTTGCATTATCTATGCGCATTCACTTGCCCCTGATGAGACCTCAAGGTACATTTATGAAATAACCTACAGATAGTATTGTACTCTGTGGCCACTGAAATCAAATACGAATTTAAGTTGCTCCTGTGGATAATGAACCTCTGTAATTATTACAGTGTTCTATACATTTAGGTAAGATATGCATGGACACAAAACTCAGTAGTTATTTTAATTTGACAGACATTTACACGCTCAATTTAACATGTTTTCCCATCCAGAAGCGTGGGTACATGTGCAAAAGATTTTTTCTAATTCTCCAACCTGTAACAATTAACTAATTGTTCACTAAATCTAGTTCTTCCTCTGGCTAATTAGCTTCCATAAGGAGGTTATCTTGAAAGTTTAAGCTCAATCACCTGATACATTTATCATTGATATTATTATAGATTTTGTTGTGATCAATCCAATTATACCAGCGTTATACCATATAGAAATTTCATTATGAGTTGGACTAAGATAATTATAAAATAAATTTCTTTACGCAAATTGTCTCAGGTTTTCCTACTAAGCAAATCTTGAGCATAAATGAAATGTCATAATGAATTGGGCTTTAAATGAAGATCCAAGTCTCACTTAGTTTTAGTTTCTAAGTCTCTCATGGGCATAGTTCTGTGCTCTTCTTTATATTTTGGGTTGTATTGGCATAGGTTCCTACTGTCTGTTATGCTTTAATATGAAAGATATAATAATAGTTAAGTAATTTTAAAATATAGTTGGGTCTAACCACTGTATTCTGTAGTTGAAATACCACACATGTGTAGGAATTACACATAAAAGAAAAACTTGAACTGGAGACAATATTAGATGATATATACTTATATCCATTAAATATTTAGTACAAAGTGGTTATTAACTTATATATAAGAATAGATAGGCTTGAAAATACGACTATATATACAAAAGATATTTTCCATTGACTTGATTATGAGAAATCAATCTAAAGTCGAATATAATGAAAAAATACTTAAATTTCTGAAGTTCTTTACCATGTTTGTTATTATCCATATATAAAGTAAATAAATTGGTGCTGTATGCAAATGTTTTTTGTGCTTTGTTTTTGTGTAAAAATAAGTCATAAATATGAAGGAGAATTTGGAATTTAGATTTCCTATATATTTCTTTTTTCATTATTTATTTTTAATTATTATGTTCAGTTAGCCACTGTAGAGTACATCATTAGTTTTTGATGCAGTGTTCAATGATTCACCCAGTGCTCATCTCAGCATGTGCCCTCCTCAATACCCATCACCCTGTTACTCCGTTTCCCCACCCCCTCACCCCTCTGAAACACTCAGATTGTTTCCTGGTGTCCATAGTCTCTCATGGTTCTTCTCCCTCTCTGATTTCTCCCCCTTCGGATTTCCCTCCCTTCCCCTATGGTCCTCTGTGCTCTTGCTTTTGTTCCACATATGAGTGAAACCATATGATAATTGTCTTTCTCTGCTTGACTTATTTCATTTAGCATAATCCCCTCCAGTTCCATTCATGTCGATGCAAATGGTGGGTATTCATCCTTTCTGATGGCTGAACAATATTCCATTGTATATATGTACCACATCTTCTTTATCCATTCGTCTGTTGGAGGGCATCTCGGCTCCTTCAACATTGCTGTTATGAACATTGGGGTGCATGTGCCTGAAGGAAAAAAGTTTAAAATAGAGGAGCTGATTAATTTAAACATTATTTTCTTTTAGGAAAGAACAAACTCATTTCTTTTTTTTTTTAGGATTTATTATTTATTTTAGTGGAGGAAGGGCAAAGAGAGAGAGAGCATCTCAAGCAGACTCTCTCCACTGAGCATGAAGCCCCACACAGACTCAATTTCACAATGCTTATATCATGAAGGTGGAAATCAAGAGGTAGACGCCCATCCGACTGAGCCACCCAGGCACTCCAAGAACAAACATATCTCAATATCATTAGTCTAATAGTTCAGTATCATCACTTTTATTTAACCAGAGTATTTTGAATATATTTTGTATTTTCTCATTTAATATTTACAGAGTCACCAGGAGGATGCTATTGGGCAACAAAGGATTAATGCATTGTATTAATGTTCATTGAAAATAAATACTTTGCATATTAGGCATAAATTTTAAAATCTGTAACTCACTTATGAAAAAGACATAATTTATAATCTTACTTTGATTAATATAATTTACTCAAAAGACAAGATTTGGTGTTGCAAATACCAATTCCGTGAATAAAGCATGACTGTGTCTTTAGTTTTATACCTTTTTCTACTTTTATCACAAGTTTGATATCATGGTGCTGACCATCAGGGATAGTAAAGTAGTAGTCTTTAGGAGGCAGAGAATTACAGTGGTCTTCAAGCCTCAGCAATTCATCTTTCCAGAGAGTAATCTCATTTTAGTATCAGGACAGCCACAGAAGGGCAATGAGAAGTTTTTTTTAAGCTACCAAATAGTGGGACGCAAACAGGTTAAAATCTTTGTGAAAGAAGTTCTCCTGGGAAAGGCTCTGCAAAAGAGAATTATTCATTATTGAATTATACCAATAATACATCAAAGCTCACTGGAAATCTGTACCAGACACTGTTAAAATGGGTCATGAAGCCAAAGCTAAAGATTACCACCATCGTCGGGGCACCTGGGTGGCTCAGTCGGTTGAGCGGCTGCCTTCAGCTCGGGTCATGATCTCAGGGTCCTGGAATCGAGCCCCGCATCGGGCTCCCTGCTCCGTGGGGAGCCTGCTTCTCCCCCACCTCTCTCCCTCTACCTGTCCCTGTGCTCTTTCTCTCTCTCTCAAATAAATAAATCTTAAAAAAAAAAAAGATTACCACCATTGTCTCTAGTCTCTAATAGAATAATTTGAGAGATGTGCCAGCATCATCACTAAAAGGTGATTCTTTAATCACTCTCTTAAAACAATTTTTGACAACTTCACAATATCTTTTTTATAGAAATAGATCTATTTTTTAATTTATCTTTGTTTTTTGCTTTTTAACATTCCATATGGTCATTTAACTTTTCACTTAAGGTATTTCATGACTGGGTTTCTTAAGGAGAAACGTAGAATGTCTTTTCCCTCAGGGAAGTAAAATTGAACATTTAATCTTTTATTATTTTTACTTGTTATAGGAATATGCTGAAAGAAATAGATCCAGTGAATTGAGGAAAAACAGCATTGAAATATAATCTATTCATAATATATTTACTTGGATTTTGTCCAAGAAACACAATGATACAGTTCACTCTTAAACCAGTATATAGTTGAACTGATCTTTAATATTGAAATTGTAGATTCATGAAACTTGCATTACTAGAATTACTCCAATATTAACTAATTGAACTGATTGCAATTTCATTTTAGTTACAGTGGGACCCTTCTTTCTTGATCACAGATTATGTAAATATACACAGCTTCTCTCAAATGTACATCCACTTAGTTTGTGAGGACTCAGCATAGAAAAGGCAAGTCAGAACTCTAGGCTACAAAGTTAGATTTTGATTAATAAAGTGAATGTTGTTTTGGTAATAACTTTTGATGTTATTTTTTGGTAAAAAAAAAATAATCGCCCATACAATGATAAGTTGTAAAATAATTCTCTTATTTCCTTAAGTGCTAATCACTTTGTTTTTAAAATGTCACATATTTTTAGTTGAATATTAAAAATAAAATTTCCAATTGGAAAAACAAAAATTTAATATCTATAATATCAGATTTTTATGTGAGGTTTTTGAGATATTAAATAAAACAGGTATTTTCATTCAGTTTTTACAAATAAGAGATATTGGAAAGAAAGATATTGTGAAGAAATACTATGGTATTAATAATAACTAAAATAGAGTATTTTCTACATATAGGTTAATCTGATCATTTTTAAGTATTATTTAATTTAAACATCATACCAAATATATGAGAGATTTTGTATCTCTCTTCTCACTATTCAGATAAGGAAAATGCTCAATGAGCCTAAAGTAATCGATTTGCCCAAGTAAGTGGCTAGCTGATATTTGAAATTAGGAAATCTGACTCCAGAAATCAGTGTTTTTGAATGCTATGATGAAACATATACTTAGACACTTTATGACATGTCTTAATGGTTTACAAATCTATTGTGAAAACTGAATAATTTGATAAAAGCCATGGATAAAGTTTTCAAGTTGAAACTGTCAAAAAAAAAAAACACAACAAAACAACAAAACAAAACCCAAATATGGACTTAGATAAAAAGAGACTTTACTCAAAAAAGCTATTGCAGTGAGAACACTCTGATCTCAGAAATCTGCAAGCACTTCAAAATCAAACAGTGAAATGCTTAGTCCTAGCAAAAAGGAAAAGTTGGGCACGCAAAGGAGAATGAGCAAACAGCACGGCTGCATGGTTAAATAGGAAATTTGTTTTTCCCTGGTAAGCTGATTCTTGGGATTTGATAATGTGTGTGGAGGGAGGATGAAGGGTAGGCATTTTAGCATTTGCTCAGGCTTAAGGGGAAGCCAAAGTTTCAGGGTATATGGGGAGAGAAATGTTAACTAAACTTGGGTCAAGACAAAGCAGAGAGTAAGAAATTGGCAATTGTAAACACTTGGTTAAACTACAAATTAATATATGGATTTGAATGTTTTCTTTAAGATTTTATTTATTTATTTGAGAGAGACAGAGAGAGCGAGCAAGAGAGAGAACACAAAAAGGAGCGGGGGGCAGCGGGAGAGAGAGAAGCATACTCCCCACTGAGCAGGGAGCCCCAAAGGGGACTGGATCCCCGGACCCTGATATATCATCTGAGAGGAAGGCAGACACTTAACTGACTGACCCACCCAGGCGACCCTGGATCTGAATGTTTTTAACAATGTTTCTTTACCAACATTTTTAGGGCATGGACATTATACATGCCTAATGTGACTGGTTTTAAGGAAGAGGGATTAGTAAATCTTAAAATACAAGCACAATGTTTATGGAAAGAATATAGCAGTCTTGCAATCCATTCTTTCTCTTTACAAGGGAGATACACCAAGGGGAAAGAAAGAAGGATGGTGACCTGTTGATTCTCCTTATGAACTTACCAAAGGCACACCTCTTGCAAATGCAGCAATATTTGCTGCAATGATACAATTCTTTGTATCTTTGGACTTACTTTGTGAACAGATCTGGAATCCATAGGTTATCAAGGCTCCTCAGAAAATATCATGTAAGCTATGTAACTATTGGAGTAAAGTGTGGGGATAGTTCATAACTGAAACAGTTCCTTTCCATGTAAACACTTGTGACATCATACATCACTCAGAGACTTCATATGACACATCCTGGCCAGTTTGAGTTCCAATGTGGCAAGTGCTGACTTTCTTCAACTTCTCCACATTCACTTGTGTCTTACAATTATTTGTATCTTTAAAATTATTTGTAAGCTGAATAGTGAATAATATCTCCAGTCTCTACGAGTTTCATTGGAAAATAACATTCTACAAATTATTTTAGCTTAATTAATGTTTTTATCGTTCAGGATTTTTGACTAAATATTGAAATTAAATAGTTGAAACAAGAAATTTTATTTGCTGTTTTTGTTTCTCTGAAAAATATAATACAAATTGAAGGCCAGCTTAAAAATGTTTATCATCATCAATGAAATATATGGAAGAGAAATAGATTCTCTAATGAAATAATAAATGCCAACGAAGCAAGAACATATTGACATGGAAATTCAAGTGGGTAACATAACAAAAGGAGAAAAAAGAAGGAGTGGAAGAAGGGAATAATGAATTTAATCTTCATGTTAAGTAGTATATAGCAGAAATCACAGTGTGGAATACTGAAAATAGAAAAAAGTTCCAATGAGTTATTAGCTTAGAATGTAGAGGAAAGGAGGTGGGAGAGGAAGTCATTCTCAGCTTCTGGAAGCATTGCACTTCTTGGCTTGTGCTCCCCATTCTTCATCTTCAGAGCCAGCAATGGTAGATTAAGTTCTTCTCAGGCTTTGAATCTCTCTAACTGACCTCCTTCTATTTATTGTGGGAGAAGGGGCTCCTCTGAGTGGACTGGGGTCACCTGGATAATCCTAAGGTCCTTAGACCTTATTCACATTTGGAAAGTTCCTTTCGCCTTATAAGGTAATGTATTCACAGATTCCAGCATTAGGATGTGTCTTTGAGGAACGATTATTCTATCTACCACATTTCCTGTGTTAGTTATTTGGCCTTTTTGTGCCCACAGTTTCTCAGATATGAAATGGGGATGCTATTAATGTCTCATTCATAGGTCCTTTTGTAGGGATAAAATGAGTTACCTAAGCAAAATAATTACAATGAAGCATTGCATATAGTAAGAATTACATAAGGGTTCATTGTCATTTTAACCCATAGCACAAATATGAAACCATCTCATTCTGTAATATTATGAGAAAATTCGTGTGATGGATACCATGCAGTTAATGTAATAATTATTAATAATTTTTAATTTTATTAAGAATGACTTGCTTAGCAATCAGTTAAAAACAGAGATAGGATGGATAAAGTGTAGATAGATAAATTTAAGAAACCACAATTTATTAAACATAATTGAAATAAATATTTTAAGATTTAACATTGTCTAGAACCTAGAAAGTGGGTTATATATGATTTTTTTTGGTTTCTTTACACATAATAATATCATTCTAAGATATATTGCTTTCCTAATTAAAAAAACAATTTGAGGGAATTGCCTTAAATAGACCTGAGACATTTCTCCTTTTCTCCTATTTAAACAAGATAAAATACATTATTAAATCTACCCCCTTTGTGGATAATAATTTCTGATCACTTTTCTTCATAACGTGGCTTCGGTGAATCATCATGTTTGCCCTTAGCCACTGAAGCCTCAGCAGATATCATTCTTTATTGTACTTACACAGGGTTTTTCCTCAGCTGTTCTGATTCAGCTGAGTGATAAAGAGCAGATTGTTTTCAGTAGCATTATTTCTGTAAAATACGAGTCCTCCTTTATCCTGTTTGTTCCTTTTTCTCCTGAGCCATGGGCTTTATTAATTTTCTCAATTTACAAAAGGAGAATAAGTCAGTAAAACTCAGAGAGTTTGATTGTCTTGCACAGATTTTCTAACAACTAAACTGATTCTCTGATGATGATTTTTCATCTTCCATTAATCCTTTAAACATATCGTATATTTTACATGTATGATAAATGTTTAAATGATGTCTAGTTGCACCTTGCGGGTAATAGATATTCACAGTCGGGCGCCTGGGTGGCTCAGTTGGTTGGGCGACTGCCTTTGGCTCAGGTCATGATCCTGGAGTCCCGGGATCGAGTCCCGCATCGGGCTCCCTGCTCGACGGGGAGTCTGCTTCTCTCTCTGGCCCTCTTCCCTCTCGTGCTCTCTATCTCTCATTCTCTCTCTCTCTCAAATAAATAAATAAAAAAAAAATCTTTAAAAAAAATAGATATTCACAGTCATTACTCTGGTATTTATATTAATTGAAAACAAATCTACCCAACTAGAAGAGCGATTTTACTTTCTGATTTGATAACTTACCCAGCATTAGTCTTCCTACACCACTGCTAACAAAACAAAGATACTTCATTAATTGATGAATACGATTTGCGTTATGAATACAGTTTGCGTTATGAATACAACTATTGTTTTTAAGTTTCCCACTGTATAACAACTTTCCAAATATCTATAATATTTTCCACTGCTATAAATTATCATTTAAAATTTTTTTCTAGTTTGTGGTTTGGGGAAAATAAGTTAAAACCCTTTTACTATACTGTTTATGAGAGCCTGCTGCTTTGATTAAGGGGACATATGTTTTATTTGTCATAACAATGGATTATAAAGGTGGTAAGTGTATAGAACTGTGTTGATGTTGGTCTTGGATGGTGATATTACAAGAAAAAGTGTTACTCTTAAGCAATGGCCAATCATTATCAAACACCAGTTGTGTTTAGATTTGGGTTTTCTATTTATGTGCTAGCCACATGAAATTTTTATTATTGAAATATCTTCAGGAAAGTAACTTATTTTTTACAACTTAAAACATACTAGACTCTAAACCATTTTTATATCACACATTATTTTCCTAGTATTATATTTTCTAACAATATGTTTCTTTAAAATGAGACAAGCATGGTACCTTAGAAAAAAGTCTACCTAGTTTCCTTTACATCTGGATACTTCACTAGTTCTTATGTATTTTTTAAGAAACCTACTCAATTTTAGAAAACAAAATAATCTATCATTGAATTAATATTATATGTTTTCATTACTGGGCTAGCTTTATATGTTTTCAGACATTCTGACACCTAAATACTTGCCAGACCCTAATACATGACTAGTCCACTGATTTCTGCCAGTGTGCTGCGCACACCTTATATCCTGATATTTAATTGCATATTACCATTATACCTATAGAACATTACCCAATGCTTTGTGACTCCAATCCTGAGAGAACCTGAACCACCTAATCTCATTCAAACCACCATTGTTTATGCTTGTTTTACAGTAATTAAGCCACGATAGTTATGTATAAAATGGTAGATGAAGTAATGTCATAGTAACAAAATCTTATAGAATGGAACATTCAGTGAGATTTTTAATTGAGAAGGCTATCTTTTCTCTTGATATAATTAAAGTATTTGAGAAATTCAAAACAAAACAATAAGATACTACTACCCATCTATTACAATGATTGAAATTCAAAACCCTGAAAATACCAATTCCTGGAAAAGATGCAGAAGAACAGGAACTCTCCTTAACTCCTGTCTATAATGCAAATTGGAATAACCACTTTGGAAGAAAGAATATTTTATAAAATACCTAGCATGTACTCCTCAAAACTCTTAAGAGAGGATATAACAAAAAGGAAAGTCTGAGAAGCTGCTATAGCCAACAGAAGCCTAAGGAGACATGGCTACTAAATGTAATATGATGTCTAAATTAGATCCAGAAACAGAAAAATAATGTTAAGTAAAAATTAATGAATAATAACCTATGGATTTTGATTAATAATAGTCTGTCAGTATTTTTGGTTCATTAATTGTAACAGATGTACGATACTAATATGATATTACAACAGAAACTGGTTTGGGATACATGGAAATTTTTTCTATTACATTTAATATTTTTCTGTAAATTTATCATTTTTCAAAATAAAAAGTTTATTTAAAAATATAAAGGGGCTAGTTAAAAAAAAAAGAAAAATAATAGACTGATGGGATCTTTGTAGTAACTATATCTGAATTCTATGCCTGGCAAAATCATAAGGGAAAAGTTGCAACTTTTATCAAAGTAAGAGAATATCTACTATTGGGATAAAATTTACTTATATAGCCAATGAAAGACAGAGCATGATACATTTTAATACATATGAGATTTAAAAGTTAGCTTATATCTAATACAGAATAATTGCTTGAGCTAAAACTAAACAGGCTTTAATAAACCTATTTCTACACTCAAAATATTGCTGAGATAAACATTTTTTCAGAACAACTAAGAACAGAACTTTATGAAGAAAATATATTTCTTTTAATTGTATGCATTATCTTAAAATTTGCACCTAGAACATGATAGTAAAATGAAATATTTTTTATTATGAGTGATATATAATTTTATGTTATATTTATCAAAAACATGGATCATGACACTAAAGGAATTGTTGGCTCTGCCACTGAAGTATATGACCCTAGGTAAAAGAGTAGACAGTTCAACAAACTGAATGTAAGAATGGCTTAAAAGATCCTGTAAGATACTCTGACGGTTCAAATATGAAGTAAATATTATTTTAATATTATAATTAGCTGGAATAATTGTAAATATGTGAGATTTTCATTGGTAATGGCAAAAATTAAAATTTTATGGGATATTCTAAAAACATTCTACACATATTGTAAAGGTCACTGAACAAACATCTCCAGGAACACTCACTTAAAAGAAAAGATTTATCTACTCATTATAGAGGAACCATAGACGTGTCTCAATAAACTGAGGAAGGGTCTTCTTAGACGATTTGTGATATTGCAGCATCATTGTAAGTAGTATGGTTACAGGAAGACAGGTTCAGGTATGGACTGGATGTGTTAAGAAGTAATGGAAATTTGGTGATTACGTATTTTATTATTATTTTGATCTAGAGCCAAAAGGATGAAAGTGTGGCCAAAGTTGTCATTGTTAAAGAAGCTAGTCAGAAGAGGGAGATGTTTAGTCATTTTTGTGGTGGCAAAATGACTTGCTTGAGCATAGTTTATGTTCAGTTAGGAACTTCAGTTTGCCTGCAGAAGGGGCCATTTTTTACTTTCTCACGAGTACCAGAATTCATTCACAAGATAACTGCCATTCTTTTTTTTTTTTTTTCTAATTGTGTCTTATCTGGACCCATGAGATCCTTTTAGTCAAAGTTAGAAAACAATACTGAAAAGCAAGTCTAAAAGAAAAAGGGCATAATAATGGCAATTGATGCTGATCAGAATTTCAAGATAAAGTAACAACTGAGAAAAATAATAATTAAAATTTAATCATGGCCAGATAAGGACGACCTTAAAAGTTGAGAATGAATACTGTGATGTAAGCAAACTGTGTGTTGATTAAAGACATCAATTCTTTTTTTAAATATTAATTCCAGTATAACTGACAGTGTTATATTAGTTTCAGCTGTACAACAAATATAAGGGTTCAGTAACACTCGGTGCTCACCACAATAGGTGCACCCTTAGTCCCCCTCATCTATATGCCCATCCTCCCACCCGCCTCCTTTCGGGGAACCACCAGTTTGTCCTCTCTATTTAAGAGTCTGGTTTTTTGGGGCGCCTGGGTGGCTCAGTTGGTTAAGCGACTGCCTTCGGCTCAGGTCATGATCCTGGAGTCCCGGGATCGAGTCCCACATCGGGCTCCCTGCTCGGCAGGGAGTCTGCTTCTCCCTCTGACCCTCCCGGCTCTCATGCTCTCTCTCTCTCATTCTCTCTCTCAAATAAATAAATAAATAAATCTTTAAAAAAAAAAGAATCTGGTTTTTTGTTTGTCTCTTTTTTCTTTGTTCATTTGTATTTTTTCTTAAATTGCACATATGTGTGAAATTATATGGTATTTTTCTTTCTCTGACTGACTTATTTCACTTAGTATCATACCCTCTAGATCATCCATGTTGCTGCAAATGACAAGATTTCATTCTTTTTATGGTCGAATAATATTCCATATGTTCCAATATACATACTACATTTTCTTTATTTATTCATCTACCAATGGACATTTGAGCTGCTTCCATAATTTGGCAATTGTAAAAAATGCTGCAATAAACATAGGGCTGCATATATCATTTCAAATTAGTGTTTTCATATTCTTTGGGTAAATACCCAGTAGAGGAATTACTGGATCATATGGTAATTCCATTTTTAATATTTTGAGGAACCTCCATACTGCTTTCCACAGTGGCTGCACAAGTTTGCATTCCCACCAATAGTACACTAGGGTTGCTTTTTCTCCACATCCTCCCTAGCCCTTGTTGTTTCTTGTGTTTTTGACTTTAGCAATTCTGAAAAGTCTGAGGTAATATCTCATTGTGATTTTGATTTGTATTTCCCTGATGATTAGTGATACTGAACATCTTTTCATGTATCTGTTGACCGTCTACCTGTATGTCTTCTCTGGAGAAATAGCTGTTCATATCTTCTGCCCATTTTTAATTTGTTTAATTGTTTTTTTGGTGTTAAAGAACTTGTGTAAATTCTTTATATATTTTGGATTTAACCCCTTATCAGGTATATCATTTGCAAAAATCTTCTCCCATTCAGTAAGTTGTCTTTTAGTTTTGTTGATTGTTTTCTTTGCTGTGAAAAATCTTCTTAATTCCATGTAGTGTAGTCCCAAAGGTTTATTTTTGCTTTCATTTCTATTGCCTCAGGAGACATATCTAGAAAAAGGTTGCTACAGTCAATGTCAGAGAAATTACTGTCTGTACTCTCTTCTAGGATTTTTATGGCTTTAGGTCTCACATTTAGGCCTTTAATCCATTTGAGTTTGTTTTTGTATATGGTGTGAGACAGTGGTCCAGTTTCATTCTTTTGCATGTTGCTATCCAGTTTTCCCAGCACCATTTGTTGAAGACACTTTTTCTCATTGCATATTCTTGCCTCTTTTGTCAAATATTAAATGACCATATAATCATGGGTTTATTTCTGGACTTTCTATTGTGTTCCATTGATCTATATGTCTATTTTTGTACTGGTACTGTACTGTTTTGATTACTACAGCTTTGTAGTATATCTTGAAATCTGGGATTGTGATATATCCACTTTTGTCTTTTTCAAAATTACTTTGGTCATTTTGGTCTTTTGTGGTTCTATACAAATTTTAGGATGATTTTTCCAGTTTGATGAAAAATGCTGTTGGTATTTGAAGAAGGATTCCCTTAAATCTGTAGATTGCTTTGGATAATATGGACATTTTGCCATTATTTTTTCTTCCAATCCATGAGCATGGCCTATCTTTCCATTTGTGTCATCTTCAATTCTTTCAACAATGCTTTATGGTTTTGGGTGTTCAAGTCTTTTACCTACTTGGTTAAGTTTCTTCCTAGGTATTTTATTGCTTTTGGTGCAACTGTGAATGGGATTGTTTTCTTGCTTTCTCTCTCTGCTACTTCATTATTAGTGTATAGAAATGCAATGGATTTCTCTATCTCCTCTGATCTTACTGACTCCATTCATTAGTTTTAGTAGTTTTTTGGTCGAGTCTTTAGGGTTTTCTGTATACTGCATTATGTTACCTGCAAATAATGAGAGTTTTACTTCTTCCTTAGCAATTTTGATACTTTTCTTTTTCTTCTCTGACTGCTATGGCTAGGATGTCCAGTACTATGTTGAATAAAAGTGATGAGAGTGGGCATCCCCACCTTTTCCCAATCCCAGGGGAAAAGCTCTCGGTTTTTCACCATTGACTGTGATGATAGCTGTTTTTTTATATATATGGCCTCTATTATGCTGAGTTATATTCCCTCTAAAACTACTTTTTTGAGCGTTTTTATCATGAATGGATGTAGTACTTTGTCATATGCTTTTTCTGCATGGAAACATTAATTATTAAGAAACTTTCACTTTTACAGTCTCATGAATGTTTTCTTCTTGGGATTGGCATACCAATTAGGAAATTCTAGAGTTCTGAGCAAAAAGGTCAAGGAGGATTAAGTGTAATTGATTAAGTATTAATTAAGTATTAATTGATTAAGTATTAATTGATAATACTTCTGAATATGATAAAATATGGTTTTAACCTAAACTTTTTTTCCTTAAAAGGGGTTGTACCAAATTTATATTACCAATAAAAATGTGTATAAGAATATTACTTTATCTGAAATCCCTACACAGTTAAATGTAATTTTTTTGTTTTTTTCCCCTCTGATATATATAAAATGTGTTTTTTTATATTCTTTGTAATAGGTTAGAAGGAGGGTATATAAAATGCCTGAATACATTCACCTGAATCTATTATGTTTTTTCATGAATACTAAAAGAGGAAATTGCTTTTTATAAAAGTTCAATAGTGTAAAACACAGGATGCATATATTTATATGTGATCAATGTCTTGATAGAATACAAATTGATATTTACAGTCATAGGTTATCATATCTTAGCATGGATACAGATTACTTTTCATTTTCAATGTTATTGCTGTTTTCTTTATTGAAGTGTTTCACAAATAAAACTAAAAATAAAAGCGGTCCAACTTTGCAGTTTGGATCATTTCCATGGGATAGAAGGCATAATTCAATAATATGTATTATTTCATGTATAAGCCATAAAGTGACAATACATTTACATTTTCCCCAAACATGGAATTGTTTAATTTTTTCAAGTATTTTGTACAAACAATTCAAATATTTTATCAGTTTTGGAAATTGAAATAATTTGTGTATGGCACTATTTAATCAAGATCATTACACATGCTGTTAAGATCTAAAAGAAAATTTATGTGCTAATTCTAAAATAATTTGTTTTCATAGAAGCATTAACACATGTTAAAAACAAATGAACATAGTTTTTGTAATATAAGGTATATTTGATCCACTTTGTTCCCTAGTGTCCCTTTTAGAATGTACACTTACAGTTTCCCTTAAGAAATAAATGTTACTGGAAATATCTCTCCACAGAACTGGTATATTTTACTCTTTCAAATCATGAGACTTGTATAACCAATTACTACTTTAACCTTCCAACATGTGAACAAACATATAAGTTCTGTATACCAGATTAATCCACTATACTTTTCTGTAATAATTAAGTCTTCATCTGGATGTACGTTCTTAGAACCAAAGTAATTGGGGCATATGTCTTTTGTGTTATGAAGCTTACATGACTGTAGAAGAATAATATGAATTTAAATCTTTTAAATAGTGATTTTAACATTAAAATTTCTGAGTAGTTTTCTATAAAACTATGACGCTGAAAAATAAACCTTTGACAAATTAAATTACCTTTCCTTATTCATTGGGAAAAATATGTTAAACGAATTTCTTCTTTGTATAAATGTTCTAGTTCATTAGGAATCTTATAATTTTAATATTTTCCTGGCTTTTTAAAAAATGGATTTCGGGATGCCCGGGTGGCTCAGTCAGTTGTCTGTCTTTGGCTCAGTTCATGATCCTGGAGTCCTGCGATGGAGCCCCTCATCCGGCTCCGTGCTCAGCAGGGAGTCTGCTTCTCCCTCCCCTCCTCCCCCTGCTCCTTCTCTTCCTCTCTTGCTCACTCTCTCTCTCTCAAATAAATAAATTTTTAAAAATAAATAAATAAATAATAAAAATGGATTTCAAATAGTTTACTTGTTTCTCATTTATACATTAATTTACACATATATTGACATATTTATTAGGCATCTACCATGCACCAAGCACTAGGCAAGGTACCGTGAAAACATAAAAACAGAATTCCAATACGGTTCCTGCTCTTATGGACCTTGGACATTGTAGAAAATAGATATTAAACAGATAATTAAAAATCATGATGTATGCTATGGTGAAGAAATATAGCATTCTGTTGTAATGCATACTTTGTGAGATCAGAAAGGTATCCCTGAATAAAAAATAAGATGAATTCCAGTAGATTTGGAAAAGGAGCCGGATTTAGCAAGAATAGGTACTTAAAATCATCTCAGACAGAAAATAATGAAAAAAATATTTGAAATTGCATAGATAATTTAAGGGGTTCTATTGATTTTGAAAACTCAGAGCAGGTTAGCTTGGCTAGGGCTCAGATTCTAATAGGAAAAGAATAATAGCATTGTAGATGAGGTTGGAGAACTAAGTGGGGACTAGATTTTGGGAGCAACAGTAATGTTAAAGTTATCAAGAAAAAAAAAGAACAAGAAAACGCAGGAATCCATTGATGGATTTCAAACAAAAAAGTACAAGCATTAAATCTAGACATTTTTAAAAGATCACTTTAGATATATGTGGTGCGTTGAATGAAAAAGTTGAATATGGATACAGATCGATAATTACCCATCTTTCAAAGTAAAGATAAGCTTTCTCCAGAGATTCTTACACACAAGGTCGTTCAACTTTTATTCTTTGTGGAGAAAAATGTAAGTGGTGACCTGATGGATGGATAAGGATAATGCTTTGTTTAGTATTAAACTGCTACATATCCCTTTGACAGGACAAGCTAGAAGCCATTCTGTAAAGAAGTGATACAGTTTTTAGATGTAGTAGGTACTGACCACATGACAGAGATCACCAAACAAGTAACAGCTGTGCTGCCTTAAGGAAGAATCAAAAAATGTGGAGAGGAAGACTCTGTATTACCCATTAAACATTTCCATTGAAAGTCATGCTGCTCACTGAAGAATAACCCATGTGCCGTTCAGCACAATCCAAAACCCCCAGGATATAAAAACATAGCTTAGTCTAATAGGTAATGGGCAGAATATTCATATTCAATTAGAAACAAAGCTATAAAATAATAGAAACATAATAAATGTAACCACTAACATAACTAAATACTTGAAGAGAAATCACTTGAGGGGCGCCTGGGTGGCTCAGCTGGTTAAGCGACTGCCTTCGGCTCAGGTCATGATCCTGGAGTCCCGGGTTCGAGTCCCACATCGGGCTCCCTGCTCAGCAGGGAGTCTGCTTCTCCCTCTGACCCTCCCCCCTCTCATGTGCTCTCTCTCTCTCTCTCATTCTTACTCTCTTAAATAAATAAATAAAATCTTTAAAAAAAAAAAGAGACAATTCACTTGAGGGTGTCTGGGTGGCTCAGGCAGTTAAGCGTCTGCCATCAGCTCAGGTCATGAACCTGGAGTCCCAAGATGGAGTCCCACATCAGGCTCCCTGCTCAGCGGGGAGTCTGCTTCCCCCTCTGCCCTTAACCCTGTTCATGCTCTCTCTTGTGCTTGCTCTCTCTCAAATAAATAAATAAAATCTTAAAAAAAAAAAAGAAAATTCACTTGAGATACCCTTGGAAAGAAATTATTTAGTTATACATTTTACAAGTGCCTCAATACTTTATTTTCAACAATTTTCACTAAATCTTATGTTATAATAGTATCTGCAATTTGCGAATACTTTTTTTGAAGTCTAATTGACACACAATGTCGTATTAGATTCAGGTGTACATTATGGTAATTCAATACTTTTATACATTATGAAATCAACCCCATGATAAGTCTAGCTACCATCTGTTACCATACAAAATTATTATAATATTGTTGACTCTACACTCTGCTGTACACTACATCTTATAACATTTATTTTATAACCAGAATTCAGTACCTCTTAATCTCCCTCACCTATTTTGCCTACTCCTTAACCCCTCCCCACTCTGTTAACCAACAGTTTGTATCCTGTATCTATGAGTCTGTTTCTGTTTTGTTTTGCTTGTTCATGTGTTTTGTTTTCTTAGATACTGCATATAAGTGAAATTATATGATATTTGTGTTTCTCTATCTGACTTATTTCACTTAGATGATACCCTTCAGTTCCATCCATATTGTTGCAAATGGCAAGATTTCACTCTTTCTTTTTTATAGCTGAGTAGTATTCCATTACACACACACACATGCACACACACACACACACACACCCTATATATACATATACATATATACGGTATATATACATATATATACCAGTGTTCTTCATCCATTCATCCATGGATGGACATTTATGTTGTTTCCATATCTTGGCTATTGTACATAATACTATAATGAACATAGAAGTGCATATATCTCTTCTAATTGGTGGGTTTTCTTTTCTTTAGATAAATAGATAAATAGCCAATCTGACCAAGGTGAGGTGGTATCTTATTGTGGTTTTGAGTTGCATTTCCTTGATGATGAATGATAAGCATTTTTTATAGAATACAGGAATATCTTTAATAATACTGGTTTGAGTGTTATATGAGAGGATTTTAAGTTATCAAGCAGATACCAAAATTTTATGGGGTTTTTTTGCCAGTGATATAGAACTTGACAAAAGAGAGGCATCCATGTAGATAAAAACAGTAACAGTATACCATAGTAGAACTGAGTTTATTCAAGAAAAAATGGAATCCATTTCCCTAGATCAAATTTCTAACTATTGTTTATGATCATATATCCATCTACAAAAATTATTACTTATAATTACTTTTTAAAATTGGACACTAATTTCCACCTATTGGACTTGGTGCATTTTCACTTAGCCTACTTTATTTTATTTCTCCTTCTATGAACATTATCACAGATTCATGAACTTTTACAGATTCACCTCTTTTTAAATGACTCTATTTATTGTTTCCTGTTTGAGACTAAATATGTCAATAATTTGTAAGTGTGAACCACTCCAAATTATTACTACTAGCAGACATGTATTAAAGTACTACAATTTCTACCAAAATTAAAATGATCTTACATCATCTTTAATTCTCTAAGTTGAAAAGCCTAAATGGGTCATTATTTAAAAAAAAAAATTCTGGGTTCTTTCATATTTTTAATCTCTTTTATTTTCTTTATATAAATTGTAAATTTTTATTTCTAGTGCATAGAAATGCTAAGTATTTTTACACATTGATCTAGTGTCCAGAAACCTTGCTTAACTTATTATTTTGACTAAGTAAGACTTTATTTGAGAGGTACTTAGAAAAAAAAGTGAGAAAAAAAACCATTTGGAGATTATGTTTGTGAAAAACAGATCATTTAAAACAGATGTAAAAAGTTTCCTTTGTGTGTATGTGTGTCAAAATAGATTTATTGTATCTAGCCTGTGTCCATTGCTCACAGAAAATTTGAAAATAAACTGATCATTATGTGCATACTTTAGGAATATCTAGTCCTGATAAATAGTCACAAATTCCAAAAGAAAAAGAATAATAAAATTTTGACTGTGTAGGAAACTTCTGCTATTAAAACTAAACTGAGATCTGTAATTGAGTAGTAATCTTCATAACTACTTGCTAGAAAAGAAGAGCTTGATTCCAAAGAAGGAGAAAAAGACTTTTAAATATGATTTGAAGAATATGTAAGTTCAGTTTATTTGTTGAAGGTTTACAAATTATATTAGCAAAATACCCGTGTAATATTCTTGATACAGAGATGATTTTTGGAGCAAATTAGAATTAGGGTTAAAGAATTAGGAAGATTTCTGTCTTACAGTCCAGTATGTAAGAAGCCTAGAAGGTGCACTCTACTTTATTTTTGTAAAGGTTTTATTTATTTATTTGACAGAGAAAAAGAGAGAGAGATCATAAGCAGGGGGAGCAGCAAGCAGAGGGAAAGGGAGAAGAAGACTCCCCACTGAGCAGGGAACCCGATGTGGCGTTCGGTCCCAGGACCCTGGGATCATGACCAGAGCTGAAGGCAGACACCCAACTGACTTGAGCCACACAGGCACCCTGTCACTCTGCCTTATTATATAAAAAGATGAACAAACTAAAAAATCAAAAGTGTTTCTTCCATCTGTACTAGAATTGCAGTCACAAGTCAAACCACTGCTCCCAAAACTGGAGAGACAGACAAGGGAATACAGAGAATCATAACCTATGTGAACCTTATTGCAGCCTCTATGGGAACTAGTGCTGAAGAAAATCAGACTCATATAAGGAAGGGATATTATAATTATCAGACTGAGAATTTAAAACAATTATGATTATCTTAATATAGTAAGGGATTTAATTGGATAAAGTAAAACAGCATGAAATAAAATATGGTAAATGTAATTTAAAGAGTGAAAGACAATTCAAAGAACCAAAAAGATGGAAAACTGTACGGAGATGCCTCATAAGATTCAAAATTGAACTATCCTATGATATGGCAATCACATTACTGGGTATTTACCCAGAGAATACAAAAAACACTAATTCATTAGAGCAACATTATCTATAATAGCCAAATTATGGAAGCAGCCTAAGTATCTATTGATAGATGAGTGGGTAAAGAAGATGGGGTGTATATATATATATATATATACATATATATATATATATACAATGGAATATTATTCAGTCATAAAAAATGAAATCTAGCCATTTGCAAAGTATTGGATGGAACTAGAGAGTATAATGCTAAGTGAAATAAGTTACAGAAAGACAAATACCATATGATTTCACTTATATGTGGAATTTAAGAAATAAAACAAATAAGCAAAGGGAAAAAAATGAGAGAGCAAGAGAGAGACACAACCCAAGAAACAGACTTAATTATAGAGAACAAACTGATGGTTACTAAAGGAGTGGGGGGTGGGGGGGTGAAATAGATAATGAGGATTAAAGAATGCACTTGTCATGATGAACACTGGGTGATGTATGGAATTGTTGAATCACTACCTCACACACCTGAAACTAATATAACACTGTATGTTAACTAACTGGAATTAAAATAAAAACTAAAACAAACAAACAAACAAACAAACACACAAAAAACCAAAGAACCAAAAAGAAATACTACAGATAAAAAACATGGAACAGAAATGAAAAATGCTTTTTATGGTCACATTATAGACTGGACATGGCTGAGGAAAGAATCTCTGAGTGTGAGGATATCTCACTAGATAAACTCTAAAACTGAAAAACAAAGTAAACAGAAATGAAAAAGAGAGAGTGAGAACATAATATTCAAGAACTGTGGAATGCTGACAAAAGGTGTAACATAAATATAATAGGAATACCAGAAGAAGTAAGAGAGGAAAAAAAAAAACAGAATAAATCTCAAAAACAATAATATATAAGAATGTTCCCCCAAATTAATGTCAGACACCAAACTACAGATCCAGGAAACTCAGAACACAACCAGGTTGAATTAAAAAAAAAAAAAATTATACTTAAGCATTTCATTTTAAAATTACAGAAAATTAAAGATAAAGAAAAAAATCGTGAAAGAACTCAGAGGCAAAAACCACTTTAACAGTAAAGGAACAAAGATAAGAATTACATAACTTCTCAGAAATCATCCAGGCAAGAAGAGAGTGGAGTCAATTTTTAAATTATTGAGAAAGGAAAAACAAAACACACACAAAAACAAAACCCTCCACCAAATTAGAACTCTGAACCCTGCAAAATTATCCCTCAAAAGTGAAGGAGAAATAAATATTTTCTCAAACAAACAAAAATTGAGAGAATTGTTGCCAGTAGGCATGCCTTGCGAAGAATGTCGAAAGAAGTTCTCCAGAGCAAAGGAAAAAGATATAGGTCAGGAACTTGTATCTACATCAAAAAGGGAAGAGCAATGAAGAAGAAATAAGTGAAAGGAAAATAAAAACTTTATCTTTCTTATTCTTAATTGATCTAACAGACAACCATTAATTAAAAACAATAGAAACACTCTATTCAATTCTATATAATGCATGCTTATTATAAGTAAAATGGACAAAGCAATATATAAGAAAAGAGAGATAAGGATGAGAAAATTTTTTTATTGTAATGTCACATTACACATGAAGTGGTATGGTGTTATTTGAAAGTGGAATTGAATTAGTTGCAAATGTATATTGGAAACTTTCAAGCAAAAACTGGAAAAAGGTAATAAAACACTATAACTGATAAGCTAAAAAGGCAGAAAGAGTAGAATACAAAGAACAAGAACAACAAACAGAAAACAGGAATGAATTAGTAGATTGTAATCCAACGATAGCAACAATTTCTTTGAACATCAGTAGTCTAAATGCACCAAATAAGAGATTGTGAGAGAGGATCAAAACACAAGACACAACCATCTGTTGTCTACAAAGAGTAGCTGTATTAATTTCAGACAAAATGGACTTCAGAATAAGGAAAGTTATCACGGATAAAAGGGATTCATTATTTAATGATAAAGTGATCAATTCTGCAAGAATATATATTGAACCTTAATAGGAATATGCCTAAAACATCAAAATACATGTAGAAAAATTGATAGAACTGTAAGGAGACATAGATAAATCCACTATTACAGTTGGAGACTTCAACACTCCTCTATCAGAAATGGACAGATTCATCAGGCAGAAAATTATTAAGGACATAATTGAGCTCAACAAAAACATAAATCAACTGGAAATAATTGACATCTATAGAGTACTTCATCCAAAACTACAGAAAGCACACTATTCTAAAATTCACACGGAAGATTTACCAAAACAGACCAGATTGTGGGCCACATTAACACACTTCAACAAATTCTGAAGAATAGAAATCACATAACGTTTGCTCTCAGACCACAGTGGAATTAAACTAGAACTCAGTAACAGAAAGGTAGGTGGAAAGAACCCAAATACTTAGAGATTAAGCAACATACTCTAAACTTGCATCAAAGAAGGAATCTCAAAAGAAATTTTTGAAATATTTTGAACTAAATGAAAAGGAAAATTAACTTATCAAAATGTGTGTGATGCAGGGAAAGCAGTGCTGAGAGGGAAATTTATTCCAGTGAATACATATATTAGAAAGAAGGAAGATTTGGAATCAAAAATCTAAACTTCCACCTTAGGAAACCAAAAAAAGAAGAGCAAATTAAATCCAAAGTAAGCAGAAGGAAAGAAATAATAAAAATTAGAGCAGAAATCAATGGAATTGAAAATGGAAATCAATTGGTAAATAAACAAAGAACAAAAGCTGTTTCTCTGAAAATATCAATAAAATTGATAAGCCTTTAGCAAACAGCCAAATAAAATATGAGAGAGGTCACTAATTACTAATATCAGAAATGAAAAAGAAGACATCATGACAGATCCATGGACATTAAAAAGATAATAAAGGAATCCTATGAACAAATCTAAGACTCATAATTTGATAACCTATATGACATGTCAATTCCTTAAAAGACACAATCTACCAAAACTCAAGCAAAAAGAAATACACAATTTGAAAAGGCCTATATCTATTAAAGAACTTGAATCAACAATTAATAACCTTCCAAAGCAGAAAGGACCAGACCCAGATGGGTTCATTGGTGAGTTCTGCCAAACATTTAAGGAAGAAATTACAGAAATTCTCTACAATCATCTTCAGAATATTGAGGCAGAGGAAATATTTTTTAACTCATTCTATGATTCCAGCGTGACTGTAATGTCAAAAACAGAGAAATTACAGAAAAAAAGACTATTGCAGACTAATATCGCTCATGATCATAGATGCAAAAATCCTCAACAAAATTAGCAAGCAAAATCCAACAATATATGTAAAGGCATTATATATATATGAATGAGTGGACTTATTCCAGGCAATCCATCACATCAACAGGCTAAAAAGAAAAATCCCATGTTCTTATCAACAGACACAGAAAAAGCATTTAACAAATTTCAAGATCCATTTGGGTTAAAAACTCAGTAAACTAGGACTAGATCTAAATTTCCTCAACTTGATAAAGAGTATCTACCAAAAACTACAGCTAACATCGTACTGAATGCTGAAAAGCTTGATGTTTTAACACTAAGTTTAGGAATAAGACAAAAATGACCCTTCTAATTGTGGCTTTTCGACATTGTACTGGAAATCCTAGCTAATGCAATAAAACAAGGAAAGGAAATCACAGGTATATAGTTCAGGGAGGAAGAATTAAAACTGTATTTATCAGACAACATGATCATCTGTGTAGAAAATCTGAAAGAATCAACAAAAGTTCTCCTTGAACTAATAAGTGATTATAGCAAGGTTGAAGGATGCAAGGCAAATATACAAAATCAATTGCTTTTCTATGTACCAGCAGTGAACAAATGGAATTTTAAATTAAAAATGTATTTACATTAGTACTGCCACAAATGAAATATGGATAAATCTAACAAAATATATACAACATGCATCTGAGAAAGAAAACTCCAATGAAAGATATAAAGGAAGGATTAAAAAAGTTCAAAGATATCCCATGTTTGTGTATAGGAAGATTCAATTTTGCCAAGATAATGCTTCTCCCCAGCTTGATCAATAGATTCAATGTAATTCCAGTCAAAATCACAGCAAGTTATTTTGTAGATATCAACAAACTGATTCTAAACTTATTTATTTATTTTTTAAGATTTATTTATTTATTTGACAGAGAGAGACACAGCAAGGCAAGCAGGGGTAGAGGGAGAGGGAGAAGCAGGCCTCCTGCTGAGCGGGGAGCCCGATGCAGGGCTCGATCCCAGGACCTTGGGATCATGACCTGAGCTGGATGCAGGAGCTTAAGGAGGCAGGCGCTTAAGGACTGAGCCACCCAGCGGCCCCCTGATTCTAAATTTAAATGGATAGTTCTATTTTTAACTTTTTTAGGAACCTCCATACTGTTTTCCAGAGTGTTTGCATTTCAGTTTGCGTTCCCCTATAGGGCAGGAGGGTTCTGCTTTCTCCACACCCTTGCCAACACCTGTTGTTTCTTGTGTTGTTAATTTTAGCCATTCTGACAGGTGTGAGGTGATTTATTTTTGTAGTTTTGATTTGTGGTTCACTGATGATGAGTCAAAAGATTCAGAATGGCCAACACAATATTGAAGGAGAACAAAGTTGGAGACTGACACTACCAAACTTTAAGCCTTACTATAAAGCTGCAGAAATCAAGACCGTATGGTATTGGCAAAAGAACAGACAAGTCGATCAATGGAACAAAACAAAGAGCCCAGGAAAAAACCCACATGCATATAGTATATAAATATAGTAAATTGACCTTTGACAAAGGAGCAGAGGCAATATAAAAGAGGAAAGATTTTTTTTTCCAAAAAATGTGCTAGAACAACTGGATATTTGCATGCCAAAAAACAAACAAAAAAGACCCACAAAGAACAAACACGTCTGGATCTAGATGAAGACTTTACTTCACACAAATTAACTCAGCATGTATCACAGACCTAAGTATAATATGCAAAAATATAAATCTAGAAGATAACATAGGAGAAAACCTAGATGACCTTGGGTATGGTGGTGACTATTTAGATACACAACAAAGTCATGATCAATGAAAGAAATAATTGATCAGTTTGACTTGATTAAAATTAAAAACTCTGCTCTGCTAAAGACAGTGCCAAGAGAATGAACAGAGAAGCCACAGCTTGAGAGAAAATACGTGCAAAAGACACAACTAATAATGAGCTGTTATAAAAAATATATACACATATAGAAAACTCTTAAACTCACCAATAAGAAACAACACAATTAAAAATTGGGCCAACTTGAAGGGGGGAAATCGGAGGGGGAGATGAACCATGAGAGACGGTGGACTCTGAAAAACAAACTGAGGGTTCTAGAGGGGAGGGGGTGGGGGGTTGGGTTAGCCCGGTGATGGGTATGAAAGAGGGCACGTTCTGCGTGGAGCACCGGGCGTTATATACACAAACAGTGAATCATGGAACACGCCATCAAAAACTAATGATGTAATGTATGGTGATTAACATAACAATAAAAAATTTAAAGAAAAAAATAAAAATAAAAAAATATATCCAAGTTCACAGAAAAAAAAAAATTGGGCCAAGGACCTTAATAGGCACCTTACTAAAGAAGACATGCAGAATAGGCATTTGGAAAATATCCTCCCCATTATATGGCATCATGGAAATAAAATCTAAACAAAAATGAGATACCACTATACATTTCTTAGAAAGGCCAGATTCCAGAACACTGACAACATCAAAAGCTAGAGAAGATGTGTAACAGCAGGGACACTCATTCATTACTGGTAGGAATGCAAAATGGTACAGCCACTTTGGGGGACACTTGGACAGTGTCTTACAAAACTAAATATACTCTTATATAATCCATCAATCATGCTTCTTGTTATTTTCTCAAAAGAGATGAAAACTTATGTCCACACAAAATCCTGCATACAGATGTTTTTAGCAGATTTATACATAATTGTCTAAACCTGTAAGCATCCAAGATGTCCTTAAGTAGATTAATGGCTGAAGAAAATCTAGTTGATATTTCTAGACAATGTAACATCATTTAGTGCTATCAAGCTAGTAAAAGACATGGTGGAAACTTAAATGCATATTACTAAGTGAAAGAAGCCAATCTGAAAAGGCTACATACTGTATGATTCCAACTATATGATATTCTGTAAGAGGCAGAATTACATAGACAATAAAAATATCAGTGGTGACAGGCGTCAGGGGTTATAGGGAGGAATAGGTACAACACAGAGGTATTTTAGGGCATTGAAACTACTCTTTATAATATTATAATGGTGGATACATATCATTATACATTTGTCAAAATCCATAGACTGCATACCAAGAGTGAACTCTGATGTGAATTATGGAATTTGATTGTAAATGAGGTGTCAGTGTAGGTTCATCAATTGTAATAAATGTACCACTCTGGTGGGGGACATTGATAATGCGGGAGGCTATGAATGAGTAGGAGCAAGGCTATATGTGAAAATCTCAGTACCCCCTATTCAATTTTCTGTGAACCTAAAACTGCTCTAAAAAGTAGTCTATTAGAGAAAAAACGATACAGAGAGAAATGTGTTAGACTCACCTATATTCTAGAATTGAATAAAGATTTCACTTTCTCAATTTAAATGATTTTTATATTAAGACCCTTGCAAATATATATAATAAAGTGTAAAACAATGTTAATGGTACCATTTATGTAACGACAAACAATGGAAGGGTTCTAAGTGGGTTGCAATGCTAATTATATGCAGCATATTTATTTAATAGATTCTCATTGAGCAATAAAAGAAATGTGTTAGATCATTTGTTTCATAAGTTTATAATTGGATGATTTCACAGTATTGAGTATAAAATATTGTAAAATCAAGAGGCAGAAAAAAATCAAGAGGCAGAATAATTTGATACATATATGCACTTTGATAATCACGTATAAAAGTAAGAAAGTGTAAAGAAATTCAAGGAGAATGATAAACAGTATCTAGTGGTTACCTTTGAAAAGTTAGGAGGGTAAAATAATTGGAAAGGAGTTCATAGCATTGCTGATTTTTTTTTCTTCGTTTTTGTTGTGGTATACTTTGCATCTTGTGTAGTTCTTAATTGTTATAAGCTGTTTCAAGATGGGTATTTTTAGCTCTATAATGTTTCTTCTAATGTGGAATGTTTTAGCTGCAAATCATGCCGTAAATATTTAAAAATCAGAAACTAATTATAGAAAATCAGAAATAAAAAGCATGCAAAATTTTCAAGAGGGAGGTGGAAGAAGCAGGGAGGAAAACAGAAGAGGAGGAGAGAAAAACAAAGAGGGAGAAGGGGAGGAAAAATGGGGAAGAGGAAGAGGAAAGAGAATGAGAGAGAGAGAGATTGGGATTGAGAGAATCCTGAGGGATTAAGCAATAGTATCCTTTTCATTACTCATAGAAAAAAGACAATTTATTACGTGAAAGAATTTCCTTAAAGGAAGTCTTGCATGAAACAATATGTTTAATTGGAATTGCCAGAATCAATGCAAGGGGATGAAACAGTTGCAATCTTGACAGAATCAAAATTGCAAAGCTAAAATAAAATTCCTTCGCTGTAAAAGAGTAAAATGCCATTATGCAAAGACTATGTTATTCTGAAGCAATGGAATGGGAAATTGGTACCAAGGAGAAACTGAAAGGATCATTGCATATAACCTGTTTTGGCTTTGAAAACTTCATTAAAGTACTCCTGCAAAAAAAATCTAAATAAAAATAGTTATTAATCCAAACCCAGTATGAATAACTAAAATGATAATATAATGGGTCAAATAATATTGCAACTCCTGAATGCATTTGGAATGGCATGCATTAAAATGAGTCTTGATAAGCAGTTAAAGTTTTAACTACCCTCCTGGTAGTTACAAGAGGGTTGAGTTTAGCTATTAGATGCCCTAGAATTGAAGATTGAATAGAGGCAAGAGAAACAATGTCTTCAGGAATATCTGCTCTTCTTCATTGTTAGCAACCTCAAGAAAAAAAAAAATGATATCCAAGGCATCTTTAAAATAAAAGATATGTACAACTGAAATAGGAAAATAGCAATAATTCCACTCTGAATGTTAAACCCACACCACATACAGTACTAATGAAAGGGTAATCTTAGAATCTTAGGTTCTAGCATAGATATTTGCTGTGTCTGTGTATACATACGTGTGTATATGTGTCTTTACATTTGGACTTTAATTTCAAAAGTAATCTAGCAGATAGAGTAAATGAATTGGACTCATCATATAAGGACAAATACAAGTTAAAACAAGAGCTTTAATTCTCCCTGCTGAAAATAAGGGAAGAGACTTTCCCACTTTCCCTTTTCTTAGAGTATTTACTCTAGAAAACATATGATCCTAAATTCTTTCTCTGTATCTTTGAAATTTATATGTATTTTTAAAAGCTAAATGAACTGTTGCCAGTTTGAAGGGATATTTTTCTCAAGGACCTGGGAATTCTCTTTTTGAAATATAGTCATAAGGATCCTAGCACCCCACCTCCCAGTTGCTGTGGAAGAGTAGAAGCCTATGTCTGCAGGGCCTTGCTCCAAGTTGCAAAATTACTTGTCATAAAAACATTGAACAAGTTAATTTTCCTTTGGATAAAGCTAATGCAGATGGTCACTGCAATTATCAAGTGAATTTAGGATGATCTATTTGTGACAAATTGTGCTTCCTGTCCTTTTGCTTGAGGACTAGTTATTGTTTATCTTGAGAACATTTATGTGGTGGGTTATATCAGCTTTGCTATTTAAAATGGTGAGATTTCTTTGGCTTTGCGATCTTTTAGCACATCACCTGCTGGTTTAATGCTTATTCAATAATAAAATTGTTTTCTTTCTCTTCCACCTTTGTGGAGAGATTTTCTGGGTTGAAAGGAGATTTTGTCTTGTTTTAAATTATATTTTCCCAGTAGTCACCATCATCGAGTATATACTCTGCAACTAATTAATTTTTTTTTAAAATCTCCAGTAGTCAAGTTTCTAATTCTAGCACTTATTGTGAACATTAAGAATGAAACAAAATCTAATCATGACATTTCCTATAATACCACAGGGCATTGATGTAGGAGGCATTTGTTAAAAAGCCATCTGTCTTTTATTGAAATCCATCTTGTAAAAACTTCTAGCCCATAAAAATTACAAATACTACTATTTTTTCCCTAAAAGTAATTCATGTAATATTTCAAAAAATTTTAATTACATTCTGTAATCAGAAACTGCTGAATGTTCTCCTTTCACCATCGATGTCCATAGCATGAAAACAACCAGGGACTAAGGCTGATGTACCATTTTTTTGTTCCCCAGCTCCTTTCTGAATGACCATAAACTGGTAAGGGTTTACTCTCTCCAAGACAGCAGAACTGGAGGCTGATGCTCATATATGATTGTAACTGTGCTTATCTTTCTGCGTAAAAACCTGCATAAAAGAAGGGTAGTACTCCTTGTCACTGTTTGTGAGGATTTGGACGGAAGGAGAATGGAAGAAGAGACATTAATATTCCATTACATGATGAAAAGGACACTTCAGTGTTCAGCTCTCTCTAGAGAATGACTATTAATTAAGCAAATTTTAAGACTATGTGTCTGGCGCCTGGGTGGTTCAGTTGGTTAAGCGACTGCCTTCGGCTCAGGTCATGATCCTGGAGTCCCAGGATCGAGTCCCACATCGGACTTCTTGCTCAGCAGGGAGTCTGCTTCTCCCTCTGACCCTCTTCCCTCTCGTGCTTTCTCTCTCTCATTCTCTCTCTCTCTCAAATAAATAAATAAAATCTTTAAAAAAAAAAGACTATGTGTCTGGTTGTCCATCGTAATGTATTCTGGCTGCTTATATTAAGGGTATTCTGTCATATCCAAATGTAATATAAGCTATCAAATTATAATTAAAAATATTTGAACTTGCTGTCATTCTCCCTGTTACTTCCCACTGTTCTAATTATTTTTAAATAATTTAACCTATTTCTAATTATTTCGGTCTGGATAATAAAAATAACCAAACACAGATACATGGCCCAAAAGTTAATGAATCATGTGACTTATTTTTTGAATATCAGTGGAGGTGGGGATAAGAATAATTCCAATTTTAAGCAGATGATGAAGTGAGCTCTTATTGATATAACATTTAAGCAAAAACCTGAAGAAGGTGGGGAATTAGCTACACAGATAATTAAGGAAAGAACACTCCAGGCAGAAAGACGTGATATTACAAGTAAACTGGATTGCTCTTTGTGTTATATGGATGCTATGTTATAGGACAGTAAGAGTGGAAACAGTGGTATAAAGCAGTGACAGTATGCAGCTGGGGGTGGAAGAGGATTGCTGAGAGAGACCTCCATGCCAGACCTCAGTTTGGTTAAGCAGGACCTGATAACTTTTGTGTGCAGTGCAAGAAAAATACATAAAATAAAATATATAAAATATAATATATATATAAAATCCTGTGGACACACGTAGTCTGAACCCTACTAAAATAATGTTGTTGTTGTTGTTGTTTTATCATATTCTGCCCTTAAATTAACTAAAGCCTGTGATAAACTGAATCTATTAGAGCAACAAAAATCCTGGTCCCAGTTTAAAATACAGCCTGAGAGAAGAGGCATGCCTTTCACTGAAGTAATAATTACCTGTCTCTATAGTCTATATAGTTCTCTTTCACACAATCACTAATATTTAATTAAAAAAAACTACAAGACATAGAAGAGGCAAGAAAATCTGACACAGTGTCAAGAGATTAAAATATTCAAAAGATTCAGACTGAGAGAGCTCACATATGTTAGAATAATCAGACAGGGACCTTTTGAAAGTATGAAAAATTCATCAAAGGATATAGTGGAAAAGGCAAGAAAAATGTATGAACAAATGGGAAATTTTGGGAGAAAGAAACAATAAAAAAATGTCCAATAGAAGTAGAAAAGTTGCAGTAACAGAAATGAAGATATTTTGATGAGTTTATTAGAAAACTGGCAAGAACAGACAAAATGATCAATTAACTTGAAGACAGTTCAATGGAATTATCCACACTGAACAC
The DNA here is from genome assembly GCF_003265705.2 of Callorhinus ursinus. Taxonomy (NCBI): domain Eukaryota; kingdom Metazoa; phylum Chordata; class Mammalia; order Carnivora; family Otariidae; genus Callorhinus; species Callorhinus ursinus. The sequence continues at coordinate 23,272,365 of NW_027397068.1, forward strand.
TGAAACATGAGCAAAAAGTGAAGGAAGAAGGAAGGAAGAAAGAGAGAGAGAGAAAGAAAAAGAAAAAGAAAAAGAAAGAAAGAAAGAAAAAGAAAGAAAGAAAGAAAGAAAGAAAGAAAGAAAGAAAGAAAGAAAAGAAAGAACAGAAGGAAAGGAAAGAAGGAAAGGAGATCTGTGAATGAAGATCAAATGTCAAACATATGTAATTGGAGAAGAGAGGACAAAAACAAAGAATAAGGGAGAAACAATGGGGCAGCATAAATGTTTAAAGAGATAACAGTTCCCCAATAGGTGAGTAAATTCTTTTCATACTGACTCTCTCAAACATAACTATAACCTCTGGATGAAAATACAATCAATCAATAATTTTTTAAAAAAACAACTTTATAAATGGAAAATCTTAATGTTAATTTAGTCATATTTACCAACATTTCCCTTTCAGGTTGCTGCTTTTGTGTATTATTTAGGACATTTTTCTTACATTTAGAATATAAAAATATTTTCATATGCCTCTCAATACTTTATTAATTTAGGGGCATGGCATGAAAGTGTAATCTATTTTTTTCTATATGGATGCCTATTTGTCTCAACTACATTTATTGAAATGTGCTTATTTTGCCAATTGCTCTGTAGTGCCATTTTACTATAAATGATATATTTATATTCATGATAAAGATTTTCAGTTTGATTTGATTACTTGTCTGCTTTGTATATTTTTGTATGACTACTACATTGTTTTAAATATTGCATTTATGTTAAATTTATTTTTGCATTTCCATGCACATTATACAAGCAATTCAATGCTGTCAATTTTAACCAAGAAAAAAAAAAGGGGGAGAATTTTGATTTGGATTGCATTGTAATGCAATCAATCAATCAATAATTTTTTTAAATTATTGCAATCAATAATTTTTTAAAAAAACAACCTTATAAATGGAAAATCTTAATGTTAATTTAGTCAAGTTCCATATGAAGGAGAATTGTGATCTCTACAACAGTGAGTTATAACTCTGAGTGGGTTAATAAGGGGTAAAAAGCAGATGGAATTACTGGGCTGGAAGGACTGTAAATTATATAAAAAAGGAAGAGATGTTTAAATTTGAAATAACAGATTTGGAATAAGTATCAGTGATGACACATCCGGGATATGGCCATCGGAGTGAATAGATAATGTGGAATTTAGGTAAAAGTAGTTAAAATTCAGGACTATCAAAAAGAAAGGAAGAGAGAGAGAAAATTTGAACAAATTCTGAGTGGATTATATATTAATACTTTCACCAAGGAAAATAGAAAAGAGAAGACCTGGTTTGGAAGCACATGAGCCAATTTCAAAGTCCAGAGAATGAGAGGTTATGATTGGGAGATTTATTGTTTGTGGCTACAAAAAGTCTTAGTGAATGGAGTTAGCATCAAAGCAAAATGATGTTTCAGAGAAGGGGGGTAAAGGGGTATTTGGGTATAAGGAGGACAGTGAATATCAGTGATATATGGAGTGTGAGAAAGAAAGTAACGATTCTTTTAAAACCTGATTTTTGTTCAGTAAGGCAAAAAGATGAAGGGACTATTGGGGTGAACATTTGAAGAGGTGGAACATACGTACCATGGAATAAGGGACGCAGTGAAAAGGTTTGTTAGAGGGCAGAGAAGTGAAAAACTGGCTCAGAAAACCAAAAATAATTGTTAATGAGAGTATGAGACAAGTGTAAACTTTAAACAGAGCAAAGAGCAATTTTATTTAAGTAAAAAAAAAAAAAATGAGTTTATTTGGGAAGAGCAGAGGAATTGCAATCAGGACAAGCAAGCTATGGTGAACCAGAGGCACGTCTGAAGAGACAAGGATAGGTTATATTAGGTTTAAGGAGGAAACTGGAGTGGGTTGTTTTATTTTATTTTATTATTTATTTATTTATTTTTGGGGGGGGAGGGTTGTTTTAAACAAAAGTTTATTGAAGAAGAACAAGAGTTTGATGTGGAGATTTCTCATTGGTTGCAGGCTGTGGTTAGTGTGTTGTTAAGGTAGGCATGGATCTTCCTTCCTTAAAGGCAGGAAATAAATTCGCATGTGAAAAGTGCCCTCCCTTGTTGAAATAATTATCTTCCTTTTTCCTGCTGGTTATGTGGGCTGCAGTGAGTGGGATGTATGTGAGAACTTTCCTTTCGGGGCTTCCTGACTCCATTTTAAATGAGATTTCCTTTTTTTATTTTCAGATAAGAGTGTGAAATTCAGGTTTGAGAACAAGGCTACCAGGAAAGGGAGACATCCTGGGTTGAGTGGGCATGAACTCTCCAGGAATGCCTCAGCTCCTCTAAGGATGTTGTGGTGCCTGGGATTATTTGCGGTTCTGAGAAAGCTCTACTTTCAGTGAGCAGATCAAACACTAGATAAATTGCCTACCAGGAATAACAGCGATTTAAGCCATTGTGCTTGAATTTGAAACCTGAAGCAGTTGTGCTTATATTGAAGTAATAAGGCTTTCAATGTTAAATTTTTAAAGGAAGATTGTTGTGTTTATACATTTTTCTAAAGGTGAAATACTTAAGAAATGTTGCTTCTATTTCTAAAAAATATACTTGAGTATTATGAATATTAAATCAGAAACCTAGATTTCAAGGTGAGATTTCATATAAGGTAAAAGAGTATATTCAAACTGTGTATTGCTCATCATAATTGAAGTTTTTTAGAAGGGTTGTTTCAACAAATGCAGGGCTGTTAATAACTTTTAGTCGGAGTAACAGTTCTGACTGCTTACAAAATTGGAGGTGTTGAAGCTCAAACTAAAAATAAAACTAGTGTATTATTGTACAAATTGAAAAATAAAAATAAAAGACATAGGATGAGCTAGAGATAGAAAAGTATATTATGTGATACTTTGACTCAGGCTTTTTTTGAACAATAGGATAGTTAAAAGAAGGTAATCTAAGGGGCACAAAAGATAAAGATGAAAGAAGTTTAGAGGAAAATTTTTAAATGGTAGGAATAGCTGTTGAAATGAGCAGATTTCATAAAAGGAAAAAAAAATAAGATAAAAGAATTGCTTATTTATTTTAATAAAGGCTTGTTTTAAATATAGGGAGTCATTAAAATGAATCTGTGAAAGAGGATTATACTGGAGAGGTGATAATTAAAAATAAGCTGTTCATTTTTTTTCCCTATTAATTCAGATACCAACATTGTCCTCATTTACAAGCTTATGAATCTCTAGTCATTTAACCTAAATTCTGCCTAGTTCAATCAACAGTTCTTTTGTCAAAAACTTCTGGTTCACTGAGACTTCAAAGTAAATGTGTATATACACACACACATGCACACACCCCACATCACACATATAGCACATGCATGCTAATGAGTTCTAAAATTTTATTAAATAGTTTCAGACCACCATATCAGAGGTGTAGAGATAGAACATATGATTAAAATAGGCATTTTTTAAATTTACTTTTTAATGTAAAGGTATAATTCCCTAAATTAAAGAGTTCATCTACAGAGTACTTGTATTATAAGATTTATACAAATTTAACCATGAACTTGAAAAGGAGAGAACATAAAGATGGACAAAAAGGTTGATTTTATAGTGTGTGAGATGCCAGGTAGTATTTTAACTCAATCAATTTATGTTCTAGATGGATTTTTGCTCTATATTGGCCTCAATTGTTTTGTTCTTCTAATACTACCCTACTCAGAAGACTCTGGTGTCTAAATATGTCACAAGAGATTCTTAAATGCAAGACAACTGCATCTGGTGCTCAATAAAGAAACAGGGACATAACAGGGTAATGTTGATCACGTGCTGACTTATTACCTACTCCAGATGTGGGCCCATTGTCCATAACAGAAATCAATCAAATGTTTCTTCCCATCCTTTCTTCTTTTCTTTCTGAAATAAAATGATTTAAATATTTAGGAATGAAATATTATTCAAACAATATCAGCTCGCTCTAATATTTTACCATCAAGACAACAGATGGTGCTTTTTTATTTTTTTATTTTTTTTAAGATTTTATTTATTTATTCATAAGAGACAGAGAGAGAGAGAGGCAGAGGGAGAAGCAAGCTCCCCGCTGAGCAGGGAGCCCGATATGGGACTCGATCCCAGGACCCTGGGATCATGACCTGAGCTGAAGGCAGATGCTTAACCATCTGAGCCACCCAGGCGCCCACATGGTGCTTTTTTAATGTATATTCCAACAATTCCAAGGGCCCATTGAGCCTCCAGTCACCACAAAGAAAAAAGAGGAAGACCAAAGAGATATGACTCTCATTTTCCTGTCTGCCTGCTTCAACCAGAGAACATCTTCTTTCATCTTTTTTTATATATTTCACTTATGATTTTGTTTTTATAAAGGATATTTCCATATAACAAAATAAAAATGATTGAAAAAGTGGAAAGAGTACCAGACATTTAGTGAAGACTACTTTTCTGAATTCAGCGCCAGGTTTCGTAAATGCATGGAGTCTCTAAGACTATTGATTTTTCAATTTAGAAGTAAATAAGCAAGTGATTTTATTACTTTTTATATGTAACTTCAAATTTGCCTGTTTGTAAGTAATATGAGAGTAACATTTTCTATATTCCCTTTACTTGTTTTTTTCAGATGTTTAATTAGGTGGATGTTTTATCTACATGTGCATGGAAAACTTCTATACCACCAGAACCTCTGCCCCTATGTTCCTCACACCATCATAAAGTAGCTACTTATCCTTACCTGCAAGGTCTGTCCTCAGCCTTTATTGCCAGGATCCAGCCTGTACAGTTTAAAAAATTCAAAGAGCTCTAGATTGATAATTTCAGTGTCCAAGGATCTCTGCCTCTTTCCTGGTTTTTGCATTCTTTTACAAATTCATGGAGCCTTTGCCTTTGTCTTTGTAATACAGTCTTAGTAGCTTTTCCCTTACCTCATGCCTAATCCCTAAATTTGTCATACTGCTGAGTATTCCACTCTTTCTTGAATAAGGATATTAATGGTAAGTTTTATTGCTTCAAGGAATAAAGGTGACTAGGTTTTTGCACCACACATACACCTGCAGTCAGCGGGCTAGTCAACGTGATGCTGACCACATGCCTCCCTAATCTTCTACTCGATGCTGCTGCTGGAGCCTCCAGATTATCTTTCTGCATGTGGGAATCTTTTTCTCTCTGCTTTTTTTGTGATTTTCCTCTTTCCATACCTTTTATATTTGTGTAGTGCCATTGTTTTAGTCTAGGTGACCCATGGCACCCATCTGAGATCCCAGTATTAATATTTCCCCAAATTTGACACATTCCAGAAATTCATATGCAGGCTGACTACTCATTGTTAATGATGTGGGAAAGACATTAGGGTTTGGAGCCAAGGGCCAAGAAAATTCTTGAGATGTCTTTGGTGCCAAAAGGTGATTTTATGAAAGCACCGGGACAGGACCCGTGGGCAGAAAGAGCCGCTGCACCGGGGTCATGAGGAGGGGCCCATTATATACTTTCAAGTTGGGAGGGGGTTAGGGATCGCGTAAGTCTCTAGAGGATTTAGAAGCAAGGTTTCCGGGACCTTGAGGGGGTTAGCTATTGTTGGGAAAAGGTCATTTATTACTGTTTAATAAAACCTTAGTCATGAGACCCTACAGATGTATATCGGTGGGCCATATGCTTGGGGGTGTATCTTGTATGTATCATTTATTACTGTTTAATAAAACCTTAGTCATGAGACCCTTCAGATGTATATCGGTGTACAATATGCTTGGGGGTGTATCATGTATCTTGGGGGGTTAGAGATAAACGAAGTTTCCAAAGGAATTTTTATATGTTAAAGTAGGCTTACAGGATCGGGGGTGGGGGGTTAAAATTGCCCTTTTGCCCTTAGCAAAGTGTCAACATCGAGGCAGTTGAGTTCCTCGAGGCATGTCACTCTGCCTATTTCAAGGACTTGTCAGTGGACTCTAAGTAGTAAGGAAAGTTAATAATTTTTCTTCTGCCTTTGTTTCCCACATAAGTTAAGACTAACTTGATTATTATTGTCATTGCCTTACCAACTGTGGATCCTAATATTTTCTGCTTTCAAGTATACAGAACAAGAGGATTATTCACAGGGAGATTTTAACATTATAATGGAGCTGAGGTAACTGTCTAGCACTTTCTGATTCATTTGTGCTGGTGTTGGGTCCTCAAATATTTCTTTTCTTGTTCTAGCAATTTGTTAGTTTCTAAAAGATGAAATTAACAGGCAGAAGCTTCTAGATGTTTCGTGAGTTCAGGAGGTCATTTTTGAGTTCAAGGGTCAATCCTGGGTCCAGGGAGTCAAGGGGTCTCATTGATGACACCCCCACCCTCAATTTAGATGCCAGTTGCAAACCCAGGCTGTCACCTGTGCTTCTAGCAACCTATTATAGATCACAGGTTCCAATGACCCCTTCCTCAGTTTCAATTACTTTGATAGACTAGCCCACAGACCTCAGGGAAACATTTATTTACATTACCGACTTATTAAAGAATATGAGTACAGACGAACAACCAAGTGAAGTGATACATAAGGTGAGGTCCAGGAGGGTCCGAGTGGAGGAGCTTCTGTCCCTGCGGAGTTGGGAGACATCACTCTCCTGGTGTGGATGTGTTTGCCTACCTGGAACTTCTTTGAACCCCACACTATTGGAATTTTGTGGAGTCTTCTCATATAAGCATGATCAGTTATTAACTCCATTGCTAGCCCCTCTTCCCTCTCTGGAGAATAGAGTGGTGGAGTTGAAAATCCCAAGCCTCTAATCATGGTTTGTTCTCTCTGGTGAGCAGCCAGCAACCCATTCAGAGTCACCTCATTAAAACAAAAGATGCTCCTATCACTCTTATCACTTAGGAAATTACAAGGGTTTTAGGAGCTCTGTGCCAGGACTCACGGGCAGATACCTATATATATTTTCTATTTCTCACACCTCTTAACTGGTCTTCCTGCTTCTGCTCTTGTTTGCACAGTTTCTCACAGCACAAACTCCAGAAAGAACCCATTGTAAGCCAGATTGTGTCCTTCCTCTGTGCAAAACTCTTCAATGTCTTCTCATCTTTACTCAAAGGAAAAGTGCACGATCGCTAATGCGATTCATGATCTGGATCCACACCTCTTTGATCTCATCTCTCCTGGTCCCCACTCTGTAGCACTTCAGCCACACTGTCTTCCACTCTTCCTCAAATCTGCTAGTCATTCTCCTCAGTAAGTCCCTTGAGTGGAAAAATGTTAGCATATTTTCACATTGCTTTAAGAAGGTGCATCATATGAGATAATTGCATGACTAAGTTGACTCATTTTTCTACACATGATTCATCCGCTTTCAGTGTCATGTGAGAAAACTAAAAATTATTCCTATTTAAAGCCACACCAGATGAACTTTTGACCTTCAGTTTCCTCCTATCAGCTGACGGGTATTTCAAGTATTAAAAATAATTTTAAAATATGCATTCACAAGGCGTAATTAAAGTGGTAAATCTGTTACTGAAGGACAAAGTCACAAACTCTGTTTCATAGAAATTATTTTTGTATTACCTGCTGTCAGACTCATTCCAGTCATTCATTTCAAATGAAGTAAGATGAGAATGAATTATACACATAATTACTTAAATGGTCCATTTTATTCTTTCCATATGGATAAAATTAGTATTAGATAGATTGTGGTGACTATTTAGTAACCGATTTTGTTAAAATTCATAGATAAGACATTAATTTTCCATCTTCTACGTTATTCAGTTAAGAAGTAAATGAACATGGAGAGGGCACAAGCTTTGTGGGAAATCTTTTTAATTCTTTTGAGAAAATGGTGATTCTCTTCCATTATAAATGAAGAGAATTACTTTTGTCAAAGTGAAAAATCCTTTGCCTGTTTTCTACAGGGGTTTTCAATGTCACTACATGTATAGAATTATCCACTTATAAAATAACAGGAAATTTATCTCATCAGAAGGTCATTTTAGAGTAATAATTTTGCTTAAAAGTGTTCATATGTTATTGTGAATTGCTTTCAATAAGGTTTTTAAATATATTTAGAAACTTATATTAAGGTGTAAGATTATTGTTTTATGGAATATTTCTCCTCCTAAAATTTCTGTCTTACTGCTCCACAGAGATAATGAATAGTTTCAGAGGGCAGAGGAAAAATTTTATAGATGCAGTGTTATCTAAGTGCCCAAGAAATAATGTATTCCAACTAGTGATGAAAACGTTTTTTTCTGTGGCATTTTTGTTCCTCTTGTGACATATCATATACTACTTTGAATTAAAGATCTGGAATTGATTGTTTTCACATAATAACCTCTCCACATTATAAGTCAATGTTTGATAGTGACAGAATATTTGGCTATGTAAATATGTCCTTATTTATTTAAAACCATTTCTCAGTTGATGAACAATTAGGTTGGTACCTATATTTTTGTTATATAAATAATTCTGCACTGAGTATTTATTTATATATAAACTTTCACAATATTTTGTAGTTATAGTTTTAGAATCAGTATTACAAATCAGGGATGACACAGATATGATTAAATCACCTTCCAAAAGGATATTACTATTTATATTCTCATGAGCAGCGAATGGTATGAGTCCAGTTCTCTAGTACTTTATCCAGGTTTTATTTTTTTATGGATTATTCTTAGTGTACATATCTTCTTACGTTTTTCTTCGTTAAGTTGTTCATCTTTTGTTAATCATCTCTTAAGAGTTAATTATTAATATTCAAAAATGTCTTATTATATATGTGAACACTTTTTTATTTATGTTTTGCAAACATTTAATTCTGGTCAGTCACTGTTTTAAAAATGTGTTTGTGGTGTCTTCTATCTTACATTTTTATGATGTGTTATACCTTATAGATATTGTATTAATTTATCCAATTCTGTGTAATATATTGCCTCAAAACTTAGTGGCTTAAAACAAACAAACAAAAAAAGTAATTTTCTTTCAGTTTCTCTGAGTCAAGAATCTGGACACAGCTCAGTTGGTCCACTGACAAAAGGGTCTCATACAAGGCTGAAATCAAGGTGGTGGCTAAGTCCACAGTTTTATCATCAGGAAAAACTCAGAGAAACCCACTTCGTTTTTTTGTTTGTTTGTTTTTAAGATTTTATTTATTTATTTGACAGAAAGAGATAGCGAGAGAGAGAACACAAGCAGGGGGAGTGGGAGAGGGAGAAGCAGGCTTCCCACTGAGCAGGGGACACTTAATGACTGAGCCACCCAGGTGCCCCCAGAGGACCCACTTTTAAGCTCTTTTGCAAGTTGTTAGCAAGATTCAGTCCTTCCCCCATTGTTGGATGGAGGGCCACAATTTTCCACTGTCTGCTGACTAGAGACCATCTATGACTTGTGGTTCCATGCCATGTATCTCTCTCCATGGGGCACCTCACTTGGCAGCCAATGGCTTCCATTTGAGTGTGCAAGTGAGAAAGCAAGAGATGGTGAGCAAGGTGGAAGCCAGAGTCGTTTTGTAACCTAATCTCAAAGGTGGTATTACATCATTTTTACCATATTCTTTTCCTTTGAAGCAAGTCAATAGCGCCTGCTCACGCTACTAGAGAGGAGATTATACAAGTGAATGAATATGGGGAGGCAGGGATCTCTTTGAGAGGCATCCGGAGCTGAGTACCACAAATGTCAAATTTTTATTTATGCAAGTTTGTCTGAATTTCCCTTTATTGTTTATAGCTTGACAGGAAAAATGTAGCTTATTTATAATTCCTTTACTGTGGCAAGAATAGTGTTTGGAATGTAATAAAGACTCGTTAAATATTTCCTGAATAAATGCACCAATAAGTAGACTGAAAAGATAGCCACAATTCCCACTCCTTCCTGTGTCCATGGCACTTGCAATGTGATTTCATAGATCCTTCCATCAAGAGGTGGGTACTATGCCTTCACACCCAGAATCTGAGTTAGTTTCATGATTTGCTTTTGGAAACAGAATGTGGCTTCAGTGACAGTGTGCTAGCTCTGAGTTAGGAGATCAAGTGGCTTTTTATGACTCCACTCTCTTTCTCTTTGAACTCTATTGCTACCATGTGACCAAGCCTGAGCCAACATGCTGGAAAACTAGAAATCATGTGGATAAGACACAAACTGTCCAATTTTAGGAATCTACTGCCAAGCAGAGCCGCAGCTACCTGCTTATCAGAAAGTGGTTGCAAACACGAAAACTGTGGCCAGTCAACAACATAAGGACCACCAGCTGAACCTGACCCAAATTGTTGAACCATAGAATTGCAAGCCAAATAAATGTTATTTTGAGGTGGTTTATTAAATGGCAAAATCTAAATAATATACTCACATGAATACTTTTTATTTATTTATTTTCTATTATTTGGCAAAATTCACTAGTGAAGCCATCATCAGGTCCTAGACTTTTGGTTGTCGGCAGGTTTTTGATTACCGATTGAATCTCTTTGCAAATAATCAGTCTGCTCATATTTTCTATTTCATCATGATTTAATCTTGGTAGGTTGTATGTTTCTAGGAATTTATCCATATCTTCTAGGTTGTCCAATTTGTTAGCATATAATTGTTCATAATAGTCTTTCATAAGCCTATATATTTCTATAGCATCAGTTGTACTGTTCTCCCTTTCGTTTCTTTCTTTTTTTTTAAAGATTTTATTTATTCATGACAGACAGAGAGAGAGAGAGAGAGAAGCAGAGGGAGAAGCAGACTCCCAAGGAGTAGGGAGCCCGATGTGGGACTCGATCCCGGGACCCTGGGATCATGACCTGAGCCGAAGGCAGACGCTTAACCATCTGAGCCACCCAGGCGCCCTCCCTTTCATTTCTAATTTTATTTGTTTATATACGTAACATGCTTGGTGCACACTTTCATTGAATGTTTAAAAAATGTCCCTTCATTGTTGTTTCATTTTATATGTCAGCTGTAAAAAGTGTGATACTAGGCTAATTGTTTTACTTGTATAAGTGATTTGATTTGATCTTTTGTCTGGAAACTTTGAGGATTTGTCTTTTTCTTTGACTTTTAATGGGTTTACTAGAATATGTCTTAGAGTTGCTTGTTCTCAGATGTTTTCAGTCAACTAGTGAGATCTTCAGAAACCCCAATAATGTAAGTCATATTCCTTCTTTCTCTATCTTTCAGGTTCATTAGTTTCTGACTTTTTACTTCTTTATGTCATTTTAAATCTCTTGGTTGTTTTCCTGCCTTTTTACAGTATTCTTTATTAAATTTTTATTTGAATTTATTCTCCTTTGGGCAACTTGTAATAGGATATTCACCTATGAGATAAGTTTGCATTTTCTTCCATTTCTTTCCCTTTTTTTTTTTGGTCCATTTCTACTTTTAGTTTGAATTTCTGATTAGTTTTTCATATCTCCAGTGTTTCTTGACTATATATTAATCTTTAGAGCATTAACATATTTTTCTTTATTTCGTGGAACTTGTATTTTTTATGTCCTTTATAGGATCAATTTCCTTCAGTTGATACATACACAACTTTGTTTCATGATTTTCTGCATTAGTTTCCTAAGGACGTTAGGAGTTTTATTTAGATTTTATGATATTGAGGTATTTTATATGATTTTTTTTTGTTTAACCTTGCTCAAATATATCCCTTTTACACACAATTATTTTGCAGCTTCAACATTCTGTCTTCAAATAATATTTATGGTGTGATTTTTCCATAAAATTTACATAGGTGTGAGGTTATTTTTTACCATTTAAGGAGGAAATTTGGGGAGGTATTTACTATGATACCAATATTGTCTATAGCTACTCAGAATTCCTACTCCGAATATTTCACATTTATTTTTGACATTTTTATCTTTCTTGGTTATTCTTGTAATCAACATTCTTAAATTTTAAAAAGTTAACTTTCTTTCTGTTTATAATTTAAGGATATTCTTTAAATCCTTGGTAATTTACGAAACAATGGGGCATAGCTGTATCCTGCTATAGCTTTAGGAAACATCAACTATTTCACTAGCTATAAATGTCTAAAAGTTTAGTAGTTGTTTCTGGAGGCATTTTGTTAAGAGTTTAGAAGGTAAATGGATATTGCTGTCTTTACTGCAAATGAAAGCAAATTATTTCTCTTAAAAATACAAAAACAATAATGAAATCAAGTTCACATATGAAAAATTGCAAGTCACCAGTCTGGGAATAACAATGTGAAATCTCTCATAATCTGATTCCCAGACTAAACTACAACCAAATAATATGTGTATTTAATATACAATTCAACAACTCGTAATGTCAAAACCCTTCAAATACAAATGTACTTTCATGTATTTTACCTAAAATCCCACTGTATAAAGGCAGTTAAGGATACACAGTAGAATGAGGGGGAGGGGGTATTTTCCAAATCTACATGTAAACCAAAAAATATTTAACTATATGTAATACCTTGTGCCAGATGAGAGTAAAATAAATACAGCAGGTGGTATTTTACTCTCTAAAAACAAAGCCCTTCACGTTCTGCATGGAGAACATTGGGTGTTATATGCAAACAATGAATCATGGAACACTACATCAAAAACTAATGATGTAATGTATGGTGATTAACATAACATAATAATAAAAAAATAAAAATAAATACACACACACAAAAACAAAGCCCTTAACTTGTTGAAATAAGCCTTAAACCCATGAGGAGATAATTTTAAAAATATAACAATTTAAAAATGTGTAGATTGAATTGTAATCTGATATTAAACCTTGGATTTCTGACTTATCTTTTATTCTCAGGAATATGGCCCATTTGGGCACACTGATGATATTTCTCAACACATTTGTTTATCAGATGATGGGACCAATAATCACAATCTAAGTTCAAAGAAATGCAAGCGAGTCCAACTGGGGAGACTTAAAGGACGGGTATTATTCAAATTGGATCATGAAAAATAGGTTGGAGTTAGAGAAAGAAAGGAACAGGAGGAGCACACCTGATATGAGAAATAATGTGACAATGGTAGAGAGCACTAGGTTGCCATCAGGATTATTCTTCTCCTTCTCTATAGGACAGAATTATGGCTGGCCATACAGACACCCATATTGAAGGTTCAAATCCCTCTTTCAGGTAGATACAGCCATATTACTAAATTCTTGTCAATGAAATATAAACAGAACTGCAATAAGTCACTATCAGCATTAACCCACCACTGGGTGGGCTCTTCTATATTCTTTTCTCTTCCAGTAACTTAGTTGTTAACACTGATGTGATCATGAAGATGAAAACCAAAACCTTAGAAAATGGTAGAGAAACAAGATAGAAGGACCTGCATCACTGAGTGACTATGCAGAATAAAGATACCCAGCTTATTCAGACTACTTACTTTAAGACTAGTACATGAGAGAACTAGATTTCTAGCGTCTTTAATCCATTGTGTTGTAGGGATCTCATTTTTACAATGTTTCAAACTCTTAACTATGTTAACTAATCTTGAATAATATAGTGAACACAAGTACAAAAGGGAGGAAGCACCGTAAAACATTATGTGCTAGGATTGGATTAGTTGATTATAATCTAAAAAAAAAAAAAAAAGAATGTGACTGAGGAAAATATAGATAAATGAGGTCTATCATCTCTTCCAAGAAGTGTCTTCACAAAAAAGAGATGTGCAAGTTGACTTTTCTAATTGTAGAAAGGCTATTTAGGAGCAGTGGATTAAGATGATATACAAATTCCAAAATGTGGAGTCTCTTAAGACAAGGCTGAGGAGTCTGGAATTTGCCCCTTCAGACTTTGGCTCATAAACCTGAAGCCATAACTGAAGAAGGTAGGGTATAATTAGCAAATTAGAAACATAGAATTCCCCTTCATTTCCATAAATTAACAAATTTTGACATATACATTTGAACAATAACATTATCAGTCTGTTTTTCTTTGTTTTCACTCTTTGGATATAGAAGTAATTACAGGAAACATTGCACTTTATTCCTAACTTTTTTTGAAAGAAAATAATGTAAATGTTACTATGAGTAACAATCGACAGGCAATCTTCTTGTTGAGGGGATAATAGCAGAGTACATGCTCCATCCAGTGTGGGTAGTTTTCTATTAATGCCAGCTGACTCTTGCCATATAGGAACCCAGGCTCAAATTTCTCAATCTGCTGTCATTATTTGTTTGTTTGTTTGTTTTCCAAGATAAGCCAGGAATCTGGGCTTTCAAACTTAAAATTTCCTTGTCTTAAATGTTGGTAGAAAATTGTAGCTTATAATGCTGGGCTAAACTTTACTGTGACAACAAAACTGACCATGTCTGTAGGCCATATTTGGTCAATAGTCTACCAGCCTATGCTTTTCTGAGAACATTTCAGCAAGGGAGAAAGAGTGAAAATATCTTAAAAAGAGCAACCCAATTGATGAGCAGATGATTTGAAATAAGCAAATATTATTTATGGTGAGAGAAAAGAAAGGAAATAATATTTCTTGTGCTCAAAATAGTTATTATATAAAATGCCTCACACAATTTATTTCATTATGCTCACAAAACTCCTGTAGTTCGATATTTTATTTTCTTTTCTATGGTAAGTAAATTGAACCTTAAGGAAGTAAAATAACATACTGTTTTGGGTTGAATAACCCAAGAAGCAGAGGCCGAATAAATATATTTGAGCACAGATAGTTTCTTTGGAATGTAAACTCATGAAGCACTGGTAGGGAAGTGAGACAGAGGAGAAAAGGAAAATAAGTCAATATTACTTGGGTAGACTATAATATGCCTCAGAATTGGTACACCTTGCCCCTATCCTCCCATGGGACAAGGAAGCTGGGTTATTTACCCACTACACCTGCCTGTCATTTGTGGAGGACTGCTTCCAAGAACATTAATTGTCTGCCACCTCTAACGTGCCTCATGCTGTTGCTGGAGAACATCCCTGTGGCCAGAGGTAGCCCTCAGGCAGAGTGTTGCAAATACTTCAGAATAAAGCTGCTGGCATGTGTGGATACCCTGAATGCTGAGGGGATATGGAGTCCCAACCATATCTTCCACGTTGGACCAAATTTGCTGAAGTATTTAATCTAGGGATGCGAGCAGAAACTGACAGATGAGCAAGTGAAGGGGATAAAGAAGAAATATTCAGATAGTAGGTAAAAACTAGAACAATATGGCATTATAGAATTCAAGCGTGGGTGGAATGAGAGATTTATAAAAATTAATAGAATCAAATAATCTATTAGTGCATAAAATGCATTATATTCTCTTTGGGAAATTCTCCAAAGTTTAAATATTCCAGACCCACATTGAAATTAGAAATATGAACCAAACGATAATTTTTGTCTTCAGAGAACTTGAAATTACATGAAATCATGGTCAATAGAAGACAGTATAGATTGTCATACTCTTAACAATCTAGAGATGGATTTTAAACATTCTAAGGTAATATTATTTTCCTCAATAGGGTATCAGATCTATTTTCTTTTTTTTTTAAGATTTTATTTATTTATTCATGAGAGACAGAGGGAGAGAGAGAGAGAGAGAGAGAAGCAGAGGGAGAAGCAGGCTCCCAAGGAGCAGGGACCCCGATGCGGGACTCGATCCCAGGATCCCGGGATCATGACCTGAGCCGAAGGCAGATGCTTAACCATCTGAGCCACCCAGGCTCCCCAGATCTATTTTCATATGAAGCTTTCAGATACTTATGTAAGCCCACGTTCAATCCAAATTGACCTGGCCTATCTATTACTTTGTTGTGATGCACACATCTACAAGTTTTATGTCACATCCCTTTTCAATATTCAAATCTCCTTAGGTAATATTCCTTCATTAAGTCCACGTTTTGGCCAACTACTCCTGAATTTTTTTCTGCAAAATGTTTCTAGAACTTTTGTTCAGTTTTATTTTATTTTATGTTAAGGATTCCAGTTGAGAGAAGGAGTATAGATCATATAGCTAGATCTGTATTGATTCTATGATAATCACCATAACAATCAAATATAAATAAAACTAATTTCCAGGTCAACTTCAGAAACAGCAGAACCAATATAGGTTTTGAAAGCAGTCTGGTTGTACATGGCTAACTAGCACAGGAGGGAATAAATCTTGCCAAGCAACAAAACAACTTGCTATTTATACACTCCCTGGAGGGAAAAGGTGATATTGACATGGAACACATACAAGGTCACCATATGGAAAATAGGTTTAGTAAATCCATACCAAACTCTGAATGATAACTGAGATTTGCATTGTCTCCCTGTTACTTTGCCCACGCTTTTCTACTTAAAAGTTAGGTAATGTAGTACTTTTTGTCAACTAGCTGATTTTTTTAGTTTCTGGAGTTTAAAATTCTGTGTACTTAAAAGCATCTTTCAATCAAAAAGCATAAAACTTTGTCCCAAGCTTTGGTTACATGACCCGTGAAAAAAGTAAAGAACACTAGATCTGTCAAAGAGAGGGCTGTTGCTTAGTAGCACATACTGGAGTGTCACTTTAGAAAAGAAAGATGTATTTATATGTGGAGCTAGATTTCCCAGAGAAGCAGTTTACACCATGCTCTGCCAAGTATTTATCTGGCAGTCAATAAATG
Source organism: Callorhinus ursinus (assembly GCF_003265705.2). Taxonomy (NCBI): domain Eukaryota; kingdom Metazoa; phylum Chordata; class Mammalia; order Carnivora; family Otariidae; genus Callorhinus; species Callorhinus ursinus. The sequence goes on from NW_027397068.1 coordinate 23,288,842, forward strand.
ACAGTGATGATGGTGATCTGTTAGACTTACAAGAGCACCTGGAGGAACTATCACGCCTGACTGATAAGCTGAGAAAAAACAGTGAGAAATAGAATTGGGACCATGAGAGCTCCACCTGATAAACAGCCCACAGCCTGTAGACCATGAGAAAAGACTGAAGTTACTTTGGGGGATTAATTAATTGGAGATGGCAAATAATTCTGGAATTCCTAAATTCTTACCACCCAGCTAATAGAAACTGTCTAATGAACATTTCACATTTTGCTTCTCAAATTATTTTCCATCAAGAAGTAGTAGGGGGAAAAAAAAAATCTACCAAAGGCCAACTCATCTCAACATAAAATGTCACCAACATAAAATGACCAAAACCACTATGCGTTAAGATTTTATGTAATAAGATGTTTTAGTAGTGATTATGGTGAATGGAAAATAAAAACACAAAACTAAAAACTAAGATTTCTGGAAGAATGGGAAGGGATATTAAACAGGATGGAAAGTGTGACCTATTGTTTTATCTTATGGTTTGCTATAAGGGATCCCCGTAGATATACTACCCTCCCTGGTGTGAGGCCTCATCAGTCTGCAACTCTGTGAGGCATTAGATTCAGCAGGCTCAATGAAAAGAAAGAGGAAAATTCTCACAAGCCAAATCATACAGAACTTCACCAGGGGAAAAAATGTGAAACAAGTTCAGGATAAGGCAAAGAGCTCAGGGAAGAGAGTTGAGAAAAGTTTCATCTATAAATAAAAGCAGCGGTACAATGTTGCCCCAATTTATATTTGAAGACACTATTCTTTGATGACTGCCCGTAGAGCAGTGCCAAGGTTTGAGGCTTAATAGATTTACAGAGCCTTCTTTTGCACTTGCTCTATTCTCTGTGTAATTCTGAATTTCAAGCTGCTGGATAACCTAGAGGAGCTTATTGCCATGACGACAGTGAGGCATGATTGTTAAAATAGATCAGAATGTTTATTTTTCTAAGTATTCATTTTAAACACTTGTTTACAGCTTCTTTTCATTTTCAATTTGTTCATATAGTACCATTTTGGCTGTCCATTTCCCTTTGTTTTTACCACTTGCACCAAAGCAGAGAATTAGCTATTATAACTAAAATTGCCACACTCAAAATGGGTGCTGTAAGTACTACCCTTGACATTAGCCACCTTTATTGCTGTAAGACTCTCATCTCGGTTTAGGTTAATATTGACCATAGATTTAACAATGTAATAAAAAATTACTAACCCAACAACTATATCAACTCAAGGAGAGATATGCATCATGAAACACATGAACTATTTTAACTTTTTATTTACATTGAACTGCATTAATCATGAACATGTAGACCTCAGTAGCAAGACAATAGTGGTAGGAAAATATAAAATAGGTTGGAAAACACTGCCTCAAGGTAGACTCCCCTTAATTCTCCATGTTTTCTGGGCCTGAGAAATCTGAGCGTAAGAAGTGTAAGTGTTCTACCTAGGTTATTTATAACTTGAGAAATGTATTTTATTAATGACCATTACTGATAATGCTAACAGAATGTATTTAGGATGCCGTATTTTCTGTATCTATTCATAAGTAGGTTTTAGATCACGTAGTACTATAACGAGTCTGTGACGTATATAGAAAACGTGGAGCTACACCTGTATTACAGATAAAACTGACGAGTGCTAGATCTTATGTTCATATACGGCAAATTCAGGATTGGAAGCTTGCTGATCGCTTTGCTTTCTACAACAGAGTCAAGCAACACACTCGGTTTAAGCTAATCAGTAAAAATTATTTTAACTCCATTCAGAACCTGGCACAACAGGCACTGAAATATTAGATAAATGGATGTTTAGTAATGAAGGACTGTCATCTCTTCGACTCTACCTTTTCACCAAAATACATTCAAAATGGTTAAGCTTGATTCCTTATTTTGTTTTGTTTTGTTTATTATCATATTTGAGTAATCTCCACAGAGACTAAAGCCCTATCTCCAGCTTCCAGTGTAACATCTGTCACATAGTAAAAAGTCAATGTAGATTTTTTTGAATGAAAAAAATTTTTGGATGGCTCTTTGATTGCCTACTCGGCTGGATGACTGCATTTTTTTATTTATACCTTGGGATCTTGTTATTTGAAGTTATTATTGGATTGTCTAAAATGAACAATGAAAACTAAGGAATTCTTCACTTCATCTATAGCAGTGATAATTGTGATGGTTAAATTATTCATTTCTTGATTTCACTTCTCATATAATGACTCAAGGTGTCTAGGTTGGGATCCAAAAATCTGCATTTTAACACACTGAAATTTATACTAATGCAGGCTGTGGATTATGTTTTGAGAATACTCTTTCATGGTATATCGGTCTGATTAGAACAGGCTCTGTTCAAAATTCTTGAGCAAATCTAGGATAAATTGTCAGACTTTAGATTACATACATCTCGAAGTACTAAACTGATCTCTGAACTCCTGGCAGAAGTCTCACAAAGCAGTAAGTATTGTTATGAACATTAACAATAAAAATAAGAAATCTGCATTGAGCATTTGACATGTGCAGTGCTTTAGAGTGTAAGGTATAGTTCTTGATTCAGAAAGCTGGGTTAAAATACTGGTTCTCTCCTTTAGTAGTTGTATCTCCCTGGTCCCATTGTCTAACATCTTTCTTCTTTAGTTGTTTTATTTGTACAATGTAGAAAAAATTAAAAATAACAAATAACATTTCCTGTTTTTAAGGAAAAAATTAAAGTAAAATTTAAAAAAATTAAATTAAATATAAGTACATTTCTTATTTTGGAAAAAAAAAACTTAAAGCAAGTGAACACTAAGATATTATGGGTATTAGTATAAAGTATTAAAGGTTGATATTGACTCACAGATAAGCTGTCTATTTCCAAAGATAACTAGAATTTTTCTTGAATCTTATACCTGTGTTCTATCAGACCTGCAAAAATGGGTTTTCTCTACTAAATACTCTGAAGAAATTTATTTAAGACTTAAAAAATCATAGACAAAGCTGCACAATGAAATAGCAATACAAAAACATTTATGAGAGTTTCATCCTTTTTATCACATATTGCATGAGAAGAGGAGAAATGAGAAAGGAATGAAATCCTGGAATGTGAAATTTGTTAGAAAGTTCAGAATTTCTCTAGTCCACTGATGCCATTTTACAGACAAGTAATTTATCAATCAAATTTATCAATTTATCAACAGATGCCTGGATCTCTACCACTATAATTCATGTTCATTGCAATGGATATGCTAGCCTTTTATATAATTGAAGCAATAAATTCCAGGTTTCAACCAAAGATACCATCACATTTTTTTCTACATGAAGAATATAGAATGTCTTATGTATTGACATAATGCCTTTAACAAAGTATTTGTTTAATTAATATGTATTATATATGAATTGTATATAAGTATATATGGTTATATAATCAACAGAAATATAAAACTACATTTTTATATATATCTATACACACATAATTATATGTACACACACATTATACAGTAATACTCAAACAAGGCTGTTAATATTCTTTGACTGAAACAAACACAAAAGCTATCTTAACCAATCATTAACAGAATAATACTAACACAAAGATTAAGTCTCTTTGCTACTTTTCAACATTAGTTGTTTTTTTCCCAAATTTACTAAAGACTAATTCTAAAGTTTAAGAGGAAAAGCAAAAGAACCATAATAGCTAACACAATATTAATGGAGAAAAAACAAAATCAGGTGACTGACATAACAGAGCTTCAAGGCTTACTATAAAGCGGTAGTGATCAAGAAAGGGCAGTATTAGCAAAAGAACAGACAAATAACCAAAGGAACAAAATAGGGAGTCCAGAAATAGACCCAGATAAATATAGATAGCTAATCTTTGACAAAGGAGAAAGGAAAGTCTTTTCAAGAAATGGTGCCAGAACAACTGGATATCCACATGCAAAAAAACAAAAAACAAACAAAAAAAAACTTAAAACTTTCACAAAATGAACTCTCAAAATATACTAGAGGTGTAAATGTAAAATGCACAACGATGAATCTCCTAGAGGATAACATAAAATATAGGTGATTTGGGGTTTAGTGGTAACTTTTTAGATTTAGTACCAAAGCACTATTGAAGAAAGAAAAATTGATTCATTAATATTAATTCATTAGTACTCATTAATATTAAAAACTACTGCTGTGCAAAAGATATCATTTAGAGAATGAAAAGACAAGCCACAGATTTGGAGAAAATATTTGCAAATACATATCTGTTACAGGACTGGAATCTAAAATATGCAAACAGTACTTAAAACTCAAAAACAATGAAACAAACAACCTGATTAAAAAATTGGCCAAAAGTGAACAGATACCTCACCAAAGAAGATATATAGGTGGAAAATAATGCTAATCATCACATCATTAGGGTACAAAATAACAATGAGATACCACTACAAACTTACTTATAATGTCTAAAATCTAATACCACAGACTGGTGAGGATATGGGTGGGAATACAAAATGCTACAGCCACTTTGGAAGATAGTTTGGCAGTTTCTTACAAAGCTAAACACATATTTACCATATGATCCAGCAATCACACTCCTTGGTATTTACCCGAGGGAATTTAAAAGCTGTTCACAAGAATCCTGCACATGAATGTTTATAGAAGCTTTATTCATAATTGCAAAACGTGTAAGCAACCAAGATCCATCAGTAGGTGAATCAGTAAACAAATGGGGTACATTCATTTAATGAAAAATTATTCAGCACTAAAAAGAAATGAATTATCAAGACATTAAAAGGCGGAAACTTAAATGCATATTGCTAAATGAAGGAATTCCATCTGAAAAGCCTGCACATTGTGATTTGAACTATTTGATATTCTGGAAAAGGCAAAACTACAGAGGCTGTAAGAAAAGATCAGTGATTGCTAATAGTTCAAGGGAAGGAAGAAGCAAAGGGGATTTTTTAGACAGAAATCATTCTGCATGATACTCAAATTGGTGTACACATTATATATTTGCCCAAACTCTTAGAATGTACAGCACACAGTGAACTCTAATGAAAACTATGGACACTAGTTTAATAATGTATCAATATTGGCTTCTCTATTGTAACAAATGTTTCACACAAAAGCGAGATGTTAATAATAGAGGGAAGGGGGGGTTTGGAGTGATGTGGGGGGTATTTATGAAGTCTCTGTACTTTTCACTCAGTTGTTCTGTAAACTTAAAGTGCTCTAGAAATAGTTTATTAACTAAGGAAACAAAAAAATTAGCAATATGACACATTTTAATTATTTTAAAGAAAAAACAATTTTAATTATAAATTTACTAAACTATTTATTATATTAAAATTTAAACAAAAAATCAATACTATGAAAACCTTTTTAGATCACAAAAATTGTTCCCAAAACCTCTTAAAAATCATAGTTAATAAAGAATTTTGGAAGAATTTGGAAACACACATATGAGCTAAGTATGACAACCTAAAGAGTTACATAACGGGAATTTTTTCAACTTTTTATTTATTTATTTATTTATTTATTTATTTATTTATTTATTTATTTATTTATTATGTTATGTTAGTCACCATACGGTAGATCATTAGTTTTTGATGTAGTGTTCCATAAACTTTATTTAAATAGAAGTTATTAAATACGTTCTGAAAATCAGAATAGTTTGAAAGGATTAGTATATTTTTAAAAAATCTTTTGAGTATAGTTGACACACAGTGCTACATTAGTTTCAGGTGGACAACATAGTGATTCAATATCTCAATACATTATGCTGTGCTCACCACAAGTGTAGCTACCACCTGTCACCGTACAACACTATTACAGTATCATTGACTATATCCCCTGTGCTGTGCCTTTTATTCCTGTGACTTATTCATTCCATAACTGGAAACCTGTATCTCGCACTCCCCCTCACTCATTTGTCCATCTCCCCATCCACCTCCCCTCTGACAAACATCAATTCATTCTCTGTATTTATAGATCTGATTCTGCTTTTTGTTTGTTTTGTAGATTCCACGTATGAGTGGAATCATATAGTATTTGTCTTTCTCAGTCTCATGTATTTTACTTAGCATAATATTTGCTAGGTCCATCCATATTGTTAGAAATGGCAAGATCTCATCATTTTCATGGCTGCATAATATTCCATTGTGCGTGTGCGTGCGTGTGCATGCGTGTGTGTGTGTGTGTATACCATCTCCATTATCCATTCATGGACACTTAGGTTACTTAGGTTGCCTCTATATCTTGGTTATTGTAAAAAAAATGCTGCAAAAAATATAAGGGTGCATGTATCTTTCTGAATTAGTGTTTTGTGTTCTTTGGATGAATACTTAGTAGTGGAATTATTAGGTCATACGGTATTTCTATTTTTAATTTTTTGAGGAATCTCCATGCTGTTTCACAATGACTGCAACAGTTTACATTTCCGCCAATAGTGCACAATGGTTCCTTCTTCTCCACATCCTCCCCAACACTTGTTATTTCTTGTCTTTTTTATTTTAGCCATTCTGACAGGTATAAGGTGATATATCATTGTGGTTTTGACTTGCATTTCCCTGATAATTAATGATGTTGAGCATCTTTTCATGTGTCTACTGGCCATCTGTATGTCTCTTTTGGAAAAATATCTATTCAGGGATTAGTATAATTCATCATGCGTAATCAGTGTTAGAAACTGAAAACTCACCATGCCTCCAAAGACCTAACTAAAATGAAATATTTTGTTGTGTCCTTTTCCTCAACTGAAAAATATTTTAACAAATAGCACATATTTAGAGAATGACTACTTTTAGTTAAGTTTAATTAATAAAGATTTTCATTATTCTTTTTCTGGGCAAAACAAATATTGCTTTCCTCTAGGATAGGATTCTCATTGGATAATTCACATACATAATGCCTTTAAAAGTGACTTCTGAAATGTTCTTTTCTCTTCTACTTTTTTGAATTAAAAATAAATTCTTTAGGGGCGCCTGGGTGGCTCAGTCGTTAAGCGTCTGCCTTCGGCTCAGGTCATGGTCCCAGGGTCCTGAGATCCAGCCCCACATCTGGCTCCCTGCTCGGCGGGGAGCCTGCTTCTCCCTCTCCTACTCCCTCTGCTTGTGTTCCCTCTCTCGCTGTGTTTCTCTTTGTCAAATAAATAAATAAAATCTTTTAAAAAAATAAATTCTTTAGACTTTAGTCTTATCATTTTCATTACGGTTCTTTTGAAATCCAAGATGTTATTTTTCCCTAGTTTCCTTCTTTGAATTCTGGGTGTAGCCAGGTTCCACCTTCAATATTGTGATGGTTTGAATGTTTGTTGACCAGAGGGTTGCTGCAACATGATTTTATTTCTTTATAGACCAATATGTAGTACAAATTATATTGCCTTTAGAGTAGAAAATAAACAATGTATGTCTAGTTCATTGCTTTTACTATTTGAAAATATAGCTCGATTGCCTTCAAACTCTAATTTTCTCTGCCTCTTCAAATGAAATGGTGTCTCATATAACACCTGAACAAAAGTGAATTATTTTACTTCAGAAGATGAGGAAAAATAGTTATGCCCTATTGAACTTTTAATATAAACCAACTGCTCCTTGAAATGCTTAATGATTACAGAAAAGACCTATAGGGAGATTCCAGACTTGATCTCTCTTAGAAGAATAAATAAAACAGACAGGTAATTTAAAGCAAATTCAGTTCTTGGTTTCACTGCTCAGTGTATATGCTCACCAAGCGTTATAGCAGATCAGGAGTAAGACTGCAGAATACCAAGCTGGAGAGAGCCTCTGTCTGGTAGAGATTTTTCACCGAAAATCTCAGCTATCCAAAATCTTCAGCATTTACCAACAATCCAGTACAAAGCAGATCTACTCACCAAATAAATTTTATGATAGAAATGACTTAAAATGAGATGAAATTTGTGTGACAGTGTGTGTGTGTGTTAAATTGCTTCTTATTTAGAAGAAGTAAGCTTCATATATATGTATATGAACATGTCAAATTTCCTGAGGGCAAATATTTGAAGATTAGCTCTCTTTTCTCTTATTATTTCCGCAAATATTTAATAATTCTCAGTGCCTGGCCACATTTCAGATATACTATCTATAGAACCTGTTGAACCTCCAAACTTTTCTTTTTCCTTTTAATATACTGTTTATAATCCCGTTCTGCTCAAAGGCACACCTCTCATCTTTGTTTCACCCACAATAAACATCTCTAGGGGTACAATGAAAGGAATTTTGACTTTAATTTTCATTTGATTGAATCAGATAGATTTGGAAATTCTTCCTATGGTTTTGTAGTTTCTGTATTGCCCAGTTCAGTTAGTACCACTTACATACTAGTCTAATTTAATGCCCATTTCCCACCCACAACACTGAAAGTTGTGTTGTGTGTAATTTTGACACCCAGACATATTTGCTGTGACTAGAATCTCTTACATGGCACCAGTGGGCTCTTACTGAATGCACTGTGGTTAATTGGCATTTGGAGCATAAAGTACTTATGCTACAGCCATTGTTTTTCAAACTTCTCTGGTATCAGAACTCTGGATGACTTATTGCCTGATATTTGCCTCATTTCTTAGTTTTATTTAGTCTTATATTGGTAAGATCAATTGGATATAAGGAGAATTACTGGGTTGGTTTTCCAAAAAAGCTCTTTAAGGAAAGATGATTTTCTGAAAATTATCATCTTTCTGAAATCTTATTTCAGAAAGTTTTATTTCTGTTTTTGTTGGAAACATAAAGATGATGACTGAAGCCACACAGGAAAACACATTGGACATAAGGTGAGCCTGACAATAGGACGATGCAGTTAAAATGATGCTTGTGAGAGAGGAAATTGGGATGTTGATGCCATAGACCTTCCACAACAGTTATGATGGACTCCCTACTTCGGAATTCCGTTACATGAGACAACAACCTCTATCTTTCAATGTTATTTAAATAATTTATTCTAGGAGACAAATATAATTCCCAATGCATGCAACTGTTTTGTGCTCCTCTTAGCCTATTGAGTATAATCCTACTGGCTAGAAATGCCTGAAAGCATTCACCTGGATTGCAGTGAGCTTCCCACAGACATCTCTTTCCAAACCAGTGATAAAACTGGACCCACCCTTGTGGTTCTTCCTATGCTTGCAAGATGTACTTCAGCAACAACCATCAGGAAACTTTGGAAAAATAAGTGTTTATTACTTACAAGATCTGCAAATGACATAATACCCCTGGGGCCCTCTGGTAGAGAGAGAAAGAGAGGAGAGAGGGAAAGCTCACGCACTGGGGATTCTGCTTTTATTGGGGTCAAGAGTGGGAGCCTCAGGTTTCACAGCCTCACTCTTTAACTTGAATTTAAAATGTAACAGCGGGAATTTCAAGTGAGGGAAACAGAAAAGACATGGAGGTGAGTAACTGAAATCAAATTTTCTAAAACACGGGAGCCTCAGTCAGGTGGGGAGTGGTCTGGCTCTTTATCTAATCCTGTGACTGGTAATGTGTTTATTCAACATAGCTGGCTTTGAAGTGGATGCCTCTTTTAAATGGATACTAGCAATCAAAGCTTAGCCAGGCCCTTGCATTACCAAAAAGAAAAAAAAAAAGTCTGTCAGGGTCCACACTACAACAGCATTACTTCAGTCAAAAAATCCAAATCAGATCATTTATATAAATTCTTAAGTAGCCAGCACACACTGGGCAATGTACAGTTAATTAATAAAAGTGGAGGCTGATACAGTTGGACAGGAGAATTATTTTCAGGTCATTCTCAGTATTTGAACCTCCATAAGTCTCAGTAGAATCAAGAGTCATAAAATTTTCCCAACACTGCTGTACAGATTGGAAAACAAGCAAAAAATTTACAAGCAATAGATGCAACTCAAATCTTGCAGAGAGCATATATTCAAAGAATATGTATTAGGAGAACTAATATTTAAATTTTCAACCCTTAAAAATTATAAACAATAAAAAAAATTGGGAATTGCTTCAGTTTGCCATCAAACCACTTCAGTTTGTAAATCTCAAAAACAAAAATGCTGTACCTGTAACAAAACCAGCATAAAAAGCTGAGTTCAAAAATAGATCTGGAAGTCCCTGATGCCCCAGCTCTCTTTGCCTTATTTATCTTTGATACAACTTAAAGATCAGCAGAATTAATAATGGTAAAATATATTTGATGACACTCGATGAAAGTTAATTTTCTTAGGGAAAATAACAAATGACTTCCACATATAGGGAGAAAAAATGGTGGTGGTGATGGTGGATGGAATCCACAAAAATCAGGGGCGTCAGGGTGGCTCAGTGGGTTGGGCCTCTGACTTCTGCTCAGTTTATGATCTTGGGGTCCTGGGAATGAGCCCTGCGTCAGGTTCTGTGCTCAGTGGGGCATCTGCTTGTCCATCACCTTCTCCCTCTGGCCCTCCCCCCACTTGTGCTCTCTCTATATATATCTCTCAAATAAATAAATAAATAAATAAAAGTAAAAAAAAGAATCCACAAAAATCATAGATAGAAATATTGTAATTTGTCCAGCAAAATACAGTTATACCATTCACTAATTCATAAAAACAAAGTCATAAAGGCTTTACTGTTTTCTTAGTTTTTGCTTTTGGTAAAAAGTGTGACTAATTATTTAACAAGAGGAAATATCACTCTGTAATTTTAAAGTGTGAAATGAAGTTTGGAAATAAATAGCTTGAGACATAGTATAATTAATATACTGGCAGGTCAGTTGAGGACCCAGCAGGGGTCCTACAAGACTAGCTAAGAGGGTTTTTAGCTTCAAGTAGGATGGAAATCAAATGTGAGCCAGCAGGAAGCGAAAGCAGAGTTTATTGAAGATATATATCTTCAATATATATATATATATATCTAAATATATATATATATATAGAGAGAGAGAGAGAGAGATGGATGGAGCATGCAGGAGACTTGGAAAGGAAAAGAGCATGAGTTTCCTCTTTGCTTGGAGTCTGGGTTTTTATTGGTGATTGTGGTCTGGTGCACGTGTCCTCTTAGTCATCCAGGGAACTGTTTAGAATAAGGACAGTGTCCAGGTGTCCTTCGTAAGTCACTCATTCCCTGAAGCCAGGGGTCTTGGTGTCAAGGTGTTTGGAGTCAGTGGTTTTAGAGAACGAGGACCCTGCCCGGTCATGCCTTAGATGTTATTTATAGTGATGGAAGACTCCAAAGATATCATTATCTCTTTGGCCCTTACAAGGAGGACATATGCTATTTGTATTACAAGGCATGTGTAGAGTGGGGTGGGGGTGCAGGTCCTAGCAAGAATAGAAACTGGTTAAGAAGAAAAAGAAGAAAAAAACAACTTTTTCTTTCATGGGCTCCCTTCAGTTTCCCTGTGTCATAATTATGTCGGCTATGATTGAACAATTGCCCTAATTCTCTACACATTTCTATATTCATCAATTTTAAAAAATATCTTTCCGGGGTGCCTCGCTGGCTCAGTCAGTTAAGCATCTGACTTGCTTTCAGCTCAGGTCATGATCTCAGGATTGTGAGATCGAGCCCCACGTCAGGCTCTGGGCTCGGCTCTCTCTCTCTTTCTCTCTCTCTCTCTCTCTCTCTCTCTCTCTCTCTCTCTCTGAAATAAATAAATAAATATCTTTCCAGATACCTCTATCAAAAGGCAGAGTCTATTTATTCACTCCTTGAATCTGAAGTAGCCAGATGACTTATTTTTTCAGTGAAATTTCTGAACCTAAGCCTTAACAGGATTTTATACATTATCTCCTAGACCTTTGTCTTATCCATGAAAGCAAGCCAGGATTATCTTGTTGGAGGAAAAATACATGGAAGAGAGCTGAGATACCCCAGCCAAGAACCATATGACCCCTAGATGCAAAGCCACCTAGCTTCAGTAGCAGCCATTTAAGGGAGACCAGCAGATACAAGAACCCCTCCACCCTGGCCTATTTTTAACGTATTAGGAACAGTGACTTACTGTTTAAAATACTCAGTTTTGGGGTGCTTTTTCACAGAGCAATAATATGGCAATAAGTTACTAGTACAATAGCCTAAAATGGTTACATCATTCTGAGACACTAAGAAAATGTTGTAATTGTACTATAGCAAGCTGAATTATAATACTTTATTCAAAATAGAAAGCAGAGAGAAAGTAAGTTTGGCAAACATGTAGATTTAGTTACCAATTTCATCATTACTATCTATGTAAAAATAGGGACACTTGAGTGGCTCAGTAGGTTAAGCACCCCGCTCTTGGTTTTGGCTCACGTCATGATTTCAGGATCATGAGATTGAGCCCTCTGTCAGGCTCCTAGCTCAGCCCAGAGAGTCTGCTTGGGATTCTCTCCCTCTCCTCTACATATGCCCTTCCCCTGACTTGTATGTATGTGCATGCGCGTGCGTGCACTCTAGATAGATAGATAATAAATAAATAAATAAATAAATAAATAAATAAATAATAAAATCTTTACTATCTGTCTAAAAATAGAAAATCAATTAGCTTTTTTGGGCATTACTTTCCTCATCTGTAAACTGGCCTAATAATACTATCTACCCCTTTGGTGTTAGCAAATAGGCCAAAATATTATAAATCATTTTTAATGCTTTAGCCATTGACCCACATGAAGAGTTTATGAACTAACACATATGCTAGGCATCTAGCACTCTTACTAAATGTTACAAAAAATAATATTAATATGATTTAAATGTCATCATCAGCATTAGTTAATAAATGCTACCAAAAGTTCTCAAGCAAAGAAAATGGAAATTATTTTAATAATCCTTTAAAAAAAGAAGAGTTTAAATACTGGATTCACGTTTTTTTATTTAAATTTAATACAAAAAGATGTATTGGCGGATCACCTACAGTATTTTTAAACATAGATCAAATGAATTCAAAGTTTTAAAAGACATGTTAATACATAAAATATCTGGTAACTTTTTGAAAAACATATTAAATTCTATTCACACAAATAATATTGCAAGCAAGATGTCATTAACTAAAACCAATTACACTAAAAAGATTCCTAAGTAAAAAAGCATGTTAAGGAAACTTTTATATTAAAGGATATTTTTTCAAAAACAATTACTACTTTGGAACATGTAAAAGAAAATAAATATATTATGTATAATAATTATACTCCATGACCAGGTGTGATTTATTCCACTAATGCAAGATTATTTAAATATTGAAAATCAATCAATATAATCAACCACAATGATAAGCTAATGAAGAAAACATACATGATCATATCAATTGATATAGAAAAATCATAGAAAATCATGAGGGACTTACAATCTTGAAGTAATAATCTAATTCAACAAAGTCACAGGACAGGGCGCCTGGGTGGCTCAGATGGTTAAGCATCTGCCTTCAGCTCAGGTCATGATCCCAGAGTCCTGGGATCAAGTCCCGCATCGGGCTCCCTGCTCCTTGGGAGCCTGCTTCTCCCTCTGCCTCTCTGTCTCTGTCTCTGTCTCTCATGAATAAATAAATAAAACCTTTAAAAAAAAACAAAACAAAGTCACAGGACACAATAAAAACATTCAAAAGTCAATTGTTTCTATGTACTAGAAATGAACATTTGGAAATCACAATTTAAAATACAGTACCATTTAAAATTGTTTCAAAGGAAATGAAATACAAAACATGTACAGAATCTATATGCAGAAAAATTACCAAAAAACCCTGATAAATAAAGGAAGGACATATTGTGCCCATGATTTGGGACATCTGACATAGTTAATATGTCAATTATCCCCAAATTGATCTTTAGGATCAGCACAATGCCTACTAAAATCCCAGCAAGTTTTTTTTTTATATCAACGTTCTTTTTTTAAAAAGATTTTATTATTTATTTGAGAGAGAGAGCACAAGCAGGGGGCGAGGGGCAAGGAAGAGGGAGAAGCAGACTCTCCCCTAAGCAGAGAGCCCAATGTGGGCCCCTCCCTGCTCCATCCTAGGACCCTGAGATCATGACCCTTGCAGAAGGCAACCACTTGACTGACTGAACCACCCAGGTGCCCCTATCAAAAAACATAATAAATTTTATGGAAATTAAAATGTACTAGAAAACCTAGAACAATTGTTTAAAAAAATAAAGTGAGAGGAAACACTCTACCTAATTTTAGGAATACTAGTTATCTACAACAATCAAGACAGTGTGGTATTGAAAAGGTATGAACACTTAGATCAAAGGAAGAGTAGAAAAGCCAGAAATAGACCCACACAAGTATGCACAGTTGGATTTTGGCAAATTTACAAAGACAATTAAATGAAGTATGAGTGACTTTTCAACAAATATTAAACATGGCATCTCATGATCTTTAAAACATAATATTGATAAATTGCACTTCATCAAAATTTAAAATGCATGCTCTATGAAAGACCTTGTTGAGAGGTTGGGAAAACAAGCAACAACTGGGAAAAAATATTTGCAAACCACATACTGGACAGAGGATAAGCATCTTAAATATTTGAAGAACGCTTGAAACTTAGAAAAAATGAGGAATTCAATTAGAAAATGGACAAATACCATAAGCAGGTATTTCACCAAACATGATATACTGATGGCAAGTAAGCACATGAATATGTTCAATACCATTAAGCAGTAAGGAAATGAAAATTTAAATCATGGCATGTTAGAAAGATTAAGTTAATAAAATATGATAATACTGAATGTTGGCCAGGTGAAGGATATACCTGAATTTCTCATAAATTGCTGATAAGACTGTACAATGGTATAACACTCAAGAAAAAAGTTTGGCAGTATCTTATAAAACTAAAATACACTTACTATATGACCTAACAGCCCCATTCCTGGAACTTATCTCAGGGAGATGAAACCACCTTATGTTCACACACAAAAAAAGTGTACGTGGATGTTCATGGAAGGTTTATTTGTAATAGCCAAAAATTGTAAATAGCCCTGTTGTTGTTCAACTAGTAAATGGTTTAACAAAACGTGGTGTATCTATGCCATGAAATATTACAAAGGAATGAACTATTGACCCATGTAACTACCTCCATGGATCTCAAGGTGCTGAGTGGCAATGTCAGTCTCAAAAGGCTACATACTATACATTCTATTTATGTAAGCTTTTTGAGCCAACATGGAGATGGAGAACAGATTGGCTGTTCATGTAAACAGACAGAGTTTAGCAACAGTGGGGTTGGTACAGCTACAAAGGGGTAGTATAAAGGAGTTTCTTTGAGATGATGAAAGTCCTGTTTCGTGGTTGTGGTGGTGGTAAAACAAATCTGTATGTGGTAAAGTTTCATTGAATTACACACACACAGACACAAATAAGTGCATGTAAAAATTGTTGACATATGAATAAAATCTGTGTCTAACAGTATTATATCACTATCAATTTCCTGATTTTCTTTTTGTGTTACAGTTATGTGAGATGTGACTATGGGAGGAAGTAGGGACATAGGCAAACTGGACTCTCTGTACTATCTTTGAAAATTCCTGTGTATTTATGATCATTTCAAAATTAAAAATACCTTCTAGTTTCTTAGATTTTTGTTTTTTAATAAACCAGAATTTAATACTTCATATTAGTTCATCACAAGTCAATGGAGTTTCCTCAGATGTTACCTTCCAATTCTAATGTTCCAGACACCCACATTAGTAACTAACAAAGGATATCTTATCCATGGACTTTTGTGTCCTTGTAGCATTGCATATTCTATATCCTTCTCTTTCCATATCAACAGGTGGCTAACTCTTAAAGTACAGACTAATATAATCTATTCTGGAAAGTTCTCTTAGTCTTACCGTAAATGGTATTGTATTCTAAATCTACATAAATACTTCTTCCCACATCTGTACTAATACCTGTGTATGAATTTCTACTATGAAACCTGTTTTGTTATTACAGAGTATATGTTCCTGTAAGGATTAGGGTACAATATATGAGTAAGAACTGCTATTGATATTTTCATCTTCTCAAATGATACACAGAATATAGTGGTCCATATATATAGGTTGATAATGACAGATTAAATGAATGAACAAACAAAATAGTTTGGAGGGACGCTATGATCTAGAAGTTGACTGTTTAATTATCTGGTTAAAAGATAGGTTTAATTTTTCAAATGAATCTGGGATGTTTTTAACATAATATTGACTTTTAGATCTTTATTATTGTAATCTACTGTGAGATCCTGCAGATACTGATTTATCTGGTGGATCAAATTATTAAATATTGAACTCTTAGGAAATATTTCTATGAATATTTAAACATAGTTCTTACACCACATATATCATTTGACTTTTACAGTTCCTTAAATTACGGATATAAATAAATGTTCTATGAAATTGTTTTGGGGAACTTCTAAATCTGAGAACACTTATTTTACTTTCTAGTGAAAATATATCTCAAGAGTTTAATTCTGAAGATCATGGTTGTGATATATTATCTATTACAATATACACATTTATTTTCTGTTTTTGTGCATTTCCAATGCTTACTTTGCAACAGTGCATCTTCATCTTAACTTTCAACTCAAAAACACAACTTGCTTCTATTTACTGTGAATTTTATCTATGTCTATCTACTGGGAATTTTAAATTTAAATTTGTGCACTATAAATGGAAAATTCAGTTAGAAGCTTTGTTTCTTATTCTTCATTCCAATATCTTCACTTAAAGTTAAAAGAAGAAAATACTTTGTTTTCTGGAAATGTTTATATAGCAAGATGTTCTTTTTCTATCACTTGTCGAAATTTCACATTCCAGTAGTTTAATAGAACAGCTAATTTGTTTCTAATTATGTAAATTCTTTTATACATACTGTAGTTTTGATGTACAGGTACAGCAAATTGTAACACATGAGTTTTTTTTTTTTAACTGAACAGATGCTAAGATTACAGAACGTTCCAATAGTAAAATATTTGGGGAAAACATGGATTATGCAAATAGAGTCTACAACAAAGACTGTTGAAAGCTGGAAACCCTATGCATACCAAAATGTCTAAACATATAAGAAGATAAAGGTTGGTCTATTCCCAGATATCCTTGTATATATGATATGTAAGGGAAAATCTTTATATACACATAATTGTAAGTGAGTAGTAAATAAACAAATATAGCAACTATTCTATAAGGATTTGGGAATGACAGAAGCTGTTAAGGGAATTGAGTTTTAAGAAAGTGAAAGGAAACATTTATGTATCTACTTGCTGATAAGAACAGCTTTTATTTATTTTTTAAAATTTTTCCCATGTTCAGATGGCGATGCCATTTAGATATTGTGAATACTTGGTGGATAATAAAAAAAAAGTAACAGTAAAGTTTAATTCAGGACCATATTGCAACTAAATAAAGAAATGATCTCTGTTCTCAGTACTCACTGCTCACATATATGGAGGCGATGGAGTTGGGGTCTGCATTCTCACATTTTGAGACCATGTTATCCAACCAGACTTCACCACCACCTGGAAATCCTTTTAAGTCCCCTACTGAGGTTTCTATTCCCCACACTAACTCTTTTGCTCCTTTCCCAATCCTGTTAAATGCAGTTTAATCCTCTCACTCTCAGATGACCTTCCTTCTCATTTCAGAGAGAAAATAAAATGTATTCATTAGATAGGAACTGGATCAACTTCCTCAAAAAGGCAAAAATAAAGAAAAGAAGAAAGAAAGAAGAAAGAAAGAAAGAAAGAAAGAAAGAAAGAAAGAAAGAAAGAAAGAAAGAAAGAAAGAAAGAAGAAAGAAAGAAAGAAGGAAAGAAAGAAAGAAAGAAAAGAAAAGAAGGGACAACAAAAGAAAGAAAAGGAAAAAATACATACATGGATAAGAGTTTCTCCTGCAACTAAAATCTGATTTCTTATCTCTGCCCTGATTCAATGATCTTGTCTTACCAGGGATTTCTTTCTTTCTTTCTTTTATTTTTATTTATTTTTTTAAAGATTTTATTTATTTATTTGAGAGAGAGAATGAGATAGAGAGAGAGAGCATGAGAGGGGGGAGGGTCAGAGGGAGAAGCAGACACCCTGGCGAGCAGGGAGCCCGATGCGGGACTCGATCCCGGGACTCCAGGTTCATGACCTGAGCTGAAGGCAGTCGCTTAGCCGACGGAGCCACCCAGGCGCCCACCAGGGATTTTTTTTAATAGCATACTCTTATCTTTATTCTCTTCCTCTCTTCTGGATCTTTTTATAAAATATTTTAAAATATTCAGTTTGTCTCATTGATGAAAAAGGTAAATACCTATCCTTCCCTATATAACTACCTATTGTCCAGGCCTATCTGATAAGCTGTCAAACCCCCTCCTTCATTTTAGAGCCACTTTGCTGCATGGTACAGTTTACCACACTTGTCATGTGCACTACTTTTCCTTTGCTTTAGGTGAGAATACACACACAAACACACACACACACACACACACCACATGCACACACATACCACCTACTTTTCTTCTTACATCTCTGACCACTCTTGGAGAAATATTTCTTTAAAACCCTTTTTCCTGGGGCACCTGGGTGGTGCAGGCGGTTAAGCTTGGGACTTAGTTTTGGATCAGGTCGTGATCTCAGGGTGGTGAGATCGAGCCCTGTATGGGACTCCACCCTCAGCGCAGAGTCCACTTAAGATTCTCTCTCCCTCTTCCTCTGCCCCTCCTCCTTCCCCCCCAAAATAAAAAAAATAAATCTTAAAAAAAAAAAACAGAAAACAAAAAACTTTTTCCTTCCCAAACTCTGATTTGTGTGTGTGTGTATTTTTTTAAGATTGATTGATTGATTGATTGATTTGTCAGAGAGAGAGAGCTCACAAGCAGGGGGAGCAGCAAGCAAAGAGAGAAGCAGGTTCCCTGCTGAGCAGGGAGCCCGATGTGGGACTCGATCCCAGGACTCCAAGATTATGACCTGAGTTGAAGGCAGATGCTTAACCAACTGAGCCACCCAGGTGTCCCTCCTTCCCAAACTTTGATTTGTTTTTCTGAAATGTCTCTTCTAAGTACTCATCTTAATACTACAAATTTTTCCTGGGCTGTCACATTGATTTTCATGGCTTTGGTTTTCATCCATTTGTAACTTCTCCAAAATGTACCTTTGCATCGCAGCTTCTCCAAGATTTGGGAATAGAATTTTCAACAATGCATTACAAACAACTCTGTGGATATTAGGAAAGAACCTCAAACTCATCATGTTCACAGCTGAAATCTGGAGTTTCTCTCCCCGGAGCCATTCTCCTATGCCCCTGGCTTATTGCCGGATACCTGTCAAAACTGAAGTGCCTAAAATAGAGATGGGACATTACCTAGAATCTTGTAAAAAAATCTGCCTTGATATTACCCCTGATAGGGTATTTTACAATTATTTAAAGTAACTTATTTAGAAACAAATACAATTTTTGATCAAGTTAATGTTCAGTCTTTTCTAGTATTCTTCTATGAATTTAGATTTATTCCTTCAATTATTATTATTTTTTCAATTATCTCATTTTGGTTAAAATGAAAGAAACGTTCATTAGCTCTGTTGTGAAAAAATATCATAATTTTTTCCTGATTTAGTAGAGCTCATCTTTGGTCAGCCTGGCTTTCTCTTTTAAATCTTATACCAAGAAATGAATACTTCAAAGTTTTCTTAAGAAACTTAAAAAATAGTGTAAATTTATGTTTATAATACCATTCATTATGGATATGCCAGCAAATATATTTTTAATTCTGATCATACATTATTGATACATGTGGAACCTGCATGTAAATATGAACTACACTAATAAAAATTCATATCCCTGACTCCACTCTTACAGAATTATGGCAATCTTGTTTTTAATCTGTGAAATGCGTGTTTCTTTTGCCTGATTTCCTGTTTGGTTATTTATATTATTTTACATGTTGATTTGTTACAGTTGTTCTGAATACCAAACTTTTATGTAGTAAAATTTTCCCCACTATCTGAAAGTGGAGTGTTCTTACAAAACCTTTCATAAGCTGAACTGGTGTAAAGTGAAGAAGCAATGACCATTAATTTATATGGAGAAAGTTTTGAGCATTCTCAGAGCCAAAACTAACCTCTCTTAGGCTTTTCTGATCCCTTAGGACTCATCTTGTTAACAGATGCACAAAATAAATCAAGATAAAGCACAGAAGCTCGCAGACACCATTCAAAGCCAGGGTAGCTTGAGATGCTGAGTGTAGTTCCCAGGGAAGGAGCTTGGTGGTGCCACTCTCACTACTTGGGGTAGGTGCCACCTCTATAATGCCTCACTGCAAAACAAATTCTGAATGTTATTCTTCTTTTTTGACTTTTATCCTTAAAGTGAAAATTCTCTTTGTATTTCTTTCAGATAGCAGGGGGAACTTGTACTAAAGTAGGGTTGTGTTTGCTTTTTTTAAGTAGGTTCCACACCCAGGGTAAAGCCCAAGGCTGGGCTTGAACTCACTACTCTGAGATCAAGACCTGAGCTGAGATCAAGAGTTGGATGCTTAACCAACTGAGCCACCCAGATGCCCCTAAAGTAGGTCTTTTGTAAAAGCCAAGTGATATAATGTGACCTTTTGAAAAGTGGGGGAGTATTTTCATATTTCTCCCAGTTTTTGACTTGTCTTTTAACTCTTAAAAAGATATTTATAATACACATTTACAAGTGAAGTATAACTCCGTATTTAAGGATAACTCTACCATACCTTTGCTCATTTTTCAGGAGAATTTGGAGCCCTCAAAGCAGTAACCAATGGTATTTCTCATTTTGCCCCTCTCTCTTCCTTCAGTTTTACATTCTGATCCATAGAAAAGTATCCATTACAGTTCTTTTATATTTGTAGGGAACCGCTGCTTCTCAAATAAATAAATATATCTGCCTCTTTAAATATATTGTTCTTTAATGATACATATTTATTTTAACATTAAGAACTGACAATTCAATAAATGTATACAATACAGACACAAGAAATTGCCATCATAATATCTCTGACCCATATGGAAACATGTCTTATCCAAATAACTTTCCACAATAACTTAACACAATGCTTTGTTTCACATGTGTATTATTCTATATATAATTCCTTTTGCTACCCCAGTAAGAGTCATATCTACCAATACAGTTTTCAGTATAGTATTACATACATAAATTTAAGAAATAGTGTTTTTATTAAAATTTTCTATGTATGATCAAAACTCTTTATTAATTATTTTATCTTCATATGCATATTACCTTTCACTTATTCTTGAGTCATGCTTGTTATATAAAAACATCATCTAAAACACTTTGATATGCATAGAATAAATGGATATTATAAATCAAATGTGCCATGTTGCTGGCACCACCTGAAATATCTGAATAATTACAGGATATTAGTAAAAGAAAAATTAAAACAAAATATACCATATATCTGTTCTGATGTGTCAAATGTAGCCTTTTTTCAAAACTCAAAATATTATACAAGATATACATTTTTAAGTGTTCTGATATTAAAATGTGATATTCGTATCTTCTTTAAGATTTTTATAAGTTAAAAAATAGAGGGTTAGCTTAAATCTCTATACTACAAAACATCTGGTGCATTCCTGTTGAAGTCAGCATCACGGCAACAATGCCCCTTACTACTATTACTCTTCATTATTGTTCTACTATTCATTTATTGCTAATGTGATAAAATAAGATAAATAAATGAAGTTAGAAGGTAAGAATGAAAGTACTTATTATTATTTACATATTATATGAGATATGATCACCTAATAAATCCCAACAGTCAACTAACCACTAATATTAAATATTTTTAAAAATCTATAAAGTGACAAGTTAAAAAGTCAATACAAATAATATACAAAAAGTCAGAAAAACGTATATGAATAAAACTGAAAAACTTTGTTCACTGTCATAAAAGAAAGTCTGAATAAATATAAAACCTTAACATTGTACAGGTGTCAATTATTTCCACATTTTACTAAGTTGTCCATAAATCAAATTCAATGCAAACATAATTATATAATTTGTGGAACTCAACACATTGATTCTAAAATTAATATTGCAGATTAAGGGGCTAAGAGTAGCCAAGAAAATCTTGAAGAAGATGCAATTTTTTGGTATGATTTTAATCGCATTTTAATATATCTCTAGGAAATACATTTACTTTTTTCTTCAGCATTGCTTTTTTATACTTTTCTTCATTTACTTCTATTTCTGTTATTTATCATATTTTTTACTGATCTGTAGAAGTTCCTCATATATTATTGATAAGACGTTTTGTTTATTGTACATAGAAAATGCATAGGGCACCTGGGTGGCTCAGATGGTTGAGCGTCTGCCTTCGGCTCAGGTCATGATCCCAGAGTCCTGGGATCGAGTCCCGCACCGGACTCCCTGCTCAGCAGGGAGCCTGCTTCTCCCTCTGCCTCTCTCTCTCTCTCTCTCCGTCTCTCATGAATAAATAAATAAAGTCTTTAGAAAAAAGAAAAAGAAAATTCATGTATCCTCCCACTCCTGCTTGTCACTTAACTTAGTTTTAATGTCTTTTCTCAGGCAGATGGCTTTAGTTTGCCTTCAAGAAAGACTTCTGTACTCCATGATTATGTTATATAGTATTTGTTTTGTTTTCTTTTGTTTGGAAAATTATTAAGATTTTGGCTTAATACAAGGTCCAATCATGCAACTATTTTACTGGTCTTGGAAAAATAAGTGCATTTTCTGAATATTATTTGGACTCATTGATCAATGCCACCTATTGACTTTGTCGAAAAAACTCATTACATAATTTTTCTTTGCGATTCGATAACCATAACTGTTCAGTATACAAAATTTTAATGACTACAGCATCTTCTTTGTGATATGCATCAAACAGTATCATAAAATTTCATAAAAATACTTATTTCATAAAAATATTTTTGGACTTCATTTCACTAAATATATTTTTGTTGTGTCTGAGTAAACTTGGGAAAGATATCCACAAAATTATTTATTTGCATGACAAATTAGTTCCCCAAATTAAAATTAAGATGATGTCCAGTGTATTTATGCTATTACATTTATAAGACTGTTTGAATTTTGCATATTCTTTATTGGATGAGCCATTGTCATTTGTTTTTTTTTATTTAAGCATTGTTTTCTCTATTTTAACATTATTACTTTATTTTCCTCTTATGTAAAAATTACTAAATTGTGCAAGTAATTAAATCTAAGAATATATTTAATCTTTATTTGTAATTTGATCTAAGTAGCCAAGGTGTTTTAGATAAATTTTAGGCTCTCTAAATGTGGTGTTTTCTTTACACATGTTGAAATATACCAACATGTTCATGCATTTTTATTACTAAAATAAAAGAAAAATCACTTGGTACTTGGTCTGTGTCAGGAACTATTCTAAAACCTTGACCTTTGTTAACACATTTAATCCTCTCAAGAAATGTATGAGATAGGTGTTATTATTTTCACATTTGTTTTAGATTTGAAATTGTGACGGGGAAGCTAAATGACTTGCCTGAGGTGACATAACTGGCATAGTTTGTCCTGTAGAAGTTGGCTTCCCTGTTTAAGCTATAGTCACTTCATTATACTAAAGGGTTTTTACATTGATTCCTATGAAAAACAAGCAAGCCTGACATGACCATTGTATGAACTTTTCCCTTCCTTCCTTGTAATTGTTTTGAATTTGAAGGTAACATTTAATTAACAAATTAGTTTGGTGTTTTGTAATAAATGGACAGTTCTAAATTAATGATTCTGAAAAATAGAAAGCTCCTTTAGGTAAACACAGCCTATATATCATGAACTGTTTATTTACTATTTTTTTCTCCGACTTTGTTGCATATAATTGCAAAATAAATACCCTTCATCATCATAGCTCTGCCTGACAGTTTTGGGGATAATAATATTTCTGACAATGGAAACTCACAGGAGTAAAAGCACATTTTACTCCGAGTATCAAGTATGAAAGTTAAACACTTATGAACTACAGTGGATCTGTATTGTATAGATCAAAATCAAGAAGAGTGTTCTAACAATTAAATACTTAAGTCTGACTGAAGGTTTTAGGAAATAGAGATAAAATCATTGACACTATTAATAATCTTATTAATATTTTTTGTCTAGATTCTGCTAGGTTTCTAATGGAATATACCTAGTGTTTTAGAATAAATATAACTATTTGAACTGAAGATTTAATATAGTTAAACATTATCTTGTTATTACTCTTATCCTCTATTACAGAGAAGAATCAATGTTTATAGCCCCTGATGTTAACTAATTATTAAATTAACTATTATAACTATTTCAAATGGTTTTCATGGTAGACAACAAAACTTTTTTAAAATACTCTTCATGTTGTCAGGGCACCTGAGTGGCTCAGTAGGTTAAGCATCCAACTCTGTTTCTGCTCAGGTCATAATCACATGAGTCATGAAATCGAGCCCTGTGTTGAGCCCTCTGTCTGGCTCAGAGGGGAGTCTTCTTGAAGATTCTCTCGCTCTGCCCCTTCTCCTACTCTCTCTAAGTAACTAAATAAATAAATCTTAAAAAAAAATACTCTTCATGTTGTCTTTTGATGACGTTTTTAATTTTTTTAAAGTTTCATTTGTCATTTTATTTTCTTTCATTATTATTTCTGTGTCTTGAGAAATTTTTCCCTATGCACATGCTTGAGAAGATAATCCCCATATATTTCCTTCTAGAAGATTTGTTATTTCTAGTTGTTATGTTTGATCGATGATATTTAAAACTAACTTTTTGTATCATGTGAAATAAGGGTTGATATTCATTTATTTAAATATGGTTATCTAGTTCTCACACCAATCACTGAAAAATTTTTCTTCCTCCACTGGATTATTTAATGTATATGTGGGAAAATCAATTAATTATAAAAGCATGGGTCTATTTTTACACACTCTATTTTGTTCTATTTTCCCATTTAAATATTTTTATATTTAAATACCATACTATTTTGATAATTGTTACCTTATTTTTTCCTTTTTTATTTTTTTAAATATTTTATTTTATTTATTTGACAGAGAGAGAGAGCACAAGCAGGGGGAATAGGAGAGGCAGAAGCAGCCTCCCTGCTGAGCAGGGAGCCCCTGGGATCATGACCTGAGCCCCAGGCAGACACTTTAACCAACTGAGCCACCCAGGCATCCCGGTAATTGTTACCTTATATTAAGTATTGAAGTCAGGTAGAGTTGGTCTTCTAACCATTGTTCTTCTATTTAAAGACTCTTTCATGACTCTTGGTTTTTCACATTTTCATATATACTTTAAAAGCACCCAAGCATTTCCTTTAAAAATGTCCTCAGAAATTTAGTTTGAAATTGCTACTATTAAACCTGTACATCAATTTACAAAGGATTGAATTTTTAACAATACTCCATCAGCTAATCCATGGACATTGTATAGCTCAGCAGTGTTTTGTAATTTTCAATGCAGAAATATTTCACATATTTTGTTGTAATCTCCATTTTATTTTTGCCACTACTGTAAATAAAGCGCTGTTGGTATGCATAAACACAACTACTGTTAATATACTGAGATGTATGTAGTTTTGTATATTGATCTGTGACCTTGATAAATTCACTTATTAGTTCTAGTAGTCTGTAGATTCTTTAGGATTTTCTACATGAAAAATCTTGCTTTTGGTGAACAAAACCTGTTTTCTTTCTTTCTTTGCAATCTGTGTCTTTTATTCCTTCTTCATGAATTATGGCATGGACAGGAGGTGCAGGTACAATGGTAAATAGAAATGGTGAGAGTGGACAGTCTTATCTGGTTCTTGACCTTAGAGGGAAAGGGTCTAATACCTCATGATTTATGTTTGATGTTAAATGTAGGTGTTTTGTATATGCCCCTTATTAGATTTCAGAATCTTTTTTACATTTCTAGCTTGCTGATAGTTTTTATCCAGTATGGGTATTAAAAAGTTGTCAAATGCTTTTTTCTGCATCAGTTGAGTTTTTCTCTTTGGTATATATATTAACTCATTTTTTTAAATTTCATTGATCTGATTTGATAATGTTTTAGTAAAGGATTTATGCATGGTATTATGGGGATTCTGTTATATATATTTTTTCCTTATCATATCTTTATTGAGTTTTGGAATCACAGTTGCTTTTGTTTTAATAAACAAATAGAAAACTTTACTCTCTGTTTTTACTTTCTAAAAAGTGTATAAACTTGTTTGTTTGTTTTAATGCTTGTTAGAATTTACAATTAAAACTATCTAGTCTTGGAGTTTTCTTTGAGAGTTATTTTGTTGTAGATGTTTTTAAAACACATTCATTTTTTTTGACATAAGGCTATTCTGATTTTTGGGGGGGTAATTTTTATAAATTACTTTCAGTGGCTGTGTCAATATATTCTAAGTTGTCAAATTTATTGATTTAAAGTATTTATAAAATTTCTTTTGCCTAATTTAAAATCTGAAGGATCTATATTTCTATTTCATTCCTATTATTAGTAATTTGTGTTTTTTTCTTTTTTATACTCACTTGCTAGAGTTGTATAATTTTTCATTACTTGTTTAAAAGAACCAACCTCTTAAAAAAAAAAAAACCCTACCATTTGTCTACATCTTAATTTCTTGATTTCCAATGGTAGTGTAAATTTATTTCTGTGTACTTGCTTTATACATTTGTACATTTATATATTATCTTTATCATTCAGTACAAAGAGTTTGCAATTATTCCTGTAATTCTTTGAACAATGGGTGTGTTCTGTTTTGAACAATGGATTAGTTATAAATATATTGTTCACCTAAAAACATTTGTAGCTTTTCTAGATATTTTAAAAATTTATTTTTATTTTAATTCTGTTTCTTGAAAATTACCGAAAATTCCTTTATCAGCCAGCATATAGTCCATCTCTGGGAACAGTCCATGTAAACTTGAATATATTTATTCTTCAACTTTTGGGTGAAATGTCTGTAAGATTCAATGAAACCAAGAATGTTGATAGTGGTATATAATTTACTTAATTTTTCTCCACTTTTTTCAATCAAATAATGAGAGAAGCATGTTAGAATCTTAAACAATGATTGTATTTTCTTTTATTTCTCATTCTACTTAAGTGTTTATTTTTGTATTTATTGTGAAGCTCTATTACTAGCCAAACACACATATATTTGTGATTATAGTCTACCTGATAAATTGACCTTTTATTATTATGAAATTTCCCTTTCTATCTGTGGTAATATTCCATTATTGAAAGTCTATATTATCTGATACTGATATAGCCACTTCATTTTTATATACTCACTATTTGGTACAGTACAATTATTTTTCTCCTTTGACTGTCAATCTTTCTAGGTCTCTAGTTTTAATATGTGTCTATATTTAACGTGGATCTTGCTTTTTTTTTCAATCTGACAATTTTATGTTTTAATTGTGGAGTCTTCATTCTCTATCTTATGTAAAAGTTGACATAACTGGATTTAGACCTACAATAAATACAAGCTTCATCTCAGCCTACAGGAGATTATCAGCCTAAACCACAAATGAGCCAGGTTTCCAACTGGAGATAGCACCCAGCCCAATGGAAGCTTCTTCCACACAGACACTCCCAGGTGCCCGTTATTGAGCCCTGCTGCTGAGTTCTGTACAACTTTGAACCAGCAAATGAAAGGGAATTGGGTTTTAAAGAGGATGATATCATCACACCCACTAACAAAACTGACGAGCACTGGTATAGGGGAATGCTTCAGGCCAGTCAGGTTTCTTCCCTATCAACTATGTGGAGACTCTGGTAGCCTTGCCCCATTAAGATGTTAAGCTGGCAGGCTCACCTTCTCTGTATCTTGATATAGATATTTAAATTTAACTGCTGGTTTGATAATGCTGCTTACAGCACATCCCAGGTGCAGGTGGCAGTGGTCCAAGTCATCAAGCCCCACCTAGTTTCTTTGGTTAACTCGTATGATCCTACAGACTCATGGTGATGGGTGGTATCTTCTTAGCCTGGTGAGCATGGCATGTGCTTTTTAAAATACCATTTGAGATCAGCCAGTAGTCATTGAACTGCTGTTTACATGGTTCTCAGGAAGTTGTAGCTTCCTAAAATATGACCATGAGCCACATC
This sequence comes from Callorhinus ursinus, assembly GCF_003265705.2. Taxonomy (NCBI): domain Eukaryota; kingdom Metazoa; phylum Chordata; class Mammalia; order Carnivora; family Otariidae; genus Callorhinus; species Callorhinus ursinus. The sequence goes on from NW_027397068.1 coordinate 23,316,823, forward strand.
ACAGAAAAAACATCTCAACGAAGATAGTGTTTGTCACCCAGGGACCATCTCAAGGTCTCAGCTTCTCCATTTACATAGGAGACTGTTCTTCCCTCCCCATTGTCTTCTCCCAAATAGGTATATCACAGAATTGTGGAAGAAAGCCTCCCTCACCAGCAAAGTGTCTTTGGGTCTGAATGAGTTGGTCCCACGATACTGTTGGTAGAAAAGCATTGAATTTGTGTTTAAAACCTTCTCTGAAAATGGTCACCTTTGTTTCTTCCACTTATACCTACTCCGGAGGGACAGTTTTCTTCCTTCCCTGCTAATAAGGCCAAAGGAAACTCCTGTTTATTTCTTTTTTTGCCCTAAAAATCTAAGTATTTATGTTATCTTTAAGTTAATTAAAAAAAATTCCCTAAAATTATTTTTGTATTTTTGATACTTCATTGAATTAAAGTCTTCTCCTTACTGTTAGATATGTCTTTACTTCATCTATCTCTCTGCTTTTCTCCCAGCCTCTATTGGAAATAACATATTATCATTTTCTGATCATAAAATATTTCAATCCCTAACTCAAACCTATTATGACACATCAAAAATATTTTCTTTAATAATTGAAGTAGAATACTATATTAATTTGCATATAGGAAAATTAATACAGAGTTACATTTTAAGGCAACAAAACAACAATTAACATTTGTAATATGGAAGTCAGTTGACACATACATAAATATATCTTGGGATATATTTCCTTAGGAAGGTGGACCTATGTATACTTAAAATCTGAATTTGCCTCATTAAAGATATTAGTGGAACAGGTAATTGAACATTTGAATTTTACACATCTTCATCAGAATAGGTACATGGTTACAATGAAAACAGCTGTTCTAGTAAAACAACTCAATACTAGTCTTCAAACAAAAGTATAAAAACAATTGAAATTAAGAACTACATTTTTGGGGGGCACCTGGGTGGCTCAGTCGTTAAGCGTCTGCCTTCAGCTCAGGTCATGA